>NC_047659.1:84774688-85103021 GCF_011762505.2 Arvicanthis niloticus | reverse complement strand
TTCAAAATCACTTAAAACTTATATTAAGAAGCATTTTTTTTTTTTTTTTGGTAAACCATCTTTTTTGAGTTCAGGTTCTGATATTATTTTTATTCATATACGTTTCCAAAGAACAAATGAAAGTCATGGTTTTTAAATATAGAAATCAAGGTGGGATTTTCTCCTTTCCTCTCAATTCCATTTTCTCCTAGCCAATCTATGTATTAAACTCTTGAAATGCTTTATTCAAAAATGTGGCAAAGATAACAAAATGAAATGCTGTCATTTGAAGAAAAGAGGGGCCATAAGAAACAATGGTAAAATCAAGTGGCTGTTAAGTGTTTCTCTACAGTTACATTCCATCTAATGAATAAGAAATGACTGCATGCATACATCAATATCTTGTGTATTTGTACTGAAAGAATTAACCTAGACAAAAAACCCTCAGTGCCTACTAATGTCAGGAACTGTTCAATAGTAATTTTGAAGAAGTCCCATATGTGTAAGACACAGCATGCTCAGGATCTACGAATTCCTCACTACCCCGTGTAAATCTAGACTAAGTTAACATCTCACAGGTTACCAGAAGATAGAGAGATAAAACATAGTCATGTCATTGGCAAAAACTCAATATGGGAAAAGTACAAGACAAGAGACTTAAGTGATGTATCAATGACGATGTAGTGTGTCTGTTGGGATCCTCACTGAAAACAGGTTCAACACAAAGGGTGAGCCAACTACTGCAAAGCCAACCAAATACATAATACCTGTATCTGTAATGATACTGAGAGATTTTTGTTAATCATTTTCAAGAAGGTGGTGCGACATTTGTACTTTAGAAAAGCCCGGTCACCTTCCCTGGTAGTGCTAATGTTTTTACAAGATGGATTACAAAATGTCTGCAAGAGATCTTTTTTTTTTTGTAACAATCTAGTTGGTGGAGGAGTTGTACTGTTACAAAAGTAACAATGGATTTTAACTGGGTAGTAGTTACCAGGGATTCACTGTAGCATTTTAAGTTTTGGGGATGTACTAAAACGTTCACAATGTTCAAAAACATTCAAAGAAACACTGTTACAAGAATAGGAAGCAGTTTGGCAGGAAATGGAAGAGGAATGACATAGGCAGCAGGGGAGAGTAAGGTGGAAGCACCACATGTACATGTGTGAAAACGTCATGATGAAGCTGCAGTCTCATGTCATTAACATGCATGGAGAAGCTACAGAGAATTTACAAGCTGGAGGGAAGGGATGGGAAAGACTTACCCTGTTGAATATCCTTCATTTCTAGATGTAAACTAGATATCAAGATTCCCACAGTTTGAGATCGCTTTCCATCCAATAACTTGATGATCTGTGATTTTAAATGAAAATAGAAAATGGAGGCTCAAATGATCATACAGTCATTCAGAAAAGAAGACACACTAACGACATGAAGACTTTCAGATTCACTGGTGTGCTAATGGAAAAACTGACCCAGTATCACAGGCACATGATTTAATGCTTCAATGGAAAATAGTGTATCTACAATTACAGACATTTTTAAAGTAAAGAAAACGCCATGCAGAATTCAGAAGGCCTGACACAAATAAGAAAAACCTTTAGAGTATTTTACAACAATTTTATATTTTACTCTGATAGTTTTTTTTCTTTTAGGTTTTTAAAGACTGTGCCTCACAGTGTAGACCAGCTTGGCCTAGGATTCATGACCTCTTGCCTCAGCCTCCTGAGGGCAGGGGTTACAGGAATGGGCCACTACTGGCTACTTTGACCCCTTTCTTCAAACATGAAGGTCCTAGAGAACAAGACACGTGACTTCTGATGGCTGCTGGATAAAAGCAGCCCCAATCCACCCCAACTTCACTGCCCAGGCAGCCACAAAGTAACTGTGGCTCTGTCCTTACATATGTGCCAGATGTTCCTTATGCTTCTGAGGAGACCTTCACACACACACATCGCTCTAAGTTTCTACTCATCCAGTCTTACATTGTAGCATAAATCACTTTCCTATTCAAAACCAAAAAAAAAAAAAGGAAGAAAAACAATGAAAACATAATTATATGTCTCAGCTCCTCTTCGTTGATCACCGTTTTTTTCTCTGTTTTGAAAGATTTGTTCTATGTAATTGGATTATTAGCATGGAAAGCCCATAGCAGGAAGTACACTGTTCTACAGATCTCCAGGTTTATAGTGTGCTGTAGCTCACACTGCTCATTACATGCCCATCACTGCATGTCACAGCTCTAAAACCTTTTCATTTTGAAGGATGTAAACTTTATCCAGAATGGCAAACTCCCAATACTATCTTACCCCAAGAAATACTAGACTCTATTTGTTCTTCTCCATTGTGGGTGAGTTAATTCATAATTAAATGTGGTGGCTTGAATAGAAATGGCTCCCATGCACTCAAAGTATGTGAGTTCTTGGTTATTTGGGAATGGTTCTACTTGAGAGATTAAGACCTGGGGTCTGTTGGAAGAAGTGAGTCACTGGGGTTGGGATTTGCAGTTTCAAATGCTCAAGCCAGGCCCAGTGTCTTGCTCTATTCCCGCTATCTATGGATCAAGATGTAGAACTCTCAGCTGCCTCTCCAGCACCATAATTGCCTGTGAGCTACCATGCTTCATCTGAGGATGCTAGTGGACAAAACTGTAAGCCAGCCCCAGTTCAATCGTTTCCTTTTTAAGAGATGCTATGGTCATTGAGGTATCTCCTCACAGCAATAGAACACTAAGATTAAATTGGCTAAACTAATGAATTAATTTTCTTGCCCAGAACTCGCTAGACCCTCTACTACTACATTAGCTGTGAACATGGGTGCCACCGACATGTTCCTGATTTCAGTGACAAAAGTTTCACTTGCTTGCCATCGGTTAGGCTACATTTAAGCTCTTAAAATGTGCTCTTTATCATACCCAAGTAATTCCCTTCTGTTATTAGTTCAGTATGATTTTTTTTATTATGAAATGTTTTGTACTAGTTAGGTTGAGTTTTTTGTTTGTTTGTATCAACACAAACTCAGTTAAGAAAATGCCTCTATCTGACTGGTCTATAGGCAAGTGTGTAGGGAATTTTATTGATTAATAATTGATGTGGGAGGTCCCGGCTCATTGTAGGTGGTATCACCCTTGGAGAGGTAGTCCTGAGTTGTGTAAGAAAGCAGCCTGAGCAGCCATGAGGGAAAAACTAGTCAGCAGCACTCCTCTGATCCCTACTTTGGGTTCCTCCCTCTAGGTTTCTGCCTTGAGTCCCTGCCCTAACTTCCTTTGGTGATGGAAATGTTTGGTCAGTGTTTTATCACAGGAATAGAAACTCTACTATGACAGATGTCAAATTTTATCAAGTGCTCTATGTCTTTTGAGATGAAGATGTGATATTTATCTTTGTCTTGTTAATGTGTTCAAATTATACACAGAGATAATATATATATATATTACATACATACATATATATATGTGTAATATATATATATATATATATATATATATATATATACAATATGTATATATTATACATATATATATATGTATAATTTGAGTATCACAGAGCATCCCAGGATCAGGTGACTATAACATGATCTTTTCTATGTTATCTAGTATTTTTTGAGGTATTCATCTATATTAGCTAAGGTCTGAGCTTTTCATTTCTTGCAGTTCCTTTAGCACCAGAGTAATCCTCATTTCATAAAGAGAATGAACGTGAAAGTGTTACAGTTTTAGAGTTTTGAGGAGTTTGTAAATAAATGACCTGGAATTTTCCTTGAGGTTTGGTAGACTTGTCCACTAAAATCTTTGAGTTTTCTCTCCTGGGAGATATTGGACTTCTGGTCAGTTTTCCAGAATAAAGCTATTCATGTCTTCTATTTCTTCATGACACTATCATGGGATGATCCATCTCATCCAGGTACTCAAATTTTGGCATATCAAATATGGATATAAATATATATTCATACTGGTTTCTTATATTTGTTCTCTCTGTGGCATCGGTTATAAACTCTGTGCTTTTGGTTTTGAGTTCACACATTTGAGTCTCTTCTCTTTTTTGTCTCTTTCCATTTAAAGATTTGTCACTTGCATCTGTTATGGAAAGGAGTTCTAATATGATTTTTAGCATGTGTCCAATCCCTGTTATGGACTCACATTCAGTGTTTATTGTTTCACCCTCTGCTGGCTCTGGGCTTCGTCTTTTCTACTTATACAATGTGTAAAGTTACAGTTAGGATAGTTTTCAATGTGCTTGTTCACACTTACAAACCCTTCGTTATTTCTATTTTTGGTATCGAGTGAGGTTCAGCATGTTGTGCTTTGCTTTTGTTCGTCTCAAGCGTTCTTTCTATATTCCTTTGGACTTCTTCCTTAACTCACTAGCTACTCAGAAGTCTGTTAACTTCAACTTGTTTCTTATTTTTTTCCACTCTTCCTTCTGCTAGTTTTCATTCCATTGACGTCACAAAAGCTACTTGGTACATTTTCAACATCTTAAACTTGTTGAGACTTGTCTTGTGACCTAAAACTCTTTCAACCCTGGACAATGTTCCAATTGGGAAGAATGTGGGCTCCATTCCTGTTAGCACAGTGCATTGCTGAGTTGCCGCTGGGCATCCCCAGAGGACTGGCACCAGGGCCATAGCAGATATGCAAACCTACTGACAGTCTAGCCTTTTACTATATACTCTTTTACTGTATGCTTATATTACTTATAGTACCAATGCCCTGTAAGTTGTACATAGGTCTATGTTATATAGTATTGCTGAGGATATAATGGCAAGAAATATGTTCAGCACAAATACAACTATAACAGTTCAAATGGGTGAACAAGAGGCAAACAGTGCTCCATGGTTACAGGAGAGACTAAGGACCGGGAAAGGCTGCAGCAGAGCACGCCACCTTGTCACTCCATGTGTAAGGGTCTAGCACAGTATGTGCTGTTAAAACTTTGCTTTTTGAGTCTTCTGGAGTTTTCAGTTTGTTTCACAGACTTGACACTGATATATAGTGCATATGTACAAATATGTTTGGTTGGTTGCTATTCTATCACTTCATACTATCCATCTTTGTCTTTTGTGACAGTTTTTGACTTAAAGTATATTTTGTGGAGTCATATTTTATATGAACATTTGATTTCTGCTTTTTCTTAGCTAAGGATTTTTCAGTCTTACTGATCTTAAAAAAAACCACTTTGATTGTGTTTTTCTATACTTACACTTTCATACACCTTCTGTGCCTACGTCTAAAGTGAATCTCTTGTGGAATGCATACTGGCCTGGTTTTATTTTGTCAAGTCTTTCAGCAACCATTTCTTCTGATTGAAAAAAACAGTGCATCCAATACATTCACAGTACTTTCTGATAGAGACACAGTGCTGCCAGCTTGTTCATTTCTCCGGTTTTGTACCTTGTTGTCCTTTTTTCCTTCAGGCTTCTCCCTTTGGACTTATTCCTTCCTTACAGTGATATATGTTGGTTCATTTCTTATTTTCTTGGATGAGCCTCTTGATAAAACTCAGTATGCTTAGCACAGAATTTAGTTCAAATGCCTTATATTTGTAACAGTCTGTTTGAAGCTGGTCATCACATACAAGGCTTCTTTCTACTCTTCTTCATTGCCTTGCACTTTGTTACTGGTGTCATGAATTACATACTTTTAACTGTGCAATCAAGAATGCATAGTGGTTAAGTGTTGGGGTCCACACTAGCCCCACGTTTGGGTGGCCAAAAACGTCGCAGCCCAGGCAAAATGTTGAGGCCCGGGCCGACCCACGTTTGGGCAGCCACTGTATCCCGGCCCAAACTGCCGCTCAGGTCTGCGGGTCGGGGTTCAGCAAGAGCGAGGGTGAGGGCAGACTCGAAGAATGGAGAAGAGACAGGGTGTGATTCAATCCCGTTTATTCTTCAGTCTCTCTTCCTCTAAGTGTCTCCTTCTCTGTCTCCTCTGTCTGCTGTCTGATTCTCTCTAGAGCCAAATGTCTTCTACCTAATGTCTGATGTGTCTGATTCTCTGATCTCAGTCTGATTCTGATCTGTTCTGTCTCTGCCTTTTATATGTCTCACTTCTAAGCCACGCCTCTAAGTTACACCTTTAATCATGCCCTAGGTCTTGTCTCTAAATCTGATCTCTACACTTCTAAGTCATACTCTTAAGTCACACACCTTTAATCTCACGCACCTTTAATCTCACGCACCTTTAATCTCAAGGTACCTAAACCAAGATTATCAGAGTGTGCTCAGCTGTTGTAGGCTATTGTAATCCAAGTCTCATGTCAGGGTATATGGCTCAAGATGGCTGCAAAGCTGATAGCCAATTTCTGCTAAAAGTCGGCCCCCAACAGTTAAGCTTTCTATACCATTTTTAAAGCCCTGTGGCATGATTAAAAATCATTTACTCAAAGCCATTATCATAACATTTATTTGTTTGAATATTTGTTTCACCAATGAGCTTTGTACTCATAGGCTTGTGTGTGTGTTTGTATGTGTGTGTGTGTGTGTGTGTGTGTGTGTGTGTGTGTCTATGTAGTGCCCTCCCCCTTGTTTCAGCTTACATAATAAACACCTGCCTTATTTTGTATATGGCTCATCACTAGGTCAGGTGGTGAAGAACCTCTGCAGTTGCTGCTCATCTTTGCTTACTTTCCTTCATACCAAGGGACAGTTTGCTTGCATACATTACTATTGGCTGGAAGTCTTTTAGTATTTGAAATATAGCATCCTTCAGGCCTAGAAGTCATTGATGAAAATTTCACTGTCAGTTATGACGGTGTGCCCTTTAATGGAACAAGCAGCTTTTGTCTTGTGTTCAAAGCTTTTTCTCTGCCTTTTCCTTCTGAAAATTTAATTATAATATATACTTCTGTGTCCTATTGGGTTATTCTCACTGGGGTCCATTAGACATCTAGATTCAGGAAGCCCATTTCCAAACCTAGTTTCAGGCTTTTTTTTTTTTTTTCTTTAAATGTGCATTCTGCCATCCTACCCCATCTTCTCCCATTATGTGCTGATTGGTTGCTAGGTGACATCGTTTATCCTTTTAGACTGTTTTCACACTTTCTCTTTCGCTCCATTGACTAGGTAATTTCTTTAGCTGTGAGATCACTAACTACCCCTTCTGCCTGGGTACTGAAGCTTTGTAGTGGTTTTTCAACTCAGTGATTCAATTTCGCTACTTCACAGTTTTTTTTTTTTTTTTTGCTCATTTCAAATGCTTACTGGCTTTGCTCGTCTCTCATCCTGTCCCTGCATCCTTTTCCCAGCTCCCTGAACATCACTATCACATTTATCTAGAATTACCTTTCAAGTGTAGCCTGTGTGTTTGCAACTACAAATTTAATTCTGGTATCTGTTTTGTATTTTTGCTAGATCCTGTGTTTCTCTACCTGCCTTGTTACTTTGTGTTGGTATATTTATGGGAAAAATAGTCATTTACCCCGGTCTTTAACTTTACAGATTGGTGTCAATAGGAAAGTTTCCTGCCAGTAAGACAAATGACTAAAAAATGTTTAAGCCCATGGATGAAAATCCTGCAGACATATAACCTCCCAAGTCCCCAATGAAAGAGGTCTTAACGGCTCCCCCAATACTATTATGCTGCTTCCTCTGTTGTCTGGAGCACCACCACTTCTCTAGAGATATAAAGATGTTCCTAATTCATTTCTGTTCTCATCAGTCTCCAAGCATCTAGAGTATGTCAGGTCCTATGTACAAATGAATTGAGTAAAAAAGAAAAATAGCTGAAAAAAAAAATAGAACATTGTATGCAACCTCCACTCTTCCCTTTCCTATAACCCAGGGGAGAAGCCACTAAGCTGTGTTGGCCTTGGCCTGTTCACCACAGGTGCTCTGTAGCAGTGGCAAGCCACCCAGCCAGCTCTTTCTTGTTCCCAGTAGTCCCTACTCATAGAGTGCATGCTGGATCTTGTCAGCACTTTTAAGCCAGGAAGACAGAAACCAGTCCCTGGGCAACCCTCCAAAAAGCCAGAACACTGGTTGCATGCTCCAACTTTTCTTCCCAATGGAGAATCCAACAGTTAGGTGTTTCCTCCAAAGAACTCTGCCTTGAGAAAGGGAAGAGTAACTGGCAAGTAAGGACTTGCTAGTTAGCACAGTCACCTGTGCTCACGGCCTCCCCCAACTTGCCATCTTTTTCTCTTGGATTTGAACCCAACAGAAACTGGTCTCTCGGGTACCTCTCAGATAGAACTGAAACAGATGACCATCTTCTTCCTTTCCCTTCCCAGAGAAGCTGAGAGTTTTCTGCAAATCACTATGCAGTCAGCAGAGATGGCCAATTCTCCAATCTGAATATGCCACACTTTTCCTAGCAGCTTTAATGTGATATTCTTTAGGGGACAGGGCATGTGGGAGGCCCTTCACCGATTTCTGATCAAGGAAACTGGTATGCACCAGGGACAAAGGGGAAATGGCGCTGTTGCCATCCACCATCAGGACATGTTTCTGAGAGGCGGAGAGACACATAAAGAGAATGGGGTGGCTAAAAGTAGCTGGTATGCACCAGGTACGATTGTCTGACCTCAGGTGGCTAGTGAAAACATGAACCATTATTCTGAGGTTGATTCAGGTCACATTTCAAGGGGCCTTGCTTCTCCTTCATAGTTGGAGGACAGTATCAAATAAACTACAAATTTAAATGTAGAGAGAGAAAAGGAAAGAGGGAGAAGGAATATGTAACCTTTCAAATCTTGTTATGCTAAATGAATAGAGAAAAATAAATGGACACAAAACAGTCAATAGCACACACACACACACACACACACACACACACACACACACACACACGCACATGCAATTGCGCACCCCTTAGAATTTTAAACAGACCAAAACAAACTGCCATCCATATTTGAATCATTACAAATTTAGTCAGACTGTCCATACAAACTGCAGGGAGCAAGTGTTAGAAGTAAAGAGGTAAAGGAAACTTGAAGGCTGAATGAGAGAAAAGGGAAGATGCTTTACCGGCTCTTCAGTTCTATGTCATTTGCTTTAGCAGGGTCCAAACACTGAAAACTCTCATGACTCTTACGACTCCGAGTGGCTGGTTGTGGAGCTAAAGACCGAAGATACGGACCAAGGGTTCACAGAGATCTGTGCTATGATTATCTTTCTCTTTTCCTTTTGTGGATTTGCATTTTTGATGATGGAAGCAAATGTCTCTGAGGGGGAGATGGTGTGTGGACTGCGATGCACGTGCATTTGTGTACAGGTGCCAGAGTGCCTCCAGGTGCCTCCCTCTATCATGCTCCACCTTATTCTTTAAGACAGAGTCTTCTTTCACTAACAGGCTGGCTGGCCAGCATGCTTACAGCATCCACTCATCTGCATCCCTCAATGCTATGGTTACAGGCACACAACGCCATGTCCCACTTTTTATGTAAGTGCTTAAGGTTTAAACTTAAGTCCTCCTCTACCCAAATCATCTCCCCAGCCCCACAAATGCCTTTTGACATTTAAGAAGAGCAAACTACTCAAGGAAAAAAAAGGGTGAAAACACTCTCTTGTCTTCTGATTTCAATCTCCAGTTACTCACACTAGCAATGGGAGTTTTACCACCGTCTACACCTGAACAGCTGCCTACATGTTTCCACCGTATGTGTATAATATGGCAAGCAGTACACTGGGATTGTAGCTCAGCAACAGAGTGTGTGCCTAGCATAAGCATATGAGGTCCTGGGCTCACCACAGAGAGACGAAAGGCAAGTCAACTTGTTTGTCTGTGCAGACTTGTTTGTTTTTGTTTTGTTTCTCATTCTCAACTTCCCAGTTCAGAAATACATCCCTGTTGAATCCCATGTCAGTCAAGGAAAAAGGGCACTTTGAAGCATGTGATATATTATTTGTTTCTTCTACTGAGGGACTTTTAGGGATTTCCCAAATGTTGCCAATTTATTAAGAATGTTGCAATCGACATTAAAGGAACTTACCTGCAATCATGAGTATGTCTTCCTGTGGGATAGGTTGAAAATTGTTCAAACAGTATTCCCATTCTAAAATTTGATATGCATCAACAAATTGTTTCTAACAAGAGGTAGGAATTTGAACCCTCACAATTATTTCCTGCCCCTACATACTCTTTTTATTACCAAGTAAAAACTATTTTTTTTAGAAAAAGTAATTTTTTTCAGTCTATAATTTTACTGATAATTCAGTTTTCTACCAATAGCCATTATTTTGTTTTAAAAATAAGTTTTATGATCACTATAAAGCTTCAAATTATCAGAACTTGATTTAGCATAAATTTCCCCTGGGTGGCTTTTCTTTTATTACATTGGATGTATCATTAGCAAGCTAGTTTCTAAATAGCAAAGTAAATTTAAGTAATTCTTGGAAGAGAAAGACCATATGACAAGCAGATGCATGAGTATTAGATATTTGTTGCACTATGTTTATTGACTTCAAACTCAATTGAGTATACCTTTATAGTTTCAGATTTAATGAATATTTCAGACTGGTGATCATGATGATTACTTAAAAAATTAAAATTCCAAAGATTTTGAGATTGTCATATATTAAATAATACCTTTTGATAGTAGTGTAATGATTAATTTTAAATGTCAACTTTCCAAAACTTGGAATCAACTAAGAAAAGATACTCAGTTGAGGAACTGTCTATATCAGATTGGTCTCTATGCATGTCTGGGTAATTTTCTTTGTTGTTAATTGAAGTAGAAAGACCTTAGTCTACTTTGGACTGGACCATTCCCTAGGCTGGAGGTCCTATAACAATATAAAACAGAAGAAAGCTGGAAGAGTGAATCAATCAGCAGATGAATACATTCAGTTTTCTTCGCTCATGACTGTGAATGTGGTGTAGCAAGTTTTCTAAAGCTCTTGCCTCTCTCTTCAAAAATAGACTATAACCTGGAACTGTAAGCCAAATAAATCCCTTCTTCCCCTAAAATGCTGTCAGTCAAAGTGTTTTTATCACAGAAACAGAAATTAAAATGAGAACAAGTAGAAAACTTAATACATTAAAAAAAAAAAACCCACAGAATTCCAAATACAAAAGATTATATCAAACAATTGGATAAAAATCTCACTTAGTGCATTACCCTAAGAACCCAGAGGGGGGCACTGGGTCTCAACGAGCTGGAGACACAGGGAGTTGAGAGCCACCTGACTGGTGGGTAGTGGGAACTGAACTCAGATCCCCTGGGAGAGCAGGGCATGCTCTTAATCAATGAGCCATTTTTCTAAATTCTTAGGTCAATGGATGGAACTAGAAAATATCCATTGAGTGAGTGAGGTAACCCAATCACAAAAGAACACACATGGTGTTCACTCACTGATGATTGGATATTAGCCCAGAAGCTTGAAATACCCAAGATTCAACTCATAGACCACATGAAGCTCATGAAGAAGGAAGACCAAGTGTGGGTGCTTCTGTCCTTCTTAGAAGGGGTAACAAAATACTCAAGGGAGCAAATATGGAGACAAAGTGTGGGGCAGAAACTGAAGGAGGGGCCATCTGGAGACCATTCCCCCTGGCTATCCATCCCATGTGTAGTTACCAAAGGTAACTGATGTGAATGTCAAGAAGTGCATGCTGACAGGAGCCTGATATAGCTGTCTCCTTAGAGGTCTGGCAGAGTCTGACATATTCAGAGGCAGATGCTCACAACTAACCATTGAACTGATCAAGGGGTTCCCAATGGAGGAGTTAGAGAGAAGACTGAAGGAGGTGAAGGGCTTGTGGCCCCATGAGGAGAGCAACAATACCAACCAACCAGAGCTCCCAGGGTCTAAACCACTAGCCTGGGAGCACATAGGGATGAACCCATGGCTCCAGCTGTATATGTAGGGGAGGATGGCCTTGTCGGGCATAGGTGGGAGAGGAGATCCTTGGTCCCATGAAGGCTGGATGCCAAGTGAGGGGGAATTTGAGGGTGGGGAGGTGGGAGTGGGGGGATAGGTGGGGGCATATCCTCATAGAAGCAGGAGGAGGGGGGATGGGATAGGGAGTTCCTAGGCAGGGGGATATGGGGTAAAGGGATAACATCTAAAATGTAAATAAAATATCCAATAAAAAAACTCATTAAGACCTACTCATTCCATTTAATAATCTGGCATTCATCATTCAGGACTACTTTAACCATTTTTTCTAAAAAAGTTGTCCACCCTAAAGTATCAATATAACCATCTAGAAAGATGAAGACTTAGGGTGACGGCATCTGTAGTTCTCGTCAGCTGCAGGTTGAACCTTTGTGGTCCACTGGCCAGCTGTAGAGTGTGACTAACATCAGGACTGGGTGGAACATGTTTGAAGGCAGAAGTCTGAAGACCAGCACTCTATATCTAGTCCTTGATCATCAACTCATCCTTAAACCAGGGTTGGACAAGCAGTGTGTCCAGAATAGAATATTTACATAAGCAAAGAGACATGTCTTCTGCAAGGACGGAAAGGTTGTATATGAATGTGTGTGTGTGTGTGTGTGTGTGTGTGTGTGTGTATCTGTTTGAAGGGAGTTTAAAAGACTAGTTTAAACATATACAGCCTGAGAGATAGCTTGATTGGCTAAGGGTCTCCTATGCAAGCATGAGAACCAGAGTTCAAATCCCTAGCACCCATGTAAAAAGCCAGACTTACCAACGTGTGCCTTAAATCTCAGCACTAGGTGGGTAGAGATGAGTGGAATCCAGGGGCTTGCTGAAAATGAATATATTTAGAGAAGGATTTTTGCTTGTTTGTTTGCTTGCTTGCTTTTGTTTTTCTCTGTGTAGCCCTGGCTGTCCTGGAACTCAACTCACTCTGTAGACCAGGCTGGCCTTGAACTCAGAAATCTGCTTGTCTCTGCTTCCCAAATGCTGGGATTAAAGGCATGCGCCACCACTGCCCGGCTTAGAGAAGGATTTTTAATGAGATAGCTGTTTCTATCCATCTCTTTGGACCACAAAACAATTTTCAAAGTGTTACCTTTTTCCTGAAACACAAGTCCAATGTCTGACCTTCAGAAGATCTCCCAATTGAGGCCAGCAGAGAAATAAGCCTTGTAAACCAGGGGTCCCATGGCACAGGCCATGTTGTCTTCTAACTCCAAGGGCTACTATGCTGAAGGTGCCTCAAGGCCTTAGGACTCAAAGGCAGTGAGGGCTCTCATGATGCAGAAAGGCATGGGGTCAGTCCACCTCTTTTCATTGCTGGGCATTGGTGAGATCCCTGACTCTAAAATTCTAAAGCTTCATCTAAATTCGAAAGATTCTGTAATGAATCTCACATTAATGTTTTTCCATGTTCATGTAGATCTAGTAAAGGGATGCATGCCTTAAGCTCCTAGCTGGAATTCATTCCATAGAGGTTCTTGAAAAGCCAGGGTCTAGTCCAGGTTGTATCAAAAAAAAAAACAAAAAACAAAAAAAAAACCAAAAAAAACAAACAATTACTAGAGAACATAGGGATTCATATAACTTTGTGTATCCGATGTGCACGCTGTTGAACTAAAGAATCTAGAGTCATTTAAACTTTAACAGTGAAGAAATATGTAAATTTTGTCAATTTATCCTTCTGGTGCTATATATTTAAATAGGAATTAGATTTTAGAACCAGTGCAATTAAATAAAATTATAAAATTCTTACGATTATACCAATGCACGGCACATATATTCCTAATCATTTCTTCCAAACAAGTAAGACCGAACTTTTGCTCCAACTAAACACAAACTAAACATTTAATCCCTTGCGGTACCCCCTTTTTATTCTCATGCACCTTTCTTGATTTGTCAGAATCTTCAAATTCACTCCATACTAGCAAGTGACTTTTCTTATGGACGTGTCTTACTTCATACCTGACTCAAATTCCCACGTGCCCATTCTGAGCCACCTTTTACTATCTGCTATCTCCTGGCCGGGGAAGACAGACAGCAGCTGGTCACATCCCCCAACACCAAGCTTGGGAAACCATACATGTCTCTTAACAAGAGATGCTTTATACCAAATCCTGAAGAATCTGTTTCTGAGGAATGTTAGCAGGCCCTCAGTTTATCTCAGTTCTATCTAGAGACAGCAGAACTTGGCAGCACACAGCCTTCATCTTAGGTATAATTACAGTCTAGAGAGAGAATGTGATTTGGGCAGCATTCTACTGACCTACAAGCTGACCTTGTGCAGGGGCAAATTCACAGGTTGCATTAAACCCTATTAGACACGCCTAGTTTAAGGCAGAGCCTTTCCAGACTCCTGCCACATGCCTGGATTAGGGCATGTCACATATGCATGCTATTACAGTGCCTAGGGAGCTCCGACGGAGAAAAGGCAAAACTACTTTTCAGTGTTGGAACCTACGCCTGGGCAAGTGTACACAATTGACATTTCTTACCTATATGGATTAAAATGAAATGCTGCCTCACTGAATAAGAATTAAAACAAAACTGAGAAGACAGAAGGCTACACCAGAAAAACCACACCCTCACCACTCACCTTGAAACATAATGATGGACAGAATGAGAAAGAATCCTTGCCAAGTTCAGGGAGACTTTTATATCTACAGCAATCCATACTTACTGCCAGCTTGCTGCCTGGACCTGGCAGATGAGGCCAAGAGTAAAACTAAAAATAGATGGTTTTGAACAGACCACGAAAGCTGGACTCAGTCTCGGATGAATGAAGAGTGTGTCACAGCAATGAGACTAAGAGCCTCCTTCTCCCATGGAGCCTTGTCTTTGATCAAGTCATCAAGATTGATTCCTACAGTTACATGCCTATGGACACCAGACATGTTCAGATCTATGACAGATTCCCCAGAGAATTTTCTCTTGGGCTTAGTTCACGAGCTTAAATATTGTTGGTCTCAGTAATGGGAGTTTTGTTACCCGTGAACTCTCTATTATCATAGAACCTGAAGGACAGGTCTCCTGTCCACTTAAATAGTTAGGAGGGCAGACATTTACTTTCATAGCGATATATATCACATACCTACAGGTATCAGACTTTCAAGGATGCAGAATAATGGGCATGTGGCTTGTCTAGGTTATCTTAAATGAAAGGGTAGAGAGCATGCAGAAAAATGAGAAATTTGATTCTCCCAAAACTAAACCTCGTACAGGGACAAACTCTGTTTTTGTTTTAAGATAACGTGATTCTGATTCATTTCATCATGGCCGTTTATACATGCAGTAACAGCCAGGATACTTATTAAAACATACAGTATTTTAGTTTTAATTATGTGTGGGGTGGGCCATTGGGGTTGTGCATATGAATATGAAGCCTGAGCAGGCCACAGAGGAAGTCGGAATCCTGGAGCTGCAGGCTCGGAACCTAATGTGGGTGCTGGGAACCAAACTCAGGTCCTCTGATAGAGCAGTGAACATTCCTAACCACCAAGACATCTCTCCAACCCCATGTTCCACTGTTGTACTTTTGGACTGGTGATGTCTTGTATTAATCTTCATTTCAATTCTCACAAATATTAACACCCGGTAAAATTGTGGGTTGTAAAAGGCTAGTGTTTACACTCATCAGATGACATGTTAGCTTTTCTTATTCACTGTGACCTTTTCATTTCAAGATAAGAGACATGCACAACAGTCATTACACAAGTTTTGTGTTGTTTTTCTTTTGCTTTGAGATGTGGTCCAAGTATGTTACCCATGCTGCTCTCGAACTTGTGGTCATGTAAGCCTCAGTGTCCTGAGTGGTGCTCAGATGTCAGGCCTATGACAATATATTCAGCTGTCTGGATACACGGATTAGGTTGGAAAACAGGCATAATCTTCCATCCAAGAGGAAGAAACCAGAGCTAGGGATGTAGCATAGTCACAGAACACATTGCCTACCATGTACATGGCCTTGGGTTAAGTCTCCTGTGTGGAGGGCATGGCACAAAGGGGGAGATCCTAGGGACGTGATCCCACTTTATAGCTGTGCGCATTCTTATGACTCTGTGCTGGTTAACTTCATGTCAATTTGACACAAGTTAGAGTCATCTGACAGGGGAGAATATTTGAGAAAATAGCTCCAAAAGATTGGGCTGTAGGTCAGCTTGTAGGAAATTTTCTTAACTAGTGATTAATGTGGGAGGCCCAGCCCACTGTGGGTGGAGCCTCTCCTGGGCTGGTGGCCCTGGGTTCTGTAAGAAAGCAGGCTGAGCAAGCCATGAAGAGCAAACCAGTAAATAGCATGCCTCCATGGCTCCTGCATCGGCTCTTGCCTTCATGCTCCTGCCTTGTTTGCGTTTTGCCCTAACTTCCTTCGAGGCTCTGACTTCCTTCAATAATGCAGAGCGATGTGGCTCTTTCTCAGCCACAAAACTTCAGTAACTAACCTGTCACCTTCAGTTCGCAAAATAAACCATTTCCTCCCCAACTTGCTTTTGTCCGTGCTGTTTAATCATGGTAATAGTAACCTTACCGGAGACAGACCCCTTTCTGCCATTTCTCATATGGAAGTGGGCAACTACTTCTCTCAGCTGGTGGCAAGAGTGCGTGCCAACTGAAGAGAAGAGTTGGACCAGAATTGGCAGCCATTTTGCTTTCTTCCCTCAGAGACAAAGACTGCTTCCTTGGACACACACATACACACATACACACAAATTGCTTCTAGGCAGGTGCCCAGGAAAATAAATGCAGACTCAGGTCTTGCCTTCCTGCTTTTCCATGCTCCACCCCCTTCCACTGGCATGGCACCAGAGGAGCTAATTGGCTGGCTCTATGGTGCCATATTATGAAATGCCAACTGACTTGGTGCAAACAAGCCCCGGCTGCTGATGGCCAGTGTAGCCCAGCATGCTTCTGGGTTGAGGGCTCTGTCAACTGGTCTGATAATGCCATTAAAATGAGCTTTCCACACGCAGCCTGATAATCCGCCCCATTAAATGTCTCAAGGGAAACTGAGCCTCACTGTTCTGTAAGAATGTTAAGTCTGACTCTTTTCCATGGCCTTATTTTTGGGGACACATAAAATTGCCCAGATGAAGTTTACTTTAAGGATTTGGGCTCCTTACCAAGAAATGTGAAAAGGCAAATTGTCATCCTGTCCCGAGTCTGAGAACATATTTGGCAAACCCGTCCCCACACTGATGAGACTGAAAAACGCTTTTATTGGTTTAAAGGCTGGTGAAATCTGTCCTGAAAGCAAGCTCTGAGGAGGCCACAGCAGGTGAAGGCTGTGACTGTGATGGGGAGTGGACAGGGGGTGGGATGGGCAGGAGACATTTCTGAAGGTTTTACCACTTTTGTGTTATTTAGAAAGGAAACCCCCAAACCAAATCAAATTCAAATCAAATGGGTTTTTTTGTTTGTTTGTTTTTTTTTTTTTTTTTTTTTTTTTTTTTTTTTTTTTTTTTTTTTTTTTTTTTTTTTGCCTTTTCTACTGATCATACATCTTGAGAGAAGAAATGACCAGGAGAAACGATCAACTGCAGGTAGCTTAATTTTGCAGTCTTGATGCTGAAGATTCATGAGACAAGGTTTGGCTGTTTTAGTTGCTGATTTGTGGTAGATTGTTACATTAGCCTGGAATGGCAACAGGGCACAGTGTTCTGATGCTTTGGGTAAGCTCCAGGTGACGCTTACTCTAGTGGTTCAAGCACTTCAGGGGTGAGGTGACTGTACATTAATGCTATGTTTCCTGTAACTGAAGGTGGGAGCAGTCTTGAATATATGTCTGCATGTTTAAGAAGATTTATTTTATTCTTTGTATATGTGTGCCTACATATGTGTACATGCATGTGTGTGTGGGGGGGTGACCACTGAGGTCAGAAGAGGCCATTGAATCCCCTGGAGCCAGAGTTGGAGGTGGTTGTGAGCTGCCCAATATAGGTGCTGGGAACTGAACTCCAGCCATCTGCAAGAGCAGCATGCACTGTTAACTACTGAACCATCTCTTCAGTCCCTGTATGCTTATAAATCCCTAATGTTTAAAGTATCTTTTTCTGTTTATTAACTATCTGGGAATATGCTCCAGTGTTGGTCTCCCCAGACTCATCCACATACTTAGTCAATAGGGTGGCAAAAAAAAATCTTTCTCATATAAGGCAAATCCCAAGTACACGTCATCCTCCCAAAAGCTCTGAGAACAACGTTTGCGTGACATCTGGACTTTCTGTCTCATCTCTATATAATCGCTCATCTAATAAGAAAACCTTGAACCCAGTCTCTTATATATCCTGGGTTGTTCAAATGCTACTTTCATTTCCCAAGTCTGAAGTCCTAGCTGGTCTCCTGAAAAAGAGCATATGCTAGTAATTACTCCAAGCTGCTTAGAGATAATGGGCAACAGAGAAGTTATTATCCTCAATGTCATCATATACCTTTGATATGATAATCATTGAATTCAAGATATCAGACATGATGGATGGCCTTTGATTTCAAGAATATCCAAGATGCAAATCACCTGGCTTGTTGTGACTCCTTTATGGCTGGCAAAGATCAAGCCACAGTGAGCAGTCCAGGTTTCAGGCCCTCCAGCCACTGGGTGGTCACAACTGACCCAGAACTCACAAGGACTTCCTCCTCTGAAGATACCTGAGGTGACATCACACCTTCCTTTTGCAGAAACACTTTACCTAGAGCAAATTCTCAGGAGTCTTAACTGGCAATCAGTGCTAGAATGTATGTGACTCTGTTAATTCTCTGAGAAGCAGTCACTGAGGTGGGCATCGCACAGTTTCTTGTGGCAGAGTTTCTTCCAAACATATAAGATGATGATCCCAGGAAACATGTTAGAGTAGAAAGCTGGGACAGTACTTTGTGTATATGTGTGACAGCTACTGAACTGCTAGGTCCCATGTTGAGGATTCGAGAACACTGTCCCTCTAATTGGTTTTCTATTCCTCCCTCCCAGAGTACAACGGGTAGAGGAACGGAATGCCGGTTACTTGCCTGCTCAGTCTTCCTATGAAAGGAGTGGTTCTGGGTACCACGATCTCTATTTAGCCCTATTCCTGGAGCAAGCCTCTAATCTACCAACTCCAGGATCACAAAAGTAAGCACCTTAAGATTTCTTCAAATGGACTAGTACACAATAAACACACAGAAGGTAATTTGTATAGTCATTCAAGCATCTTGTGTTCTATCACTTGAAATGTATCGCACCTTAAGAAGTTCAAAACCACCCACAATACTTTGGAACATTGCCCATCTGATCTACCATATTTCATCTAGGCCAGCCACATCTTCCACTTAATTATATATAGATAGCGAGTATGTAACCATGTGCCAATTAGAAATTTATTTTGCTTTTTTTTCTTTAAAATAGTTAGTTGCCACAAACATATAATCCTACAATAAAAATTCTTTAGTTTTTCTTATTCTTGAATAAGAAAATGTCATTTTTTTGAGAATATTTTACTGAATGGTATACTGAAGAATCATCATTGTGGGTGGATATGGTGGCATGTGTTGCTAGTTGGAGAACAACTTCGTTAACACCAAGTTCCTAAGCCAGTCTGGGAAACAAGCAAAACAAAGATCAAAGAGGCTCACTAGTGTGGGTGACGGTGGTTAAACTCACGTTTTTTTCAAAGCTGTATAGTCTTTTATACTCTACATGAGTTCATTTATCCACTCTAGCATTGATGAACATTGCTGTTGTTTTCACAGTTTACTTTAACTGAGGCTTCACAAACAGGTTTGCGTGTGTCTCCTTGGACAAATGTGTGAAAATCTAGATAGAGGCTTATATTTACAAGACAGAGCTACCCTGCCTTCCAAGCATGAGGAACGTTGGAATGCTACTAGTGAAGTTACCACTCTTCTTAGCCATTCCAGCATTTCAGAATTAGACTTTACCATTGTTTTCCAAGCCTACAGGTCCTAAATGGACATCAGTTTTATATATACATATATGCAAATGTACACATACATATACATTATATACATATATATATACATACATACATACATATTTGCATCTCAAATTGTGCATCTCAAGTTTATTGGCAATTCATTCTATATGTCTGGCCAAATTTATTTATTTATGTATTTCTTATTTAGTGTGTACATCTGTATGGGAGTTTACATACGCAGTGGGATATCTGTGCTGGTCACAGGACAACACAGGACTCAGCTCTTACCTTCCACTGTGAAGGTTCCAGGGATCAAGACATGCCTTCAGGCATGGTGCCAAGTGTCTTTATCGTCCTTTATCACCTCTCTATTGGAAGTGGAATATTTTTAGTGAGAGCGCCATACACATTTTAGAACATGTTAATTTGTTTGTATGCATTTTAGATGTGCTCTGAAAGCTTGTGGGTGAACTTTCCCAGGCTGCAGTATTTAGCAGTATTTATTTGTAAGTGAGCATTCTTTATTTTAATGGGATCACCATTCCTCTTTTGATAATGTCTTCTTTATCTTTTCCATGTGACTCCAGGGGCTATGGGTCTATAGTCTTTTCTAAATATATATATATATATATATATATATATATATATATATATATATATATATTTACCTTGATAGCCTTATAATTGGTTTTTATTCATTAAGGGAAGCTGGGTTTTGTTTTATTTTCTTTCAAGCAATATATACTTAACTGTTAAAATATGTTTTTCAATAGTTGATTTTGCCCATGGATTTGAGACACCACATTTCTCATAGACTGTTCTTCTGCATGCGCAGACAATCCTCTTTTATTTTGAAACATCTTTCCTGTGGTGCTAACCATGAGTTTTCTATACTACCCTACAAAATTTCATATCATTTTTCTTTCTATGAAGTATAAACGGTCTTCCACTCAAATTTTACTTTTATTTATTTTTTTGGGCATTTTGAGGTTGTTTTGGAATTTTTTTCTTTTAAATAAATTTTAGAGTTAACTTTTTAAACACTAACCAGTTCTATTTGTTTTGACTGAAGTTCTTGGAAGCTCTGAATACACGTGGGTAGCTGGCATAACGCTTGCCCTTCATAGTTAATGTTCCTATAATAGTACTTTGACAACTCAAATTCAAAGCTCTTCATTGATAATATACAAAAGTGTAGTTGGTTGTTGTAAGACAACATTGTGTCTAACCTACGCATCATATTCTCTTATGTCTATGTAGAACTCGATAGTAAGGGAGTTTCTACACTGAGAACTTCTAGAAACACTGTGGTTATATCTTCACCTTTGCAATATGGTTTATTTGTCATTTCTTTGCTTGACTACACTGGTTTGAATCTCTAACACAATCATAAACAAAAGAAAAGCAGATGTAGGTGTCCCTGTTTTGTTCTGATTTCAAGAAAGTTTTAAAATTCTCAACACCTATACCTTTATCTTGTGTCTTTTTAATAGGTGCTTTGATAAACAATAACTATGCTCTTTCCATGCATAGTTAGCTATAAAATTTCATTATATATCATAATGACATTTAGCCAAATGTTTCTGCATTGCTTTTGATAATCCTATTGGTTTTCTTTTTTTTTTATCTGTTAACAACCCATTAATCTATAAAAGCACTTTATAATTTTGAATTAAATGTTTTTTCTGAAACAAGTCACATCAAACATCACACGATTTTTAGGTTGTGCTGCATCCTGTCTGCTCATATTCTGGCTAAGATCTTTGTTTCTGCCTTTGTGGTTTTCTCTGTATCTGACCCAGGTCCTTGTCTGGTAGCACCATCAAGGACAGGGATACTATCCATGACGTTAACATGATGCTCAATTCCCTGAAGCACTGTGTCTAGGGAAAGTTAAGAGCAATAAAACCATATGGTCCTGGCCCGTGCTCTGCATGATGATTTGAACCTACTAATCTAATTTCCTTAATATTTATAGAGCCATCCAGGTGCCTGATTTCTTTTTGGCTGTTCTGATAGTTGATATTTTTCTAGGGAGTTACCTCATGCTATTTCATTTACTGGCAGGGGTTGGCCCATGGTCTGCTACATACACGTCCTCTGCGTTGGGACTGACCTGCATTCTTACTTCCCAACACTGTTACTCATTCATTTTACCCAGTTTTGCTGACCTTATGACTACTGGTGATGCTTGCAAAGAAATTGTTGTCTGTATTGATTTTCTGTGCCGCAGTTAGATTTTCTAAAATTTCCATTCTTTTGTTATTTTAAATGTACAGAGCTCATCCCCATGAAACTGTAAATTGTGAAAACAGTCTTCTGTTATTAACTCAAAATTTCCCTCTAATTTCTTTGGTTTTGTTTGTTTCTTTCTTTTGTTCTAGACATTAATTTTGGAAGCTTCACATTTTTATCTTTATCTTGTCTGATTTAAATATTTATAGCCATACATTTCACCTTCACTTTTGAATTTTCACACTCAATATTTTTAATTTTTTGTGGCAACTATTATTCAAATTCTATTATACTTAATTTTTTAGCCCATGACTAGCACTAATGACTACAGTTTTGAAAAACAAAAGCATTTCTTTTTTACATATGTGAATTGTTTGGTTGTTGAATGAGGAAATGAATGAATGATTTCTAACACTATCTCATTTTTAGTGAACGACGTGCACCATGTGGAAAAGTTCTTATCATTTGTGTACATTTGCAGTGTTCTTCCTTATGATTTTTTAAATTGCTTCAAAACAAAGTTTCTTGACTTGCCAGGAATAGTGCCTCACCCCTCTAATTCTAGAATATCAGAGGCTGAGAAAAGAAGATCAGTATGAATTGTAAGTCAGTCTTAATTAGTTACAGTCTGCCTCAAAACCCTACAACAACAACGCAACAACAACAACAAAGCAAACAAACAAAAAAAAAAAACCCTGCTTTTAAAAAAATTACACACATGTATAAATACATCAGTTAATTCAGTGAACTTGTTAGCAGAAAACCCAGCCTAGGAAAGCATCATAATTAAGGTTCTCATCATCTCCTAAATCAGCCATTTTACTTATATGTTTGCATTATTTGGTTATAGGCCATCACAGTCTACAAAGACTGAAGGAGGCCATGTCATGCTACCTGCCAAACACTGGTCATGTCCGTTTACACTGTCCCATAGACATGGGCTACGTGAAAGCTGACTAAAAATAGTGCCAAGAAACAGAGGGACATTTTTGTTATCGTTTGTTCTATCCTATGGTTTTCTTTTGCATTGAGGGCATTCATCTCCCAGCATCTAGCTGAAATAATTTCCTTTTAATTACATAGTTGGGCCCCAGCAGGGTCCACACAAATACAAAGGTAGAGCAAAATGGATTTCTGCTAAGCCAGAGGGGGTTCAAGAATCACAGAGTGAGGGACATCTTGTATAGCCCAACCTTCTGTTGTCCTTTGGGTTGACACTGAAGAGATTCATTATTGTGGCTGTTTCTGGATGGTGATGGTGATGGTGATGGTGATGGTGATGGTGATGGTGATGGTGATGGTGATGCTGGTGATTCAGGGGAAACAGTGATGATTTTCTACAGTTGAGCCTTAGGACGATGGCAGGACTTGGCCCATGTACAGAAATAGAGAGTTGTTTCTCAAGCCCCTCTGTAGGAGGGGCTAAGGTGGGAGGAGTAAGGGAGGAAGAGGAGGAGCTAAGGGAGCAGAGGAGAGAGAGAGGTGAACATGGAGGCAGATGTTCACGTGTCTCAAACGTAGCTGGTATATCTAGGTTGAGTATTGGGTCACACTTCTGATTGTATGGGCATCTTGCCATTGATCATTACCAAATATATAAAGCCTTTAGATTATCTAAGCATTAGAGTCTCATTTTTCTACCAGGCCTTCGTGGTTGGCAGGATAGTTATGGCAATGCCGAGCCTCGAAGAGACAGTGTGGAAGATTGGCAGAGCCATGTCCCACACTGGCGTCTCGTGGGTGGCAGGGCTGGTGTCTCTGGCTGGCCATTTCTAGCTGCGGAGCCCACGTGGCCTCTGGCCTTCGTGCTTGAGCTAGGCAGGGCCGCTGCAGCCTAGACAGTTGGCTTGACCGGAGGACGTTTTTAAATAATTACTCCAACACCCCTCCGGCCTTCTTATACACTACCTCTATGATTAGTCTACTCATATCTCCTACCACACTGGGCTTGCTAGAAACAGCACATGGTTGTGTACACAGCTCAGGCTGAAGTCCTATGCATCCATCCTCATGTGAAAGCAATGCTTAAAAGCTGGGTTCCAGGCTTATCTTAAACTGAGGAAGTTGACAGAGTCCATGAAAGAACAAAGAACAATGTGACAACTAGATCAGCAAGGAAGCCCTGGTATTTGTAGCTAATTGCTTTTCAGACCCCCTCCTCAACTAGGATATTCTGCATATGCAAAACACCTTAATGTGACTTAATAAGGCACCTCTTTTCAGGCCTCTTCTATAGCCTTGCCACTGACTGACTTCCTGTTGCTCTGGGCAGAAATGGAGATCTCAGCTGATAAGTGAGAGTTCTGTGTACTGATCCAAGTTCCACCTTCTTCTCCAAGCATATTCAGTCTCAGAAGCCCATAGCTTCCATGGGTGGCAATTCAATGGCTAAGCCCCTAAAAGGCTGAGTTTCACAAAAGCATCACGAGACCCAGTTCTCTGATGTCTTACTAATGCCTTCTAAACATAGTATGCTGCAGGCATCTCGCTGCTGCGTTTTGAATCACATTCCTCCCTAAGCAATCATCTGAGAGTCTCAGTTTTTCCATTAGCAAGATGATTAGAGTACAGAGTGATCTATTTATAATAAGCCCCAGCTTAAGCACTGTGGCTTTTCTTTGGCCGCATTTTAAATGCATCTCTCTTTGTTAATTAACGTGCTTTATCCCAGAGTTGCAAGTCACAAGGATGTTCCTGAGTTAGACCAGGAGGAGGAGAACCACGCCCTAGGCGGAAGCTCCATCAGTCTTCAGGATTGATGAGAATGTAATAGTTACACGAAAAGCAATGTTCCAGGCTTGTCTTAAGCTGAAGATGCTAACAGAGTCTACGAGGGTAGAGAACAATTCGATAACCTGACCATGAATGTATTTGAACTCTTTTACTTTTAAGACGCCCCCCCCCCACCTGGGATATTTTGCACATGCAAAACACCTCAATGTGACTTAATAAAGCACCTGGCATAAAAGTTAATTAATGAAGATGAAAACACTAAAACTCAGGTTATTTAGTAACCAGGGCCTGGAGCCAGATCCCAATTAAACCACTGTTGTGGTAAAGGACAGGATCAAACTGCCCAATAGGTTCCATCTGGCTGCTTCTGTGGGTCAGCACAGTGCCTCATGGCCGTGTCAAATTAGCCTTTCCACCTTCTTTCCAGTGTAGATATAAAGTGGTTGTCCCAGGGCCCTGGGCTGCTAAGGGGTTCTGATACTCACTTGGAAGGGCCTGGCAGGTAAGGAATCCAACTGGAAACAAGCATGACTCATTGGGAGCCCAATCCCTTTTGTCATTCATTTCATCAGAGGGCCCCTAAACCTCCAATCCTATTTGTACCCCACTGAGGGGATCTGATAACCGTCCTGGCAGAACTGCGGCTTTTCAAACTTCTGTCAGGAGCCTCACTGACCCATAACACGACTGTACACATGATTTCTTCTCATACTGTCTTTGTAAATTGACCATGGCTAACCTTGCAGTTCTAATCAGATCAATCAGAATAACATTTCTTTAGCTGCTGCTCGCTGGCAGCCTCCTGGGCTGACGTGTGTGACTCAGTCAGCCTTAGACACCAAAGCCCAATTTTTGAGTTTCCAGGGGTCTCAGGTTTCTTTTGCTTTTATCACAGTTGGTGAGCTTTGTAAGGCCCGTGTTTACAGCCATGCAAATTAGCCTCAGCTGGAGAGAACCCAGGTCGGGCCGAAATGAAATCGCACACTGGGTCAAAGGTATTTTATCAAAAATTACAAGTGTGGCCATAGTACTGGGGTTAAACTAGGCTCCCTTAGGAAGTAAGAGGACAGCTTTGTCTGGTGTAACCTGCACTCTTGGCCTCTGGAACACAAAACGTCTGTTAAGGGATGGTGGAGTGATGAAGGGCCATGCCAACCCAGTGTTTACAGACCAGTTCTACCTATGGCTTTGGCTGCCAAATACTCGTTGTATAAATGGACAATTGTGGTGAAGGAATACTGCATCTTTAGAGAAAGAAATGTGTTTTCAACGTGGTCTGCAAGTAAATTCTGATGTTTTGTACCTGGAAAGTTGTTTAAACTTTCTCTCCAGATGTTACGAAACTTGCAAATGCTAAATGACACCAGAGAGAGAGAGAGAGAGAGAGAGAGAGAGAGAGAGAGAGAGAGAGAGAGGAAGAAGAAGAAGAAAAAGAAGAGGAAGAGGAGGAGGAGGAGGAGGAGGAGGAGGAGGAAGAAGAAGAAGAAGAAGAAGAAGAAGAAGAAGAAGAAGAAGAAGAAGAAGAAGAAGAAGAAGAAGAAGAAGAAGAAGAAGAAGAAAAGAAAGAAAGAAAGAAAAAAGAAAATAACAAAACAAAACAACAACAAAACTCAGTCCCTAGTCAGCTACCTTCAAGGCAAGCTAGCTGACTCCAAATCTACATTGTGATTTTCCAAAAATGTCCAGTACCAAAAAGAACTTTATGTTAAAATAATTCTGTTAAAACTAGGGGTTATTAAAATCACAGTTACTCTCTGAGGCCGTATAAGCATCCATGACTCATATGACACAGCATACGTAGGCTGTAAGGCTGCTGAGTCTGCAGAATGTTCTAGGAGCACTGAGATGCTGGTCCCAGTGGGATTCTGTTGTCTAGCTGCCCATCACACAGAAAGTAAAATTAAGGCTGGTGGATGTTAAGTGTTCTTATCTTCAGAGTCACCATCTGAGACACAGAACCCTTCAAACTGAAGCTTATCTACTGAGACACCTGCCACACAGAGACTTCAAGGCCTTGTTCAGGATTCTGTTCTTGGCTAGGGTCAGTCATAATTACAAACCAGGTACACTGACAGAAGCCAGTGCTACTCTTACCAGACAATGACTGGAAATAACATTCCAATTTTGCAGTGACCCTGAAGTTTGTAGTTTGTAGTTACATTTAGATGAATGCATTGGTTTACATGGAACAATGCCCCAAGCTGTCTAGCCTTGATCAGCTGCTTGTGAGCTGTGTGACGCTGGGGAAATTAAAACCCCTCTCCACTCCAATGTCCTTATTGACAAAATGGGAATAAGAACATGGTAACCGTCTTCTTCAGGTCTTGTGGAATTAACTAAGTTAATACATACCAAGCAACTAAACAATTGGTAAACACCTTTTAGCATTACTACTACAAGTGAGAGCATGCATGGTCATTTTCACGTGGAAAAATACTCCAAAATCCAAAGTAACTGAGACGGCTTCTGATCACAATAATCGGTAGGCTGGGAGGAGGCCTTCGTGTACACAGGAGATGAGGGTGCCCGGCAAAGCTTCTTCCAGTTTATTGTGTAGCATCCATATGACCTTGGGTTGTAACTTGAATACATATATAGGACCTTCCTTTCTACTTTTCCCATCTTCAAAATACTTCTCTTTAGATCTGGAAGCTGGAAGAGTCGCTGCCACCATCACACCCCAGCATGGCCTCATCCCTTCACCAGCTCCACTCACAGTCACCATCTTAGACAGGGGCCTACACTTGGGGGAAATGAATGAGCTTCCAAGATACTTAAAAAAAAAATAATCACTGGATTTAACTGGTTTTCTCTGAGTGTACCTCCAGGTATCTAATCACACCTTGTACTTTTAAAAAATTAGACGATAGCCAAATGCATATTCAAATAACTCTTTTCTGTCTTTATTTAGATTTTAAAGCTATGGTGGAGAGAGGCAAAGGTTCCGGAATTAGTTCCAAAGGAGCCAAGTCCCGTCCGTGATCCATTTTAGACTACAGTCATTCATTCCAAGCTCTGCAACTCTGCCGAGAAGCAGCTTTTACTTTGCTGACACCCACAAGCTTTTCTAATACGCACTTGGCTCTGAGAACTCAGGATAAACGTGCTGTAAAATCTGGCCTCCTGGGCTTGCCATTGCTGTCTCTGGGATAGAAGAACTTTAGTTGTGACTCTCATTGTAAGGTGCCCTCTTGTGGCTTTCAGGAGGTATTGACAGTTCTGGTGACACTTGAGCTGGCCTGAGTTACCTCCCAACCTAGATTAAATTATTCTTTTAGCGGCCAACTGGAGGAACAGTGCTTAACTTCCAGGACAATAGCTAGAGTTGATATTCCGAAAGAAACACTGATATCCATATATGATAGCTTTACCCACTTTTAAAAATCGAGCCAATAAAGGAGGTGTGCAAGCCAACTTTGAGGGGTCATTTTAAGTCTAAATAAAACTCGAATGGTAGAAGTGTTGTGCTGGTGCCTGTCTGGGGGAAGCTCTCAGTTCCTTTGGGTAAATCTGGCTAGTTGGGGAACTGTTAACCACAGAACAGGAAAGCCCTGATTATTCCAGGTCTTACTCCAGGGATCTGGGTGAAGTCCTGATATTCTCAGGTCACAGATTTGTACAATCAACACACGGGCATTCTGTTTAGGATAACTCAACCCCACATGCTTTTATCAAACACAAGAGAAATGTAAAAGAGGCAGACACACTTATCCTCACCCCCAGGGGAAAAATAATATACATACCTCCCCAAGGCAGCCCAGAGAAATTATCATTGTTACAAAAGCTGGGGTAATATAAACTTGGAAGGGCAGCAGGTTATAAAAACCCTATAAATTTATGTTCGGGCTTCCAAGCAATGTTCCCTTTCCACCCTTCTCCCCTCCTCTCTACAGTGAGACACAAAGTCTGGGACTTGAGCATTTAAGCCACAATCCTCGCCAAAGTGACCAAATTACTATCAATGCTGAAGGATTTTGGCACCAGAAAGTTTCAACAGAATATCATCTACAGAGCCATTGCAGCCCATCCACCCTCCCTCCCCCCCCAAAGGGCTCAGAGAAAGGAGCTAGGATCTCATTAATTCTTAAGAAATATCTACTGAGGAGTCAGCGGGAGGAGAATGCTTTTTATACATCTCAGAGAAGAGGGAACAAACAGGCGATTCACAATTCAAAGTCAGATCACAGGATCTCAAGGGCAAAATGATATTGGCAGGTTTTGCAGATTTTCTGTCAAGCAAGTTTAGAACTTAACTGGGAAGCTTATCAACATAGTGACCTCCTTGACAGATGCCAAGAGAAAAGAGCCTCTGACAACAGAGACAGACCCTTGGATCCCCATCAAGGCCTTGACCTTCTTGCTTGGGAACAAATGTAACTCAGGGACAGTGTAAACACAGGCACACTAGCAGTGTAAACACTTATCTTACAGTGCAAGAAAGAGAACGCAAGCCAAGCCAAGATGAAGTACTAGATGCTGGAATGTGTCATTATAGGAAGTTGTGGAATGCTTCCATAAATACTGGAAAGTGAGAACAGATTGGAGATGTTCTAGATTCTTTTCTAAGGTTTTTTTTTTTTTTTTTTTTTTTTTTTTTTTTTTTTTTTTTTTTACACAGTCTCATGGAGCCTAGCCTACCCTAGACCTTACTATCCTCCTGCTCCAGCTTCCTATGTGCTTGGGTTACAAGTATGTCTCAACAGGCCTGGCAATATTTTCTTCCCAAAGCTTTGGCATGACAATAGTTTATAAAGGAATTAACAAAGTTCCAAGGATGCCTAAAAATATTTTCATACTTATAATTTCTGTTTAGTTCCATAGCAGCTAAGCTACAGAGTTGATATTCTCAAATATATATACATATATGTTGATGTGGGAAGGTCATTTGCTAAGAAAAGAGGAATAAGAAAGACTGTACAAAGTCGTGGTGGTATTATGAATCCTTGTGTTCTGAGTTCTTGTTCTCAGTGTGATTACTGTTGTGCTTGTCATGGCTGATGGGCCTGATGTGACCAGGGAGGATGAGAACCCCTTGAGGACACAATGCTGTCATGCCTACGATTTTAGTTACAAATAACATGTAAAGTGCAATGGGCTGAGTCAAAAAAAAAAAAAAAAAAAAAAAACCAAAAAAACCACACAGTTGAAATCTATGTATTTCTTTGCAATAATTGTACATAAGGCATATATTTTTCTTCAGGAGGTTGAATCTTTTGTTTATTTTTTTTAATTGGAAAACTAAAGAACACTTTGTATAATCCCACAATGAAAGAAACAGTTTAGACTTCATCAAATGTAGCTGTGCCTTGACTCCTGTAGCAATGGCTGTTTCTCCTCATCTACTTCAACTCAGTCCTCTCAGTGAAAACTGTGACTATTAACAGTGTGGTGAATTTAAACAGGAACCACAGACATATGCTAAAGCTCTTTTGCATATTCTCCAGTGCTCAATGTCACTAGCACCTTCCCAGCTAGAGATGTACAAGGCTCTACAAGTCACTCCAGTCTTAGTTCTAAGTCCTAATGAGAGAGAGAACTACACTACAGTGGGTTTCCTTTTGATTCTTACACTACATATTGTTGAACAAGATTCCTGCCCAGTTTGGTAATCCATGTCTGTCTTAGTGTAAGACAGGCTCAACAGTGAGAAATGTAAACACAGATCTCAGCTGAGTGCAGCAGACTCAACAATCAAGTCCACCCTTTCTGATGTACACAAGGACCACACCAGTTCTACTTAAAAAAAAAAAAAAAAAGGATTCGGACATTTCCATCTTGATGTTGGCTGAGCCCCCCCTCCCAAGATTCAGAAAGCCGGATATTTCAATTTGCAACACACATGCTTCTCTCTCCAGATCAGGTATTATAAAAAGACCTGCTTAGCAAGTGTTCTTCTGGTCTTCTCATATGGAGATCATCTCATGATCACACTGAAAGATTTGGCCCCCAAAGCTGAATGTCCTCTTAAAAGTCACTTTCATCTTCTCTTCAGGAGAAAAGAAAACAAACATCTGATTCTAGAGGAGACCAAGGGATCCATCCTGATGTTTGAAATCTGGCCACGGGCATGGAGGCTGTGCAGGCTCAAAGGGGCGGGTTTGCAGTCTTCTGGCATTGATTTAACTTTTTTTTTTTTAAACTTTCTTTACAACTTAAAAATGTCAACTTAAAGTAGGCTACAAAGTTCACTGAAAACTCCAACACTATCCCTCTTGTTAAGCCTACCAGACCCAGAATTTTTGGCTCCATTCTAATTGAACCCTCAAACATAACACACATACATATATAGATTCTATGAGGTGATGGAACCTTCCCAAGGAGAACACTGGAAGAGTTCAAAGGAAGCACATTCTCCTTCAGACAGAGCAACAAAACAAATAATCAAGGACTAATTGCCTTAATTAAAATCAACTGTTGAATAGGCACACAATTAGGAGATAAGAAACTCAAATGAATGACCAATTGTTAACATATTTGAAAACAAATGTTCCTTACCAAAACAGAAATAATTCATTTTAGGAGGAAACAACATGTTACCAAAACAGCCAGAGAGAAACAAAGAGAGCAATACAATTGAAGAAGAAATGGAGAACACAGAAAGAATTTAATATGTTATTGCATAAGACAATACTTGAGAGTTTCTGTTAGAGAAACCTTGCTGACAGAAGTAAACTAAGACTCTTTGGAAAGTCAGGGTTTTTCTTTTGCCTTTTTAACAATGACCAATGGTACCTAGAAAGCCAATCTCGCCACAGCGCATGCACACTCACATACATACCACCGCAAGAACCTAATTTTTCTGGAATACATTTATGGTTTGTCAGTGACTCTTGCCCAGTACTGCTCTTACCGAAGAACTCCAGTTGCTTCATGTAGTATGTACTTTTAAAAGAGTCACTCTGTGGAGCAATGGTTAAGAGCACTTGCTGCTCTTCCAGAGAACTTGAGTTTGATTCCTAGCATTCCTGTTAGATAGCCCACAACGGCTGTAAGTCCAGCTCCAGGAGATCCAGGGTCCTCCTCTAGCCTCCACAGTTATGGACATTTACACACACGAATACATGCGCATGCACATAATTAAACGTTAAAAGACAGTAATGATTAAATACTATATCTAATTATTGAGAGCACATTTTTCTCATGATAAAATACTTCTTCTAGTGTACTTGAAGGATGAAAATTGTTCATCATGGTTTTAGGCAGGTCCATGAGAAAACTTAATTTGGATCACAAAACTACAATCAGGAATTGTAGGTCACAGCTTATTCCATGGATTCCAGATGTCTGTATGGGCATAGGGAGTACGAACTGGCACATGAAACCCACCACATAACTTAAGAATGAATACTGATGATAGCAACACCCTATGCTATACACTTGTACCTTTCTCAGATCCCCATAGATTTGACAGCACCCTAGTTAAGTATATTTGTTATTGATCATCATGTTTTATAAGAAAGAGAAAAAATGAGAAGGAAACAACTACTTCAAGTTCACATAGCCAGTGGCAACCAGCCCAGCGCTCACTGTCCTTAGCACCACGCTGCTGTTAACAAAACATGAATGCAAAGGAATTGTAGCAATGGCAGTGACCATAGCAATCATGAGACTGATTGGATACTATGGACTATATACAATATGAACTCATTTCATTATTTCAGAAGGGCATGATGTGTGGTTGATATATTAGTCAGCTTTCACACACAATAACAAGATATCCGAGGCAAATAACTAAGACAGAGAAAAGGGTTATTTTTACCCATTACTCTGTATGTTCTATGTCAAAATCTATTGTCTCTTTTGTGCCAGGCCTTTGGCAAAGGCAGTGTATCATGGCAGGAGAATATGGCAGACCCAACTGCTCTTTGTATCTCATGAGCTGGTATTGAAAAGAGACTAGAGTCCCACAATCCTCTGAGGGCATATTCTCCAATGATCCAAGGGCCTTCTACTGGGACCTCATATCTTATAGAGTCCAGTAGCAGCACCCTGAGACCTAGAGTTTTTCTGGATGGGCCTTTGGGATATTCACTAAACCACAACAGATATTATTTCATGCTACAGCTAAAGGATTAGGAGAAAGCAAGGGCTGGTACTTTTCCTTGGGTCCTACACTGAGTTGTGATTGGTCCTCACATCTGCCTGATTATTTGAGGACCAATCACAATTGATGGTAAAGTTCTTCTACAGCTGACTAGTAGCTTTGGGGTTTTAAAATCCTCATGTGTTTACATAGAAGTTATCTTCCCAATGGAACCTGTCTTGAGAGCACCATTGAAAACTGCAGGCCCCACCCAAACCTTGCCTACGACATCCTCTCTCCTTGCTCTATTGTAGGATTGCAGAGCTTTGCTTGTATTAATGACTGCTAAGCTCCACAGGCCAATGACCATTTTAGGGTTAGTTTCTCCCCATCTCACGTATTGCTAATATTTACAAAGAGCTGTCCAATAGAACTTACTGTGTAACCATATTTAGTAGCTACTGAGGAAAAGTACCTAGTGTAGTTAAAAGACTGAACATTCCATTTTGCTTAATTGTTAGCATTTAAATGGCTACATGTTATCCCTAGTACAAAGCCCTGTATCATAGACTCTAATTCGGTCTATGAATTAAAAAAATGAATGAGATATACTTACATGTATGTGTACATGTTTATGTATATGTGAGTAAGTGCTTGTGTAACCTTGCACATGTGCATTTGGAGGCCAGAGGTTGAGTGTCTTCAATTACAGACTGTCTCACTAAATTTAGAGTTCTCAACACTGGCTGGTCAGCAAGCCCTAGGGACCCTCCTATCTGTTTTTTTCAATGCTGATACTACAGGCACTCAGTCTGCTACACCTGGCTTTAATCCTTATGTCCTTAGTGACAAGGCACTTTACCAACTGTGTGAGCAATCACCATAGGCCTATGAGACCACATTTTGGGGGGGTGGAACACAAACCACTTTCACTAACAGCAATTTGCACACACTTTTCAATAGAATTAATGACTCTGATTGTGCTGGCTAGTTTTATACCAACTTGACACAAGCTAGGGTCATTGGAGAGAAGGGTAATTCAATTAAGAAGATGCTTCTATAAGATCCAGCAGCAGGCAAGTGTATAGGGCATTTTCTTAATTGGTTATCCATGTAGGAGGGCACAGTCAATTGTGGGTGAGGCCATGCCAGGCCAGTGGTCCTCAGAAAGCAGGCTGAGCAAGCCAGCCGTGAGGAGCAAGTTGCAAGCAGTACTCCTCCATAGCCTCTGTATCAGCTCCTGCCCTGTTTGAGAGCCTGTCCTGACTTCCTTTAGTGATGGACTGTGATAAGGAAGCATATACATAATAAACACTTTCCTCCCCAAGTCTTTGTCACGGTGTTTCACCACAGCAGTAGTAACCCAAGCTAAGACAACAGGTCAGAATATTTAAAAATTCAGAATAGAAAGCCAAAGCAGCAATTCTAGATTTCTTAAACTAATTGGGTCCTTTTGTCATTCAAGACTCGGATCACTTTCTGGGGAGAAGGCACCAACTAGCAGGATGTAGTGGATTCCAACGTGTATTTGATTATAATAATGATTGTACAGTACCTTTTTGACTTTGTTCTTCTTCTCATAGGCCTCTGATAGGGGTTTTTTCTTCTGCTGAGTTGTGTCCTTGGAGAATAAATATTCAAATTCACTGGTGTCCTTAATATGAGGTTCTTCTAAGGAGTCCCATAAAGTTGGTGTGGCGTCTTGGCTTGAAAAAGAAAGCATCAAGTTAACTGTAGGAAACAAAGCAGGAAAGAGTATAATACAAGGAAATCTTTCTCTAGTTCACTTTTAAAAAAATACAAAACCCTGGTAAAGCTGGGATAGAAGCTTTTCATGTTACACATATTGGAAGTCAAAAACAGGATATTTTAACCCACATCTTCACGTAAACATCCAAAAAATATGATGGTCATTAGTTCAGTAAAAGAGCTCTGGAGAAGTCCCTTAGGACTAGAACTTTTGGAGGTGAGGTTTGGACCATGTAAACTGCTTCTCTCTCAACCATAGCATCCCTAGCAGGCAAAAATGGCATTACAGAGAGAGTGACGGGATAAGTAATTCCATACACGGGCAAGGTCATTCCTTCTAAAAGTGTATTATATTTTACTTATTCCTAGTGTGTATACGTATATGCATGTGTGTGTGAAGAATGGATATGCATGTTATGGCATGCATGTACAGGTCAGAGGACAATGTCAGTTCTGTCCTTCCACCACCAGGACCCATGGAATCAACTTTAAGTCACCAGGCTTGACTGCATACATCCTACTCTGTAAAGCCACCTCACAGGCCTAAAGTAAGTCTTCAAAAGATTGCAAGTGGAACAGTAAAGATGTGACTCTCTCTCTCTCTCTGAGGATTTTAAATGTAATCTTCAGGATGAAATCAGGTCATCTCAGGCCAGGGGCTTCAAACCATGACTGGTCAGCTGCCCACGTGAGGTACCCATTGACAGCATTCCACCAGAGATGACATTACCACACAAAACCATACAATTTCACCTTGCATTGGCACCCCAGGGTGATTCCAACTGAAGTATCCATGGGGAGTTTGTATTTTAGTCTCTAGAGAAAGTTCATTCTGTTATGAAGTAGAGAAATGAAGTATGTCAGAGCTACCTCTAAGAGTTGGGGTATACAGGCTTCTCTATACATGCCCTCATTTGGAATATGTTGTTTCTTTTCTTCAAATGGGTAAAATTGAAATGCTTTATCAAGTTACTATTAATGTCACAGGAAAAAAATTAAATTTCTTCTACATTGACTTTTCAAATATACAAGCACGGCATGGCCATGTCACCCAACAGTATATACCTTTGTTTCACTATATATTTTTGTTTCAATTAAAACTAAAATAAAGATGCCTTTATATAACATAAAGATATAGCCTCCTTTACATATAATAAACATATCTGTCATACTATTAAATGATTTGGTACCAAGTCATGATTTTCATGCTCAAAGCGGTTGTGCTGGGAGGTATAAAACTTTTTTTGAGGGAGCCTTGGTGACAGAGCCTGAGTGTGTTATGCTAGCAGGAGGAGACTACTGAGGTCTTACCACATCACAGAGGGGACAAGGCTGCCACATCCCTCCAGTCACTCCGTTCTCATGTCCTGTTCATTTACTTTTCATTTGATTTCAAAGTGAAACGCTAGGTTTACAATGTTTGAAGAACTAGCTTAACCAGGGTAACTAATGAAAGCGTGAGCATTTGACTGTTTTCCATTTTAAAAAGTGGGAAATCACAGGAGGAAAGAAAAAAAAAAATCAGTGAGTTCCTCCAAATCACATTTACCCTTCCTTTAACAGCAGATGAAGGGCCTGTCCTCCCAGAGCTCAGTTTTATGATGCTATGTCTGTGGTGCTCATGAAGTCTCTTGGAGGATGGAGTGAGGCATGCAAGTGAGAAACAGGTGTGAGACAGTCACATGTGGTGTGGGGACACGCTGGTCTAGGGCTCACAGGTGGGATCCATCACTGCAAGGCGACGGTGCAATAGCTTGGGAGTACAAATCAAGTACCAGGAATCAAATGTTCTGGGAAATCATCTCTTAGGAAATATCCAGTCTCAAAGGAGAGATGGGATATAGCACTTGAGTGTTAGTTGTGGGAACTATTTTAGGATCATCTCGTTTATAAAAAAAAATTTCATTTGGGAAATTATACTGCACTTTTATCAGAATTACATCAATATATCTAGAAATTTCCACATGTCAACTCTTGACCCTTATTTTTTGGCAAGAATACTGGAGACAGTATGAAATATAGCAGAGGTTGGTTCATCACATGCTTAGTCTGGTGGTATTTCCCCAGCTATTAGTTTCCGTGTTTTCATTTTCAACTTTTTGTAATTGTGAACTATATGTTATTTTGTTTCATTATCTTCCCTTCTCTAAGCAAAATTTTACATAAGCCTAAAAATCCTGAATTGGGGAATAATAACCTTAGAAATGTAGTTTTAAAATTAATGTTGTAATTATTATACATTTTTCGCAAACAAATAAATTTCAAAACTAGAAAGTGGCCAGAAATGAGGCAATATCTTTCTCATCGTCCTTTTGAGAGATTCAGAAATGAAGCAAGAAATTCAACTGTAACTTTTCTTGTACCGAAGTTTCCAAGTCAGCATGACTTTCCGCCTTATAGACCCAGCTCAATAACATATACAAATGAAAGTACTCTCCATGTCAGTTAGCTGGATGTGGGTATTTTCTCTGAAGGCCAATAAGGAATACAAATGTAAAAGAAATCTTATGAACCAGAGTTCAAAAGTGGGGTGGGTATAATTTAAGACTCTCTTCTGATCTAAACAATGAATAACTAAGCCAAGTCTTGGTATTTTCATGAATAATAGAAAGCATACATAACTGCTAAATACACAGATGCACCAAGAAGCCTCTAAGAAACTAATGAAGCGTACCTTTGAATATGTCTATAGGGACACTGCCAGGGAGAAGTAGCCAAGGGTGGGAAGATCAGCCCTGAATATGAGTACATCATGGACTCATAGCCCAGATGGTATATTCTGTTTTTCTCTTTCCTGGCCAAGAGATGAGCTACCCCACTATGCCACATCCTCATTGCCATGATAGACTGAAATCTGAGACCACAGGCCAAAATAAATTCTTCACATTTTTCTCAGGTACTCATCATAGTGATTGAAAAAAAAAAAAAATGACCAACACAAGACCACAAGGCCGATTATCAAAAATTAAGAAAGGATATAATAAAAAATACTATAGGAATCCTCAGTGAACCAACAATACAGACTCTGCTCCAGTTTCTTTATAATTGCTCAACTAATAATACAATGGTGTTAGAGAGGGCCCTAGTTCAGTTAGACCTGAACTCTTCTCTAGTCCATGAGATGGAACATTTACCTTGCAGAGGAATCTGATCCTGGACACATTCCTTGTCCTAGAGGACCTAGCAAAGACAATCTCCCCCAGATGCTCTAAGCTTGTGTATCCAACGCAGTCATCATATTATATTTGAGAATGGGTGCTACCTAATGTAAATACTGAACTGTCCATAATAAAGCATGACTTGGAAATAATCCTCTGAATTTGTAACTGATGGAGAGTCAAGGGAGAGCTTACCTCTTATCATTTATTTGTATTCTAGTCCAATACAAAGGCTTCATGGGACAGCTGGGCTCAATGGCTGGTTTACGAGGACACTGGCTGGAAGAAGAGCTGAGTCCAAAGGACAGTCCAGGAGGAGGTGGGGGTGCAAGTCCTGGTGGGGGAGGAGGAGGAGGAGGAGGAAGAGGAGGACCTCCACTGTTAGGAAGAGCCAGGACATTAGGAAGTGGTGGTGGAGGAGGAGGTGGGGGTGGTCCAGCACTTGGAGGCAAGGGAGGTGGAGGAGGAGGTGGCGGAGGTGGCAGTGGTGACCCAGCACTCACAGGTGATATGGGTGGTGCTGGTGGCAAAGGTCCAAGTCCAGGTGGGAGAGGCGGAGGGGGAGGGATGGGAGGCAGAGGGAGAGGTGGTGGTGTGGGAGGGGCTGGAGGGGATAACTTCTGCTGACTTGATGAAGAGATGCCTTCTCTTGTCTGGAGTGCGGCATGGAGGTCTTTGCTGTCTTTTGAGGGAGAGAGCTGGGTTAAGGAGATGTTCAGCTTCTTGGGTACTATCTGGCTGCTTCTGGTTGTTTTGCTTTCAGCATCACAGGGCTTGAGGAAGGTCTCTCTGTCTGTCTGGATGCATACGTTTCTGAAGACCTTTGGAGAGTAGTCATCATCCGTGGAAACACATACATCTCTCATCTCCTCACATCCTCCCTGGCGCTTTTCTAACTGCTGCTTGAGATTTTCAACGGTTTCTTCAAGTCTTGCTGTTACTAATGCATGCTCACCCCGGATGTGAAATGTCTTGAGTTCAAACTGAGCCTGTAGGGGAAGAAAAATTATTAGGAAAGTAAGACTTTAACAAAAACAAAGCCAAGTAGACATTCACTAGCACTTTGAATGTGTAAATGTCCCATTAACAAATGGCCCACATAATGCAGAAAAATGGAGACATTTGTTCAAGAATCCAAAAGGGTATAAACTTCCATTTCAGAAATTTCCAGAGAACAAACATCTAGGGGCCATTGGGTAATTTCATCCCATCTGAACTCGTAGGAGATTCCTGCCTTTGGGTTAATGTTTAGAGCAAATCTTCTACTTAAGAACTCCCATTCGATTTTAATATCAAATTCAGAAGAGATTAATTTAATAGAGGTTTGAACCGGCTTGAATATATATTTTATAGCTTTTGGTGTGGATTGAGAAAAATAAAAGCAGGGGTCAGGGAGGCAGTTCAGGACTCCTGCTGGTACGGAGCTGCTGTACTCTGCTCCAGAGTGTCCGCACCAGCTTTCCATAGCCCTGCTGCAGAAACAGGAGGCCTCGGGAAGAGCAATGGTATTTTTAATTGTCTGTCTGTTTTTTAAGTTTCTAGATGAGAGCTGACCAAGGTCACTGTTTGTGTCTGTTTCTTACTGCTGGCCTTCACCCAGATTATTAGCTCAACCAGATGACAGCAGTGGAATACTATCTATATTTCTGTACCCCAGCAGTGAGCACGGCATCGGAAAGATAGATAAAATCACACACATGCTCCCAGTCTCAAGAGCCTTGCTTAATGGCTAATCAAGAGTTTCTCTGGTATAACATCAGCCTACAAACATCTAGAATAGAAGCTATGTACAAGGATATTCATAACCCTTTAACATTAAATGTTAAAGAAATGTGTTTAACAATCTAGTCAGCAAGGTTAAATTAAAAGGGGGAGCTTTTCTGCTTTCGATGAGATACATTTTAACTGTTTAAAATAAAAAAAAAACTTGGTTCAAATTTTCCCAATATTGATTCTGACAAGCCAATTCCCAAATACTAGGAGAATATAGAGACTGAAGTTTTTAATTGATAATTGTCTCATTCTTAGACATGGTAGCTCCAGAGAAACTCTGAAGGAAGTGGAGAGATTAGGACAGTCTAATGTGCAGCACGGAGGATGGATTCATATTATTTGATCCAGGTCTAAACTTTACTGCTGTCTAGGTTCTGTGACCTTAGCCCAGCCTGTTTCTTCGATTACAAAGAAAGGATAACATTGAGCTATTTCTAGTTTTTGTTTTGTTTTGTTTATATTGCTTTGTTTTTTAATGATAAAATGAAATGCTTCATGTAAATCAGGAAACATGTGCTGGTGTTAATAACAAAAACAGTAAAATAAGAGGTTTGTAAATTCTTAATTATTTTTGAGACTTTCAAATACCACGTTAGTTGAATGGCACCATAACACCAGGAAAAGATGAAGCCATTAAATGAACAATATCTTACAAATGTATTCTACTACCAAGTGCCTGCAATGTCAAGCTTCATCCAATGGCATGGTTAGGGTTGTCTTTGCTTCACTAACATTCCAGATCCATCATTTCTCTCCCCACCTCTCCTACATCTTACTGTGATTTCTACTCTGTATCATTCACCAACATTTTATTTTAATGTTTGTGACTACTTTAGCTTTGTCACCACAGAATAACTTCATATTGGTGTTCCCCCACTAAACTCATTTTCAAGGCTAGTTCTTGTATTGCTTCCAGTTGTCAAGTATTGCTAAGTCAAGCAAGAGTTTAACCTCTTTTAGATATGAAGTAACTACAAAGAAACACATTCTCTGAAGAAATTCCCCTTTTTAAGATAATGAAGCAACATCTATAAGTAAAGTCCCACCTCTCAATCAAATCTGGGGATACATATTCTTAAATATTGTTTTGGAAGCTGAGCTTAATGCATAAGCTTGATGAAATAGGAGGAAGACAAATTAGGCTGGTTAATGTCCTTATATCATAGTTTCCCTGTAGAAAAAATGGAGATAATAGCAGGATCCACTTCCCAAGGCAGCCATGATAAGTACATGAATCCCCATTTGGAGATTTGGTTTGTTTGTTTGTTTTGAGACAGGGTTTCTCTGTAGCACTGATGGTATTGAACTTTGCCTCCTGAATGCTGGACTTAAAGATACGTGCCACCATTACCCATTACCCAGCAGACTCCCCATTTGTACAATAAGGGATTGATTTAGAATAAAGTACTGTGTACCTTTAATACCATGGCTGTTGCCTTTTGCTATACCAGACACAGCACAGGCCAATGACCACATCCGTGTCTTTTGAGCTCACTATACGTGACTCCTAAAGCAAAGTCCTATCTATCTGCCCCATTCTTCAAAAGCATCCTCTAAACCCCTCTAGCTGTCAGGTTTTTCCTCACCTACTTCTTTTCCTTCACATCAGAGTTTTTAGGGGTAAAAATCAAGGAGGGGAGGACATTAAATAGTCACCCAATGCTTGCTTTGTCTGCTTTCTCATCCATTTACTTGTGACCAAATTACAGTTGGCTTCTGTCCACTGTTCTGTGAGAACTCACGAGATTTAGCAAGCATTTTTCGGTGGATTTCCCCTGTCCTTTCTATTTGTGTTGATTGCAGCTGGTATCCTGCAATTGAACTTCCCTAGGATCATAATTCCACCCCACACTCCTCCTACCCAGTTTTTTTTTCCCTCCTACCTCCCTGTTCTCTCCAGGCAGCCCCAGAATCATTTCCCCTTCGTTCCTCAGATGTCAATCCATCAGGCATCTTTCTGCTATTTTTGTTCTTGCACTGTCCTCTCTCTGTAATGTTTTCTGTATCATATGACACATAAAATGCATTCAATGATGTGCTGGCCAATTTGGTAATTGCTACCTCAAGACTGTGACCCAACTATCTTTTAGATTAATATACCTGCACATTTACCCAGCCACCACAGACTCCACAAGTCTGAATCCGAGTCCATTCATGGCAAACTACAGTTTGTTTCTCCCTCTGAACTTCCTCTCATGTCATCTGCAATTGCCTGCGCACTATATGGGCTCCTTGTTTCTCTCAATTCCTGATTTTGTGCTTTGTTTGTATCTGTGCTACCTACACCTTTCTCTGCCAACACCCCCTCCAAACCCCCGCTTTTTTAAAATCAAGACAATGGTTAAAAATCTACCTGTTTTTATTTGCTTGTTACATGTTCTGTTTTAGGCAACATCAATTTAGCTAACTCTGATTCCAGGAAGACTTTTTTCTCATAAACAAATCTGTTTATGAGAAATTCCTTAAGACCCCTCCAACACTTAGTTATTACTTGCAGACCTGTATGGAAAAAATTAGCCCTGATCACTCCTCTGATAGCTTTTCTGCCTCCTTTGTGCACTTTGGGTTCTTGCCCCTTGCTGAGATGTGTCCTGGAATCCAGTCTTATATAACACTTTGCCTCTCCCAGGCCCATGTTCTTTCATAAAAATATTGTCTTCTCTGGACTCCTTTTCTTTGCAGCAAACACCCAAGGAAAGATTAGCAAGAGTGGATTAGCCACTGTAGACTCCACAAATAGGCTCTACAAAACTGTATTCACTGGCATGAGGGATGCCTAAATAAGAAGGCAAACGATGAATTCCCTGGAACTCAACACCAATATGCTGAGATGGTGAGTCCTACTGATCACTAAGATGTAATGCCTGCCTCTTACCCACAAACATACCCAGAACCATTGCCCATCACTACTCAATAATCTCTTGGTCTCGGTAGCTACTTATCCCATCCATCCATTTCATACCAGGTATTTGGTGTTTTCCCTTCTTTGTCTAGACTCATCTCTAGAGAGATTGATAAGTGTTTTTGTGAGTGGGGTTCAGAGCAGAACTTTGCTTGATAGTCATGCATTTACTCTTAAACAATCCCTCTCTGGGATCCTGGTTGTTTTTAATGAATCATCATGCCCAGGCCTACACAACACCATGCTACAAATAAAACCAAATGAATGAGATGTAATGCATCTATAACTTGGACAATCTCCTTTACTTGAACAGGGAACCCATAAGCGTCTGTTAATCCATTCCTAGCCTCTTCAAAAGTACAACCATCAACAAGAGCAATCCCAATTAAATCATGCTGCTTTCTTTCTTCAACATTATTTCTATTAGTCCTAGAAAAGGTTTTCAAACTTGCTCCTCATCAGAAGCATCTGGAGAACTTTGTAGAAGATATTGATCAGACCCCTTGTTACAGACTTTCCCTTGCATCAGCAGTATTAAGACTCCCTATGAGGTTCTGATGGAAGGTAGAGCTAAAGCCAAAAGCAACTGTTGTTCATCTTTATTCTGATCTAACACAGATAATATGACACTGTGGTACTAGTGGCTTCTTATGGCCTTCCCTAGTTCTGATATATCCCAGTAAAGAGGGTATTTCTTCATTATTTATGTTGAAATTTTACATGGGTGATTTTACACAGGAGACACTAAATTCTTCACATGGTACTTGTAACTCATGTCAAGTTGGCATCTGCCTATTTTTTCAAACATACACATTCCCCAAGTTGAGCTTGAATGCATGGTCACCTCCCACATGCCACTTGCTTACATCCATGAACATCTTCAATCTCATATTTCCACTCACTGAAAGCCCTAAGAAAACTTCACTCAAGCTCAGGGGATCTTTTCTTGGTTCTTCTAGACACAAATTTTCCATTGTCTGCATTGCCAAAGAACTTTCTAGGTAACAATTGTTTAATAGTCATTTATGCTTATCCTCTTTGCAAATCTACGGGCCTTAGGCAGTTGGGAAGCATGCCTTATGCATGTTTAAATTTTCAGAACATTACACAGCATTTGGCTAGTTAAGTATCCACAAATGCTTAGTGAGTTGAATTGATTTATTGATTCAAGTATTCACCTCGAGCTTCTGTATTCCTATCCAATTACGAATGAAGCTCCAATAAACAAGCATGAGGTTCTTTTTGTCTTTATGATAGTCTTCTACACAGCATAAACTGCAAGACCTCAGAGATGTCAGTTATCAGCCATCACTACAAGATTGATGCAAATTCTTTTTTTTCCTCACATGCACGCCTCCCCCCCCCAAAAAAAACACCTCTTCTTTATATAACCTCTCCATGTCTTTGGATTGTAGCTTGGTTATCATTTATTTACCAGCTAACATCCATGTATAAGTGAGTACACACTATGTTTGTCTTTCTGGCTCTGGATCATCTCACTCAGAATGACTTTTTTCTAATCCCACCCATTTGCCTGCAAATATTATGATGTCACTTTTGTTTTTAAACAACCAAGTAATATTCCACTGGGTAAATGTACCACATTTCCTTTATTCTTTAGTTGAGAGACATTTCTAGTTTCTGGCTGCCATGAATAAAGCCACAGTGAACATAGTTGAGCAAGTGTCCTTGTGTAGGCTGTAGAGTCCTTTGGGTATATGCCCAAGAGTGGTATATACTTGAGGTAGATAGATTCCCAATTTTCTGAGGAACCACCATATTAACTCCCAGTTTCTATTCAAGTTTGCATTTCCACCAGCAATGGAGGCATGTTCCCTTTGCTCCACATCTCTGCCAGCCTGAGCTGTTGCTTGCCATACTAATCTTAACCACACCAACAGGTATAATATGGAAACTTAAGGAAGTTTTCATTTGCTTTTCCCTGATGGCTAAATATATCTTCCCTGATGCTGAATATATCTTTAAGTGGTTTGCAATCATTTGAGACTTCTCTATTGAGAAGTCTTTCTTCTTTAGATTTGTACCCCCTTTTAAATTGGATTTTTTAAATATTAAGTTTGAATTCTTTGCATGCTAGTGCTCTATAAAATATGGAATCAGTAAAAATCTTTTCCCATGCTGGAGCCTGCCACTTTGTCTGACTGACAGTGTCCTTTGCCTTACAGAGCATTTTTAGTTTCACGAGGTCCCATTTATTAATTGTTGATCTTAGTGTCTGTGCTAATGGTGTTCTGTTCAGAAAGCTGTCTCCTGTGCCAACTCATTCAAAGCTATTCCCACTCTCTCGTCTATCAAGTTCAATATATCTAGTGTTATGCTGCTGATATTTATCCACTTGGACTGGATAACTATGGATGTACTTTGATTCTTCTACATGCAGATATTCAATGTGACTAGCACCATTTGCTGAAGACATCCTCTTATTTCTAGTGTGTATTTATGGCTTCATAATAAAAAATCAGATGTCTATATGTGGGTAGATTTATATCTGGGTCTTCAGTTAAATCCCATTGATCAGTGTGTCTGTTTTTATATCAATACCACATAGTTTTTTTGTTTTTTTTTTTATCACTATAGCTCTGTAGTACAACTTGAAATCAGGAATGGTGATACCTGTTTATTTATTGTTCAGGATTATTTTAGCTATCGTGGGTGTTTTGTTTTCTTCATATGAAGTTGAGAATTATCCTTTCAAGTTTTGTAAGGAATTGTGTTGGATTTCTGATGGGGACTGCATTGAATCTGTAGATTGGTTTTGTTCTTGGTAGGATGATCATTTTCACTAAGTTAATCCTACTGATCCATGAGCATGGGGGATTTTTCTTTGGATAGTTTCTTCAATTTCTTTTTTGAAAGACTTGAGGGTTTTTTTTGCCAGAATTGGTTAGAATTACCCCCAAAATATTTTATATTATTTGAGGCTATTGTTAAAGGTGTTGTTTTCCTGACTTCTTTTTCGGTCTATTTGTCATTTGTCTACAGAAGGGCTATTGGTTTTGTTTCTGGGAGAGGGGGGTTGTTTGTTTGTTTGAGTTAATCTAATGAGATGATCATGAGGGATTTTTTTCTTTCAGTTTGCTTATATGGTGAATTATATTTACTAATTTTCATATATTAAACTATCACTGCATCTCTAGGCTAAAGCCAACTTGACAATGGTGGATGGAAACTTTGATGTGTTCTTAGATTCAGTTTGCAAATATTTTATTAAGAACTTTTAAATCTACGTTCATTAAATTGGTCTATAATTCTCTTTCTTTGTTGAGTCTTTATGTGGTTTAGGTATCAGGATAACTGTGGCTTCATAAAACAAGTTGGGTAGTAGTTCTTCTGTTTCTACTTTGTGGAATAATTTGAGGAGTGTTGGCACTAATTCTTTAAAAGTCTGGTACAATTCTGTACTAAAAACATCTGGCCCTGAGTATTTTTGGTTGGAAGACTTTAATCACTGGTTTTATTTCAGTAGGTTTATGTCTGTTTAAAGTACTTACCTGATTTTGATTTAAGTTTGGTAAGTAGTATGTATCAAGAAACTTGCCCATTTTCCAATTTAGTAGAATACATCTTTTTAAGTAGGTCCTTATAAACTCTCTGAATTTCCTTGGTGTCTTTTCATTTTTAATTTAGTTGTTTTGGGATATTCTCTCTGCCTTTTATCTTATTTGGATAAGGGTTTGTCCTACTGATTTTCTCATAGAACCAACTTTTGTTTCACTGATTCTTTGTGTTCCTCTTTGTTTCTATTTGATTCATTTCAGCTCTCAATCTGATTATTGCTTACCAAATACTTTTGGGCATGCTTATTTCTTTTTGTTCTAGAGCTTTCAGGTGCCAGTATGAGATCTCTCCAGTTATTTTACGTAGGCACTTAGTGCTATGGACTTCCCTCATGATACTGCTTCCATTGGGTCCCATAAGTTTAGGTGTGCTGTGTATTCATTTTCACTGAATTCTAGGAAGAGTTTAATTTCTACCTTTCTGTCTTCACCCATTTTTCATTCATCAGAGAATTGTGCAGTTCCTGTAAGTTCATAAGTTTTCTGTTTTATCTTATCATAGCACCACAGCTTTAATCTGGAGATTAAATTGTGGAGAAATTGTGGAGAAAGTGCCCTGAGGAACTGAGAAGACGGTATGCTCTTTTGTGTTTGGGTGAACATCTATTAGGCCCATTTAATTTATAACATTTGTTAGCTCCATAATTTTTGTTCAGTTTTTGTCTCCATGACCTGCCTATAGGCAAGTGTGATACTGAAGTCTACCACTATCAGTGTGTAAAGGTCAATGTGTTATCTAAGCTACAGTAGAGTTTATTTTATAAAAGTGGGTGCCCCTGTGTTTGAGACATAGATATTAAGAATTAAAATGTCATCTCTGTAGGTTTTTTTGTTGATGAGAATTAAGTGTCCTTCCCCATCTCTTTTGATTAGTTTTGGTTTGAATTCTATTTTGTTAAATATTAAAATGGCTACACCAGCTTGCTTCTTAGGCCTATTTGATTTGTATACTTGTTTCAATGCTTCATCCAGAGGTAATGTTTATCCGTGACATTGAGGTATGTTTCTTGGATGCAGTAGAAGAATAGATCTTGTTTTCTCATCCATTCTGTTAATCTGTGTCTTTTTATTGGAAAATTGAGAGATATCAATGACCGGTGAATATTGATTTCTGTTATGTTGTTGTTGTTGTTGTTAGCATGTGTGTGTGTGTATGTGTGCTTCTCATAGTTTTGCTAGTGTTAAATGATTTCCTGTGTTTTCATGGGTGTGTTTAACCTCCTTAGTTTGGACTTGTCCTTTGAGCATTTTGTGTACAGCTGGATTTGTTGACAGATATTAAATTTGAATTTATCATGAAATATCTTATTTTCTCCACCTATAATGATTGAAAGTTTTGTTGGGTATAGTAGTCTGGCCTAGCATTTGTGGTCTCTTAGCATCTGCAACACATTTGATCAGGCTCTTCTGACTTTTAGAGTCACCATTGAGAAGCTAGGTGTAATTCTAATCCTTCATATGTTACTTGGTATTTTCCCCTTGGAGTTTTTCATATCCTTATGTTTAGTGTTCTGTAGGTTTAGTGTTTTGTGAATTATGCAGCAGAAGGACTATCTTTTTGGGTCCAATCTATTTGTTGTTCTGTAGGCGTCTTGTACCTATAATGGTATCTTCTACTTAAGGTTAAAATTTCTTTTTTTAATGATTTTGTTGAAAATATTTTCTGGCCCTTTGATCTGGGATTCTTTACCTTCCTCTATTCCTATTTTTTAAAATTTTTTATTGGATATTTTATTTACATTTCAGATGTTATCCCTTTACCCCATTCCTCCACCCACCCACCCAGGAACCCCCTATCCCATCCCCCCTCCTCCTGCTTCTATGAAGATGTGCCCCCAACCACCTCCCCACTCCCACCTCCCCACCCTCAAATTCCCCCACACTTGGCATCCAGCCTTCAAGGGACCAAGGATCTCCTCTCCCAATATGCTCAACAAGGCCATCCTCTTCTACATATACAGCTGGAGCCATGGGTCCCTCCCTATGTGCTCCCAGGCTGGTGGTTTAGACCCTGGGAGCTCTGGTTGGTTGGTATCATTGCTTTCCTCATGGGGCCACAAACTCTTTCAGCTCCTTCAGTCTTCTCTCTAACTCCTCCATTGGGAACCCCTTGATCAGTTCAATGATTAGCTATGAGCATCCACCTCTGAATATGTCAGACTCTGGCAGACCTCTAAGGAGACAGCTATATCAGGTTCCTGTCAGCATCCACTTCCTGACATCCACATCAGTATCTACCTTTGGTGACTGCACATGGGATGGATACCCAGGTGGAATGGTCTCCAGATGGCCCCTCCTTCAGTTTCTGCCCCACACTTTGTCTCCATATTTGCACCCTTGAGTATTTTGTTACTCCATCTAAGAAGGACAGAAGCACCCACACTTGGTCTTCCTTCTTCATGAGTTTCATGTGGTCTGTGAGTTGAATCTTGGGTATTTTGAGCTTCTGGGCTAATATCCAATTATTAGTGAGTGAATACCATGTGTGCTCTTTTGTGACTGGGTTACTGTTGGGAGCCGACTAATAGCCGAAAGCAGCTATCAGCTTTGCAGCCATCTCGAGAGCCATATATCCTGACAAGAGACTTGTTTTTCAACAGCCTACAACAGCTGATGATATAATACTCGGATATCCCACATATCTTGTTTTGCTCTTTAGTGCCCCCAGCTGCAAGGCGCACATGCTATCCACAAAACCCACGCCTGTAAGGCTTATGTCATATCCACACCTGCAAGGCACATGGTATCCACGCGCCTACAAGGCATGTGGCAAAAGCATATAAATACCCCAGATTTCCCTTCAATAAACGAGACTTGATCAGAACCTCTGTCTTGTCGCCATTCTTTGTGTCTCTTGCTAGGCCCTGACCCGAGGACCAGAGCAGCACAGAGCAGTCTGCAACATAGTAGCTCCAAAGCTTGGGGCAGAATGGTCTGCAACACAGTGGCCACCAAGCCAGGCAGCTCGGGCCCCAACAGGTTACCTCATTCAGGATGATATTTTCTAGTTCCATATATTTACCTAAGAATTTGTGGAATTCATTATTTTTAATAGCTGAGTAATACTCCATTGTATAAATGTACCACATTTTTTGTATCTATTCCTCTGTTGAAGGACATCTGGGTTCTTTCCAGCTTTTGGCTATTATAAATAAGGCTGCTATGATCATAGTGGAGAATATGTCCTTGTTATATGTTGGAGCATCTTCTGGGTATATGCCCAGGAGTGGTATAGCTGGGTCCTCAGGTAATGCTATGTTTAATTTTCTGAGGAACCACCAGACTGATTTCCAGAGTGGTTGTACCAGCTTGCAATCCCACCAACAATGGAGGAGTGTTCCTCTTTCTCCACATCCTCGACAGCATCTACTATCACCTGAGTTTTTGATGTTAGCCATTCTGACTGGTGTGAAATGGTATCTCACAGTTATTTTGATTTGCATTTCCCTGATGACTAAGGATGCTGAACATTTCTTTGGGTGCTTCTCGGCCATTTAAGTTTCCTCAGTTGAGAATTTTTTATTTAGCTCTGTATCCCACTTTTAATAGGGTTATTTGGTTGTCTGGAGTCTAATTTCTTGAGTTCTTTGTATATATTGGTTTAGCCCTCTATCAAATGTGGGATTGGTAAAAATCTTTTCCCAATATGTTGTTTGCCCTTTTGTCCTATTGACAGTGTCCTTTGCCTTACAGAAACTTTGCAATTTTATGAGGTTCCGTTTGTCAATTTTTGATCTTAGAGCATAAGCCATTGGTGTTCTGTTCAGGAACTTTTCCCCTATGCCCAAGTATTCAAGGTTCTTCCCCACCTTCTCTTCTATTAGTTTCAGTGCATCTGGTTTTATGTTGAAGGTCCTTTATCCACTTGGACTTGAGCTTTGTACAAGGAGATAAGAATGGGTCGATTTGCATTCTTCTACATGTTGTCCTCTAGGTGAACCAACACCACTTGTTGAAAATGCTGTCCTTTTTCCACTGGATGGTTTTAGCTACTCTGTCAAAGATCAAGTGACCATAGGTGTGTGGGTTCATTTCTGGATCTTCAGTTCTATTCCATTGATCTTCCTGCCTGTCTCTGTACCAATACCATTCAGTTTTTATCATTATTGCTCTGTAGTACAGGTTGAGGTCAGGTATGGTGATTCCTCCAAAAGTTCTTTTATTGTTGAGAATAGTTCTCACTATCCTGGGTTTTTTGTTATTCCACATGAATTTGAGAATTTCTCTTTCTAACTCTGTGAAGAATTGAGTTGGGATTTTAATGGAGATTGCATTGAATTTGTAGATTGCTTTTGGCAAGATGGCAATTTTTACTATATTAATCCTGCCAATCCATGAGCATGGGAGATCTTTCCATTTCTGAGATCTTTTTCGATTTCTTTCTTCAGAGACTTGAAGTTCTTGTCATACAAATCTTTCACTTGCTTGGTAGAGACCAAAGTATTTTGTATTATTTGTGACTATTGTGAAAGATGTCATTTCCCTAATTTCTTTTTCAGCCTGTTTATCTTTCGAGTAGAGGAAGGCTACTGATTTGTTGAGTTGATTTTATAACCAGCCACTTTGCTGAAGTTTTTCCTATCAGGTTTAGGAGTTCTCTGGTGGAAGTTTGAGGGTCACTTAAGTATATTAGCATATCATCTGCAAATAGTGATATTTTGACTTCTTCCTTTCCTATTTGTATTCCTTTGAGTTCTTTTTGTTGTCTAGCTAGGACTTCCAGTACTATATTGAATAGGTAGGGAGAGAGTGGGTAGCCTTGTCTAGTCCCTGATCTGGTTTTATGTGAAGGTCCTTTATCCACTTGGGATTGCTTCAAGTTTCTCTCTATTTAGTTTGATGTTGCTACTGGCTTGCTGTATATTGCTTTTACTATTTTTTGGTATGGGCCTTGAATTCCTGATCTTTCCAAGACTTTTACCATGAAGGGATGTTGAATTTTGTCAGATGCTTTCTCAGCATCTAGTGAGATGATCATGTGGTTTTTTTCTTTGAGTTTGTTTATATAGTGGATTACATTGATGGATTTCTGAATATTGAACCATCCCTGTATTCCTGGGATAAAGCTTTCTTGATCATGATGGATAATTGTTTTGATGTGTTCTTGAATTCGGTTTGCAAGAATTTTATTGAGTATTTTTTGCATCGATATTCATAAGGGAGAATGGTCTGAAGTTCCCTTTCTTTGTTGCATCTTTGTGAGGTTTAGGTATGAGAGTGATTGTAGCTTTATAGAACGAATTGGGTAGTGTTCCTTCTGTTTCTATTTTGTGGATAGTTTGAAGAGAAGTAGTTTAGATCTTCCTTGAAGGTCTGATAGAATTCTGCACTAAAACCATCTGGTCCTGGGCTTTTATTTTTTTTTTTTTATTTTTTTTTCTTTCTTTATTTATTTTTTTTTCTTTTTTTTTTTTTTTTTTTTTTTTTTTTTTTTTTTTTTGGTGGGGAGACTTTTAAAGACTGCTGCTATTTCTTTAGGGGTTATGGGACTGTTTAGATGGTTTATTTGCTCCTGATTTAACTTTGGTACCTGGTATCTATCTAGAAAATTGTCCATTTCATCCAGACTTTCCAGTTTTGTTGTTTATAAGCTTTTGTAGTAGGATCTAATAATTTTTTTTAATTTCCTCAGTTTCTGTTGTTATGTCTTCTTTTTTCAGTTCTAATTTTATTAATTTGGATACTGTCTCTGTGCCCTCTGGTTAGTCTGGCTAAGGGTTTATCTATCTTGTTGATTTTCTCAAAGAACCAGCTTCTGGTTTTGTTAATACTTTGTATAGTCCTTTTTGTTTCTACTTGGTTAATTTCAGCCCTGAGTTTATTTTCTGTCTATTCTTCTTGGGTGTATTTGCTTCTTTTTGTTTTAGAGCTTTCACGTGTTTTGTCAAGTTGCTAATGTATGCTCTCTTCAATTTCTTTTTGTAAACACTTAGAGCTATGAGTTTTCCCCTTAGCACTGCTTTCATTGTGTCCCATTAGTTTTGGTATGATGAGCCTTCATTTTTATCAAATTCTTAAAAGTCTTTAATTTCTTTTTTTATTTCTTCCTTGACCAAGTCATCATTGAGTAGAGCATTGTTCAGTTTCCATGTGTATGTGTGCTTTCCATTGTTTTTGTTATTATTGAAGATCAGCCTTAGTCCATGGTGATCTGATAGGATGCAAGGGATTATTTCAATCTTTTTGTATCTGTTGAGGCCTGCTTTGTGACCAATTATATGGTCTATTTTGGAGAAGGTACCATGAGGTGCTGAAAAAAAGCTATATTCTTTTGTTTTAGGATGAAATGTTCTATAGATATCCATTAAATCCCTTTGGTTCACACCTTCCATTAATTACATTGTGTCTCTGTTTAGTTTCTGTTTCCATGATCTGTGCATTGCTGAGAGTGGGGTGTTAAAATCCCCCACTATTATTGTGTGAGGTGCCATGTGAACTTTGAGGGTTTTTTTTTTTTTTTTTTTTTTTTTTTTTTTTGTTTTTGAGTTTTAGTAAAGTTTCTTTTATGAATGTGGGTGCTCTTGCATTTGGAGCATAGATGTTCAGAATTGAGAGTTCATCTTGGTAGATTTTTCCCTTTGACGAGTATGAAGTATCCTTCCTTATCTTTTTTGATAACTTTTGGTTGAAAGTCAATTTTATTCAAAAATTAGAATGGCTACTCCAGCTTGTTTCTTGGGATCATTTGCTTGGAAAATTGTTTTCCAGCCCTTTACTCTGAAGTAGTGTCTGTCTTTGCCACTGAGGTTCGTTTCCTGTATGCAGCAAAATTCTGGGTCCTGTTTAAGTATCCAGTCTGTTAGTCTAAGTTTTTTAATTGGGGAATTGAGTCCATTGATGTTAAGAGATATTATGGAAAAGTGATTGTTTCTTCCTGTTATTTTAGTTATTAGAGGTATAATTATGTTAGTGTTGCTATCTTCCTTTGGGTTTGTTAGAAGATTACTTCCTTGCTTTTTCTAGGTTGTGTTGTAGTTTTCCATCTATTATCCTTTGTAGGGCTGGATTAGTGGGAAGATATTGTGTAAATTTGGTTTTGTTATAGAATATCTTGGTTTCTCCATCTATAGTGATTGAGAGTTTTGCTGGGTATAGTAGTCTGGGCTGGCATTTGTGTTCTCTTAGGGTCTGTATGATATCACTCTAGGATTTTCTGGCTTTTATAGTCTCTGGTGAGAAGTCTGGTGTGATTCTTATAGGTTTGCCTTTATATGTTACTTGACCTTTTTCCCTTACTGCTTTTAGTATTTTTTCTTTGTTTTGTGCATTTGATGTTTTGATTATTATGTAATGGGAGGTATTTCTTTTCTGGTCTAGTCTATTTGGAGTTCTGTAGGCTTCTTATATGTTCATCAGCATCTCTTTCTTTAGGTTAGGAAAGTTTTCTTTTATAATTTTGTTGAAGATATTTACTGGCCCTTTAAGTTGCCAGTAAATCTTCACTCTCATCTATACCTATTTTCCTTAGGTTTGGTCTTCTCATTGTGTCCTGGATTTCCTGGATGTTTTGGGTTAGGAGCTTTTTGCATTTTGCATTTTCTTTGACAGATATGTCAATGTTTTACATGGTATCTTCTGCACATGAGATTCTCTCTTCCATCTCTTGTATTCTGTTGGTGATGCTTACATCCATGACTCCTGATTTCTTTCCTAGGTTTTCTATCTCCAGGGTAGTCTCACTTTGAGATTTCTTTATTGTTTCTACTTCCATTTTTAGATCCTGGATGTTTTTGTTTAATTTCTTCACCTGTTTGGTTGTGTTTTCTTGCAAGTCTTTAAGGGATTTTTGTGTTTCTTCTTTAAGGGCTTCTATCTGTTTACCTGTGTTCTCCTGTATTTCTTTAAGGGAGTTGTTTATGTCCTTCTTAAAGTCCTCTATCATCCTCATGAGAAGTGATTTTAAATTTGAATTCTGCTTTTCCAGTGTGATGGGGTATTCAGGGCTTGCTATGATGGGAGAACTGGGTTCTGATGATGCCAGGTAGCTTTGGTTTTTGTTGCTTATATTCTTGTGCTTGCCTTTCGCCATCTGGTTAACTGTAGTGCTGCCTGCACTCACTGTCTCTGACTGGAGACTGTCTTTCCAGTTATCTTGCTTATGTCAGATGACTCCTCAGAGTCCAGATGTCTCTGTGATCCTGTGATCCTGTGATCCTGTGATCCTGTGATCCTGTGATCCTGTGATCCTGCGATCCTGAGTTCCTGGGTGGAAGAGCTCCTGGGACTCAGGCTTCTTCTGGGATCATGAAATCCTGCTGCTCCGAGTGCAGTGGTTTGTCACCTGCTCAGCTGCTCTAGGAAGCTTCAGGATAAGGTGTCTTCATGGGAGCAGACAAGCCAGGTGTCTCCTATTATTCTTAGATTTGGGTTTTTTTTTTTTTTCATAATGTTCAAGATTTCCTGGATGTTTTGTGTCAAGAAATTTTTAGATTTAAGATTTTGCTTGACCAATGTGCTCCCTTCTTCTATTGTACCTTCAATGCCTCAGATTCTTTCATCCATCTCTGGTATTCTGTGGGTGAGCTTGCCTCTATTGTTCCTGTTCAAATTTCTAATTTTTTTTATTTCCAAAATTCCTTCACTTCGCCTTTTCTTTACTGCTTCTATTTCCATTTTCAGGTCTTGAACAGTTATATTCATTTCCTTCAACTGTTCACTTGGGTTTTTTCTTGGCTTTCTTTAAGGGATGTGTTCATTTCGTCTTTAAAGATCTCTACCATCTTCATACAGGATGGTTTTTGTTTGTTTTGTTTTGTTTGTTCTTCGGCTATGTTGAAATATCCAGGGCCTGATCCAGTGGTAACATATTGTCCTCACTGTTATTGACTGAATTTTTATGCTGGCATCTAGGCATCTAAGTTTGGGGTGATTATAGGTCTAGGTGCTGATGTCTGTGAAGTCAGAAGGGGGATGATCTGTGGGATCTACAGGAGGCATTAAGAGTGGGGTGAGAGTTGCAACTGGGATGTGTCTGAGGGTTTGGGTCTGTGAAGGGAACAGGGAGAGCTAAGGTCTTCAGGCAGACTACCCAGTTTTCTGGCAAGTGTGGCTTCTTGTTAAATAGAGGGTGTCCTTGATGCAAACTCTTAACAGACACGATGACTGTTTAAATTTTTGATCTCTTTCCTATCTACTTTTGGGCCTAGAAAACTCAATTTCTAAAATTAACGTATTTTTCAAAGTTAGTGTTGACTGCATTGTTTTAATAATTCAAAATATATAATGTAGATACATGTTCTCTGTCTAGCACACTCAAAGGCTTTTCCCATGTCAGTAAGAACTGAATCACATTTGTGGTTCTAATCTGATTAGGAATTGGGCTCTCCACAACACCCCCAGCTTCCTCTGGGGCTGGTTCTCCCTTCCCCTACCAAATCCTCATTATTTTTTAATATCCTCCATAGTACTACCTTTCAGAGATATCATCGAAAGAACACACTGTACTGAAACTCAAGCAACAGAAGGAGACATTTGCTTGTCTGTTCTCCACCACAGGCATGTCTGTCAAAGAGAAGGTGGAAAAACACCTGCTGATGACAGACATCAAGTTAGAGCCAGCACAATAGGAGAAACAAGCCATTAACATTTTGCTGTTGTTACAAGCATAGTCTCCCCTTGGTGCTGCCAGCTTAGTAAAAAGTCAGGTTACCTGCTATATGACTAAAGCAAGTTAGTCTTTTCCAGGGATCTATCCAAATTCTCCATCCTTGTGTTGGGGGAAAGCTAGATAGTTCCCAGGAACTATGCAGTAGGACAGAAAAGCTTCACTACTTCTGAGAAGAACAGTGTAAACTGAGGAGAGCAGAGGGGAAAAAAAGCCAAGGAAAGTGGAATATTAAGGACATGGAGGGCTGGAGAAGGATGAATTTCAGTTCTCAGGGAGTGCTTTGGTAAGGCAAGAAGATAATGCTCTTGTGGTTTTGGATATGGTCAACTGGGTTTTTCTGTTGTGTTTCATTTTGATAGCTACACAAATACGACAACTGCCCTTTATTTAACTGGCCTACCTTTGCACTGTAAAATCAAAAGTCTCTATTAATGAAAAGAATGGCATTGAGTTTATGAAAAGGCATAAATTGCCAATAGCTGGTTTTAATTAACTATTATCAGTAATTTTTTTCTTCTTATCAGAAATAAAAGCACATCAAGTTACAAGCAAAAGGGCATCTCAGGGACACTCCGAAACATGAGGCACATCTGATACATCACCATAATGAGAATTTACTAAGAATGAGAGAAACAGGATGGGAACAAAGGGGGAGGGACAAAGAACATTCAACGCAAAGAAAAGTTCACTTAGGCTGATGTGGGAGTAGATTCCAACACAAGAAATGCTGGAGAGTGAATACACAGCCTATCTGTGAAAGCAACGCTGAGCTCAACATGGGCAAGGAAAGAAAGCAATAAAGAAAGTTGAGCACACTCACTGCCAAGAGTCCTCATTTACTTATTCTAGCTCTCGTAAATCAGAGAGGCACACCTTTTGGGTGATGTTCCAACCTGTATAGGAGCACACAACTGGGAAATGGTCATAAAAGAATTTGAATCCTTTTAGGTATCAAGACTCATCTTCCTTCCACAATACCATTTTGAATGGTTATCAAATAACTAACAAAATAGTAAGTTTTGGCAACATTCAGAACACTGACTTTAATTATTTTATTTCCCAAATAAGGAAAGAGAGGTACAGACATATTAAGTAAATGGTTACTAAGAGACAGGTATGAGTCTAGCATGCACCTTATCATCCAATGTCGGTGATTAATATTTTTTCCTATTAAATATCTCTTAGGAAGTCAAACTACCAAAACAAATATAAAGATACTTTCTTATCAGAGACCTTCAGTTGAAAACACTTTCTCTCTGTTCTTCTGAAAAGTAGCTAGAGTCATTAAGCAACCAACAGACTGAAACTTGAATGGTTTCAGTGTAAATGGAAGAAAAAGAACTGGCTGAAAAGATAGACAGAGCTAGATCCTATTTCTGCATACTGAAGTCATGAGCTCCTTTGCCAAGTTTTAAATTTTCTCTAAGCTTCATTTTATTGTCTAAAATTAGATATTTAAAATTTAATCCACTTTGTTTCCTCTAGCTCTACGTTAATAATTTCCACACACACTAGACTTCTTATCTTTCTTTCAAATACCCTTGAATGCAGACAGCTTTACTTCTGAAAACTTCGTAACAGCTTAGAGCACAGTATTATGCAGTCTATATAGAGCCCCGACTTTCATTATCAAATGTTCTCATGAGGTCAGACAGACTCATTAAGGTGTTATGAAACCGCAACAGAAGTCAGATATTCAATGCAGGTTAGTTTAGACATAGTTTTGAAAGGTGATAGTTCTAAGCCATTCAGTCACAAACTTTCAAGATAAGCAACTATAACTAGGGATAATCACAGAAGTAGTGCAGAAGTAAAACAGAATGAAAATAATGTTGGGAATTTGCACTGAGGTTTGTACTTGGGACACAGAACAAGAGTGTAGTCAACATGTATTTTGTGAAATAAAGAAAAAATAATTACTGAAGGGACATATTGGTAACATTTTCTGTCTAATTTTTAATGTCACCAAATAGAATATCAGTCATAGGATGAATGCACAATGGAATATCCATGAAAATAATTTTGAGTCTTCATTTTTCCAAAGTGTAACTCTAAGCCTAATGAGCAAACCCAAGACTGAACCTTTTTAGGCAATAATCCAACACACTAATCTTTTCTGCAGCAAGAAAGGAGAACTGGGGCTTTATGCCATATTATCTCTCCAAATGCTACAGCTAGTCCAAGGAGGTCTCACTTACTCTAGAGCTCGTGCCTGCTGAGGAGCAAAGTCAGGAAACCCTGGTCCTTAAAATTGACAGACTCTTAAGTATAGGAATCACCTTAATATTTTGGTCTCAGTGACTCACCCACTTGTCTCCTAGGGAGAACCATTCTTTAGCTAATATCCTGTCTGTATGACAGTTACATTTTGGAACTAGGATATGGTTCCATTTGAAAGTAAATTATGTTTGATTTGCACACTCCAAGCTTTTGGCTTGAATATTCTTTTATTCGTTTTGTTTGTTTGTTTTAAGAACCAGGTAGGAAACTTAACTAGGAGGCAAGTTTAAAAAGAACTGCCCAATGAGGGTTAGTCGATATCAAAAAGAGCCAGCTGCTAAGTTCTTCTGAGATGAAAATAAGACTGAAATTTATGTATCAGATGCTAGGGTTAAGGGTCAAATGAAATGGCTTATTAGGTAAGGCACTTGCTTTCCCAACCTGACAACTAAGTTTGATGCCTGGGACTCCATGATGGAAGGAGAGAACTGACTGCAGCACATTCTCTCTAGTCACACATACCCTTTGCCAAATAAATAAACAAATATATATATTTGTGTGTATATATACATATATATGGACATATATATGCACACATATATATAACATATATGTGTATATCTGATAGTAATATAGTAAGTAATACACAAAATATTAAGCAATCCTAGAATCTTATATGTAATGACCATATGTTACTATACATTATTACTCTATTATAAATTATATAAAAACATATTAATATAAATATATATTAAGATTATTAAGATATGTTAAGATTCTAGGACTACTACCTACAAATTAAGTTTATCTCTTTACAAATAATGTACACCTCCAGTAACTGAATGTCACTCAGGTAAATAATTAAGATAAATTCCCACTTCTGTCTGGTTCTTTGTAGTATTGCTATATATGAACCAAGGAAAACTTGGTTCTCTTGAACTCTTCATTAGATTAGAGATGGGGCTCTTTGCTATCTCTAATAGTCAAGTACTACAGAATGAGCATGTTTTGTATATGAGATCTCGAGAAAATGAGCACCAAAGCCTCTGTACTTTGGAGAAGCTCAGTTAGAAGCTCAAAATAGCAATGTATTCATGTCCTTTGTCACCTGAAGTACGGCTGAGCTGGCAAGGCTTCACAGGACTGCTACTGTCAGGTGCTATTCACATCTAAGATTTTACTCAACAACTGTGGATAAAGAATCAACAAATTGCAATGATCTGTTCAGCAAAGGCACCCCAGGTCATCCATGCTGCTTTTGCTACACCAGCAATAATCTGATCTAAGCCCCAAACACTCATTGACTCTCTCCAAACTCATTTTTACGAGTAATCCAGGAGGTACTTGGCCTTCTAGCTTCATTGTTTGAGCAAATGACCAATGATATGTGCCTAGGCCACAGTCACCTTCTCTTTGACACTTCAAGCCTTGCCAGGAATTAGTCACTGGATAAATCTACCACTAAATGAGTTCTAAATTGTTGGGTCATCAACAGAGAAAAATAAACAAGAGGACATTACAATATGGGTCCTGGCCTAGAAATGCTTCCCTACATTTCCAAAAGCTGTTTGTCCCAACCAAAAGCCGTACTCACTGTATAAGGTCTAGGATGTCAGAGAGACTTCAAATTTAAATACAATCTCAACGTTTCAGTCATGAGCCTACGGAGAAATGTTTTCTGACATACTCTGAGATGCAAGATAAAATAAAGGGGGAAAATACAATAAAAGATCAGTCAAGGAACCTAGCATTAGTTCATCAAAACGTTATGGCATGATCTTAAATTTATTTCACATTTCTAACTCTATTATTTATATCTGTAAAATGTGGATCAGAATACCTAGGTGTGATGCTAGATTTATGTCAAGTTGACACAAGCTAGAGTCATTTGGGAAGAGAAAGTCTCAACTGGAATTGTTTGCAGGCAAGTCTTTAGCATATTTTCTAGATTAACGATTGGTGTGGGAGGGCTGAGCTCACTATGGGAAGTACCAGCCTTGGGCTGCTGGGTGCTATGTGAAAGCAGGCTGAGCAAACTCTGAGGTACAAGCCAGTAAGAAGAACTTTTTCATGGCTTCTACATCAGCTCCTGCCTTGGCTTCCTTGGATGATGGACTATAAACTATAAGATAAAATAAAACCTTTCCTTCTCCAGTTGCTTTGGTCATGGTGTTTTATCAGAGCAATAGAAACCACTACTAAGACATAGGGTGTTTACAAATCAGATTTCCCCAGGGGCTTTAAGGAGGATTAGTGGTTCCTTGAACAGGTTTCATATTACTGTAAAAGGAACAACTCTGGTTTAAAAACCTTTCCATTGCTGCCATAAAATGTGTATATCTGGGCACTATCCATGTGTATACTACTAGTGTACTTTATGTTTGTGGTCTGATTGCTTTGTTTAAATTGTTGTTCTTAGTCTTGCAAAGTCTAATATTTCAATCATATCTTTCCAGGTCTATTCAGTTGCATTGAAAACAACTTCTATGATCAGAAAAGCTGTGACCATGCAGGTTTCTTTTTCTTCCTTTGTCCCCTACCTCTGCCACCCTCAATATACACAAACATCAGACAATAGAGTAAAACAAGTTGTCAAAAGTTTAACAACCTACAGCTTAGAGAGATGTGAGTGTCACCTCTTCCATAACTGTTACAAAGCTTTCTCTCCTGTGGCTCATTTTCCAGAACTTCCTCTGTGCAAGTCTGCAATGTGATATGATTGGTGGTAATCATCTAGGATGGGGCTACAAGACATTTGGAAGCACAGACCCTGGCCAGGGTATGGCTGCCCAACCCAACGCTCTAAGTTGGCATGTGCTATTGCCTTTAATACTCTAATGTTGCCCTTGCCCTTTTCTTACATTGTATTTTCTATCATGTAACTGTGAAGAACTCTGATTTTTCTCACAGGAGTTGATTACTAATATAAATGATAAAATGCCTAAAAGTAAAAAGGTTTCCCATGTTACAATCCACAGACCCAGAGAGGCTAAGTAACAAGGAGAGCTCATGGAGGATCTCCCTGGGAAGGGGAAATGGAATAGATATTGCACTTGGACTGGGGGTGAGTGGTGATGGGAACAGGAGGGATCAAGTTGGGAGAGGATGGAGAGAGAGTACTGGGAGAGACAACTGGGAGTGGGGGGACAACTTGGGGGCAAGGTAGAAACCTAATGCAATATTAGGGTGATTCTACCTAAGATCCACAGTTATGGAGGATACGAATCTTAAACTAGCCTTCTCCTATAACAAGCCAAGACTTCCAATGCAGGGTTCAGGACACCAACCCAGCCACAAAACCTTCAAACTACAATTTGTCCTGCCAACATGATGTGCAAGTGGCTAACCAATGACTAGTCTAGCAGAAGACCCATGCCAGAAGAGCCCATTCCTGCCATTCCCTAAAGGACCAGAAATCAGAGGCCAGTATCCTAACCTCAGAGACCCAGCACAGAAGCAAACACAGCTGGCAATATATATATATATATATATATATATATATATATATATATATATATATATATATTAATGAAATGATGCCTAATGAAAATTCTGCTATACTTGTAGATTGTTGCCTAACTAAACTGCCATCAAAGAGGCTTCATCCAATAACTGATGGAAACAGATGCAGAGACCACAGCCAAACTATAGGTGAAGTTTAGGGAATCCTGCTGAAGAGGGGGAGGAAGGATTGTAAGAGCCAGAGGGGTCAAGGACACAGCAAGAAAACCCACAGAATCAACAAACCTGTACCCATAGGGGGTCACTGACACTGAACAGAAAATCAGGAGCCTGCATGGATCTAACCTAGGCCCTCTGTGTATATGTTTAGTTATGTAGCTTGGTGTTTTTGTGGGACTCCTAACAGAGGGAGCTGTGGCTGCTGGTGTGTTTGCCTGCTTTTGAGGCCACTGTCATCCTACTGGGTTGCCTCACCCAACCTCAATATGACTGGAGGTGCTTAGTCGTATTGCAACTTGATATGCCAAGTTTGGTTGGCATCCATGGGAGGCCTGCCCTTTTCTATAGGGAAAGAGAAGAGGAGTGGATGAGGAGAAAGAAGGTAGTGGGGGATGGAGGAGGTGGGGGACAGAGGGAGGAAGATGACAGACGATGTGGTTGGGATGCAATATGTAAGAGAATAAATCATTTTTCAAAAAGTTTCCACAATTCTGAAAGAAAAATAAATCTAACATCATCTATCAACTGAACAAGTTTTTAAAATTGTTGTGTTGACATTTTCCCACAAGTATCCATTTCATTCTGATTCCTCTCTCACCGTTACTGTCTCTCTTCCACCCCTATCAGTCCTAGCTCTCCCCTACAAGTCCCTTTGCCATATTCCTGTGCTTCTATAAATCCAGTGAGTTTAACCAGGGCCATCTGTGTGAGCCTGGCTTTACAACTCTCCATTAGGGCTTCTCAGTGGTGACACGGCAGATGGCAGTGCTTTCTAACTTCCCAGAATCTATCAGTGGCCACTAGTTCAGTATCGGTAAGGAAAGGACCCACTCCCTGAAGCTGCCCCCAACCTGAAGCTGGCTGGGAATGAGCCCATTCTTGTAAAGCCTGAGTGTGAGAAAGAGCAGTTGCGTCGAACTCATATTGGGAGTGGCAATCTCATGCCTGGTTTTATTTTATTACTGTTTTCCTTAATCCAGCCTTAAGAATAGATGAGTATTAGTGTAAAAGACTACTTAAGGTTTTTAAAATTGGCTTCTAAACAACATGCTCATATTTTTTTTCCTTAGCTACATAGAACATCAACAATCAAAACAGACAGAATTGCTCCCTGGTGCAATTAAATCAGTTGTCTCATATACTTTAGGGATCCAAGATGAAGACTATAATTCTATCAGTATCAGTTGCTTCTCATTCTTGCAAAAAATTCCTAATCTGTAAAACTAGGATGCTATGGCTTGCCTTGTTTTCCAATACAGTTTTCATGGAAGATAAAAAGCATTTAGAACTTCAGAAAAGCTAAGAAATAAGTAAATAAATATTGTGGCTGAGAAACATCATGTGGCTTATATAATATCAGACTGCTGGGAATGAAAATTCACATTCATTCATAAGCTAAGATTACGACCCAGAGGGCCCCTACACAGATGTTTATGTTTTATGCTTACATGGTAGGGTATAAAATACTAAAAACACTGCGGCTGAATAAAATCCATTATTTACTACACAACTGATGCTAACTTGAATATGTATATGATGAGGATGAATGTTTTTATTGTACTGTACATGCAAAAAGCCAGAATCACGTGTATGCATGTGAGACATTCTGTTGAGATTTCCTGAAGCATTTTTTGTTTCTTTTTGCCTTGGAGATGTTTTAACAAAGGAGGGAGAAAAGGAGGAAAAGAGGGAGGGAGGGAAGAAGGGAGACAAGATGGAGGGAGGAAGGAAGAAAGAACAAACCAAGACACAGAATACTGGGACTTGAAACTGCTCCCTTATCTAGATAAAAGTGCTAATACGTTCACAGACAAACACTGCTACAAAGGACTACAGCTTCCTGTTGTGTTTACAAACCCCTGTGCATATTTTCTCAAACATCTATCTTAGGCTGCCACCACTGTACTGAAGATTCACACATAAATAGCTTAAGGCACCCCCAAATTACTCAGCTTGGTAGATATTTTTTCCCCTCAAACTCCTTTGGAGCTTTCTATGGTGGTTTTAGAATCTTGGTCCTCTTGCTATGTCTAAAATTACCCTGTCTCCTATGCTCTTTCTTTCTACCATCCCAATATGTGTCAACTTCTTGAAGTCATTTTTGTCTCTTGTTCTCTTATGTACCCCTAGAGTGTATATTGCTGAATTAATGAAGAGTTTTCTAATGTCCTCAGTCCTGAGAAGTCTCTAGTTATTTTGTCTGGGAGCACCGGGCTCACTCGGTAAAAGGAAAAGAGGGGTGATGACTGAGTGGTGTCCCTGAGAGGACAGGACTGGTTCATCCTTAAGATCATTTTTTAACAAGCTCATAGCTGGTAAGGGCACAGCTGATGGTGACAATGATCTTTTCTTTAAATCTCATGAAATCCTAGCAGTCAGAAGTACCAAGTTCTAGGTCTAGGTTCATCTCATAAGACAGCATTGAGTTTGTTTTGTCTACTGGTTCAACCAGCTAAATTATTATATAATACACACAGGGCCCAGATGAGAGTCAACAAATGAAGTGACCCAGAATAGGTCAAGATAAACATTCTTCAGTACACCAAATATTGCCATAACTGTGAACAGATGCCACATTTCTGTTTAAAAAAATTTCAGAGCACTGTTCTTCTAACATTATTAAAGAATGAGAATGAAAGTATTTACTTTGATGAATATACTTCAGCTATTTTAAATGCATGTGTGCCACTCACGTACACATGCATACACACACACACACACACACACACACACACACACACACACTGATTGTTGTAGTTCCCAATTCTCTTTCAGTGTAACAGACAATTGGCATAGAAATGCCTTGAATAACAAAAAGAACCTTGACATAGCACCTACTATGGTTTGAACATGAAATTTATCCACCTAGCCCTGGTTCTTTTCCTGAAGCCTTGGTTCCCATATGGCAGCATTATGTTGGGAAGGGCCTAGAAGCTTTGAAGGTGAGGCCTAGTTAGAGGCTGCAGGTATGTCCTCAGGGAATGAGGTCTTGGTCCCTTCTTGTGCCTCTCTGCTTCCTGTCTACTGTGAGATGACTTACTTTGATTCACCACACTCTTGGGTCTGCAATAATAAAGCTGGCCTACCAGGAACTTTTAAAATTGTGAGCCCAAACAAATCTTTTCTCGTTTTGAATTGTTTTTCTCAATATATTTCACCATGGTGAACACAGCATGCAATACAATGTGGGTGATGGATTTTTTTCCCTTTGAAGTGAAAAGAATATTTCTAAGTTTCTGTACAAACGGACTTTAGTTTACTGAAGAACAGACATCTAGGGGTCTAAGATGGGACAGAAATGTTCCTTGAGTTGAATTGCTTCATATGGGATCCTTGCAATTGAGAATGTTTAGAACTCATAGGATGAAAACTATCAAGTGCATCCACAGCAACCCAGCCTGCATACAACAGTGGGGCCACAAAACAGTTCCATTTTGTGTAACAGCACAATTCTAAACTCCACCAAAAAAAGGATTTCTATACCCCAAAGGGCATCAATACCCATTGTTTCTAGACATGGTGTTAGCAAAGTGTCACACCAATTTATTTGAGCTCAAAGAAAACTGATGTACTATTTAAAAACAGATCTGTTCTTTGTATAAACATGAATTAAGAAAAAATGTAAATCCCCCATCTAGGTTTATTTTTAAGTAGTGGCTTTAATTATATATTTATAAACCTAGGGCGTCTGATGCCTTAAACAGTTAAGATAATAAGCTGGATTTGGCAGAACATGTGTTCTGATTACGAGATGGCTGATGATCCTTGGAACATCGAGATTCACAGGAAACACCATCCTAGAAAGATGCTGTCAGAAGAACTCAGAAGAGATCATTTTGACTTCATTCTATTCTCCTGGAATATAGACAAACCTCATTCTCCTTCCTCCCTCTTCTCGCCATTAAACTGTATTAATTCTGATTGATACCCATCTCTGTAATTTGTACTTTTTCAAAGGATAATTGCTACAAGACCAGTTCTTACCCTAAGTAAGTAGATGACATGAATTTAAATAAGTCTTATTTTCTAGCTGATCAAAAATGAAATGTAATGTACAGAATGTTTTTATCATATATCTTAATTCTGCTCAATGTTTAAATATCATTTCAAATTTATTGTGACAGAGGATTATGTATGGCTATTATTTTTCTTCCCCGCAACCCATCTTAGACTTTATAGCTGCACATATGAACAGGATAAAGAGATGGGGGCAGTCTTACCTGAAAGTCCAGCCATAACTCCTCCACATGTCATACAAAGGTTAATAATGAACTTGAAACAGAGGGTCAACCTTGTAAAGTTCCATCAAAGCACATGACAGCTATGCTGTTCCACATGATGGTTATTTTGCTGTCTTATAAAATGGGCGTGTCAGCTACAAGAGATAACTTCTCAGTCTTCTACCATGTACCCTTCAGGAGAAAATAAACTAGCCAAGTGATGATGCCAAGTGACTATGCCAGTTATCTGCCTTAAACAATTACAAAGCACTCACATTCTAAATATTTAGATTACGAGGAATTCCAAGTTGGACCAACCCCTTTCCTGCAGTGTGCATCAGAGCCGTAGAAGGTTTCCTGGTGCATGCACTTGAACACGGTATTGACACAGCATATGAAACTGGTTAGGGTGGTCGAGGTGTTTGGAATAAAAGGATTTTGATTTTTATAAAGATTGGCAAGAAGATCACTTTTTCTTCCAAATTTTGTTAAAACATAATCCAATCTCAACTATATTCGTTACAAAACAAGATAAAACTAGTCCGAATCACTTTCTCATTTCTGTTTGCTTTCATGTTTATTTTTTTGGACTTTTAACTAATTATTTATAGGTAATAATAATGTAGCATTAAGTCCAAACATGAGCTATCTGTGGTGAAAATACTAATAATCCAATTTTGCAAACGGAATTCATCAAGGAGGAACATCTTTCCCTGCCTGGGTCTAACTGGCTTTATGCTCTCAGGATTTCCGGGTGATATCCTCTAGCAGTCTCCAGCAATGTTCTCTTAATGTCAGGGTAATGTTCTTCTTAAAAATCTTTTGCAACCAGAAGTGCTTGGATGCAGGGATTCGGGGGAAATAGGGGGAAGGAGCATTCCAAAAGGTATTAATTACCAATGGCTGGCAAGATCTCTGTCTCGTTTCTAGGTAGTGAGGTTGCTAATGAGCTACAGAGCAAGTGATGCTATTGGAGACCAAGATTTGAGTCTGAAGTGAAAAGAACAATAAATGTGAACATTTAGCCATAGGTCACAAACCTATAGAAGTTCATCTGAGACTTATAAAGTAAACCACACATGATAAAGAATGAGAGTGGAGGGGGGAAAACATATACTATATTTTGACCTTAAGAACAATTATTTGCTTAAAAAAATTAATCGAAATAAATGGTTCAAAGATGTGGCTATGTTCTTCTTCAATTTGTGAATTCCTAACAGAAATGTGCTCAGTTCTGTTTATATGTCTGACAACGTCTCTAAACTTGTATGTTTAAATGTCAGGCAGTATATTCTCAACATCACCCTCCAGTGTAGGCTATAATAATGGCTTTTGTTCCACTTAGAGTGAAACCAGTCCTTCCTCCATCCCCCTTAGCCACAGTTCCATATGACAGCTGGGATGGAGCAATGGACTGGGCAAAGACTTAGCTTTCAGTCACAATGCTTCCATCATATCATCTCAGGCTCTCCTGTTGCTAACTGGTTGTAACCAGTCCACAACAACTCTCAAAGTGTGGTTGGCTGTTCTATCTAGTCACCTTATTTCTTTTGGAAGTGTGTCATCTCCATTAGATGTAGAGAAAAAAAAAAAGCCTTTAAGCTACATCTTACAACAGCTTTGAGGTTTTTCATCTATAAAAAATTCACAAATGAACACAGACATGTGACAGACACCTTAACTAATATAAATGGCCACTCACAATAACTGTCTAAATCTAGAACATATGGTAATTTCCACCTAAGATGACCTCAAGGTACAAACACCATTCTACCAGAAAAAAAAAAAAAAAAAAACCACAAATTGTCAAATATCTTTAAAAAAACAAACAAACTTTCTGGAAGATAGTTTTCATACTACTGTTTCTACTGTTGTCTCTGAATTTGAAAACCACTCACTGTTCTACTATAGGGGAAGAAAAAGAAGAAAAAACTACTGGGGTTAACTTATTCACTAATATATATCTTACTGTAATGGTAAGTACAAGTGTCTACTCTTTGTCAAAGGCTTCAATCCCTCCTGCTGGAGGCACTGAAGGAGACAGGTAGAAGAAAGTAGACAAGAGTGTGCCAATAATTTTCAAGAGTCTGTTAGGTGCGTAAGTACAGTGTGAGGAGCCCGTGCTTTCAGAGAAGGGAGCCCTGTGGCATGAGAAATGTTTTATATATACTAGTGAGATCTCACTGGACTCCATAAGTGAACACGCAATGAAGGAGAATGGGAGTTACAGGCAAATGGTGAAGTTATAAAGCAAAATAGGTAGGAAGCTGAAGTTCAAAGGTTCTAAGCACCAGCCTCAGTGGGAACCATAAGACTTTGGAGATTGCTACTAGTGACGGGTAATGATCCAAGAAGGGCTTGGATGTGTGTAAGCTAGGCTAAAGCCCTAACTAAATTCACGTGATAGAGTGAGGCTGTAGGAAGGATGTGTACATCACAGGAATAGCGAGCTACAAGTAGCATCATTTGGCCATCAAGAAGATGCTGAAACTGTGTGACCTTGGGCTTAGAACTCTCCATTAGGGCTCCTCAGTGGTTAGACAGCTGATATCAGTGCTTTCTAACTTCCCAGAACCTATCAGTGGCTATTGGTTTAGTAGGGGTAGGGAAAGGACCTTGAAGCCTTCCCCAACCTAAGGTTGGCTGACAGAGAAAAAGATGTTAAGGATGCATCTGAGGTTTCTGGTATGACTTCTAGGGGAAAAAAAAAAAAAAAACGGTGAAACCTCACATACACAGGGTAGCTACAGAAAGACACTTTGGTAAGTCACACTATGAACCAGAGGGAGGCACTAAACAAAGATGTGGAGCCCCTTAAATCCAAGGCTTACTGGTTTTTCGGGTGCTCTGGCTTTAAAAGTTTTAGAATGAGATACTGAAAACCTTTTCCGATATTCCAGAAAAAGTCAGAGATGCAATGCTGGAACTCAGGGAGAGACACGAATCCAAACAAACATGGACAGCTCCCAGGGCAGAGGTAAACATGAAATCCCTGAGCGACAAGGCCAAGTGACTAAAGCCCCTTTGGAAGGGCTGAGGGTGAGGCAAAGCTGAACCTGAAAGGACAGAAAAGACATTGCAGAAGTATGGCCGATGGCTTCCAGGAAAGGAACTGGCAACTCTACTGTCTCTCGTGTTTAAACAAGATACAGGCCCGAAACGTCAGCACCTGCTCTACAACCCATTTCAACAGAGACGGGTCCAAGATCACTGACAGCACTGGACAGTTACCTCAGCATGGTTTGAGGAGCTGTGTCAGAGAAACTGTTAACAGAAGGAAACTGGTGTGGGGAACTGTGGCTTGTAATCAGTGTTTGGGAACTTTCCCGAAAGAAGAGTGTGGCTGAAGGAAGAAATCTAAGTGTAAAAAGGATGGCTGAATTCATTACTAAGAATATGGAAGACACGTGCCTAGAATAGAACAGACAATGCCCAAAAGTGCAGGAGAAGGCAAAGAATGATACCCAAGACTGTGTGGAAGAGCATTGGCTGAGTTAGTCTCTTTTCCTGGGTGAAGACAATGGGTGTGTACAAAGCAAAACGACAAGCAACTAAAGAGAAACAATGTTGATAGGTCTACAACTCCCCACCCTGACCCCCGCCATTGTATTCCTCTGAGCCTTCCACATTCTCAGGAATATTTTCTGAGCAATTTACACCTTTCTGTCCAGCTCCCTAACTGATCTGCTCAGGCTGAAGACTGTGACATTGTAATGTACGGGCGGTTTCAGGCTCCGCCCATCAAGAACACGCTTGCTCTTTCTGTAGCATTAGCAACTTCACAAACTTCCCCTTGTGCGTTCTGAAGAACGTGTGGTGTGGCCGAGGTACTGTCAAAAAGCACAACTGCGCTTACTGTCTTCCCGGCTGTGATGTGGTTTGTGTTCTTTCTCCTTTGCAGAGTTGTTTCCGGGTGCTAGTCAAGGCACAGGGCAGTGGACTGTGTTTCTGTCTAAACATTAGTCCCTGGCTTGCTGTCAGAGACTTAGCTTTAAATGGCTGAAGGAGCTTGATAAATGGTGTGAAAATTTTATGGTCCTTCCGTCAGTTGCCATAATTTATTGTCACATAATGCACAGTTAGAAGAACCGAAAGGAACCATCCCACAAGGGCAAACGGTGTGGAGGCAGTGGCCCTCTGACACTCTGAGGCCATGGGCACTGTATGGATCCAATAAGAACACTGCGTGGAGAAATGAGAAAACAACCTCTTGATCTTGCAGAATGTTTTTGGACACCTAAAGGCTCTTTTATTACTGAGGCTGATTAAAATGAAAAGTTTAAACGACTAAAGTGTTCTTTTTGATGAGTTTTTGCCATGAACTATGGACCTTGTAGTCCAGGGGGACTTGAGCCCTTTGATCCTGGGCACTCACATAAATTCAGACCCATAAAACATCATTGGGTTTGGTTTTCCTGGTGTGGCTGATCTTGCCAGATTTGTAAGGCAACCGTGTTCTCTCCCCTCCCCAGTTTGGAGCCCATCTACCATTGTTTCACCCTGAGAGGAAAAAGCACTGGTTTGGGGCCTTCCAACTATTAAGAGTGAGCCATTTCTCTGGAACATTAAGATTTCACAGAAAAAAATCACAATACCATAATACTGTACTCATCAAGATGGGATCCAGTGTTACTTTCTGAGCTCAGGACAGAATATCAAAAAGGAAGCCTTGTTCCACATCATAATGTTCACAGGTTTCCCACTCCTTAAGATAGTTAAAGGTGATGCAGTTTGTCGTGAGACCAGCTTTAAGAGCTGAGCCACCTGAACAGCACAAGTCTGAGGTGGCAAAAGTGCAGGCATAAGTGTCTAGCAGTGATAAATTTAAAAGCTTGCATTTGTGAGAAATAAGAAATTACCCAATCGTACATTTGTTATGAAAAGATATTTAACAAATACAACTCAAATATTTGATTTATCTTCTAATCATTCTCCAGTATCTGTGCCCACAGTTCCACATTCCTGTAACTGGAAAAATAAATTTTTACTATAAAGGATTTATGAAGTAGATTTGATGCATTGCACAAGAAGGAGGAGCAGAAGGAATGGGAGGGGGAAAAGGAGAGGGAGAAGAAGAAGGGGAAGAGAAGAAGGAGCAAAAATGCCATCACAATTTATGAGCAAGCAAGACTACAAAGGACTTTAGGAAGGCCTGTAATATAGGGATTAATACAATCACTAGTCAGCCATAATTATGTTTGAAGGAATAAAACATTAATTTGGGCTGTCCGAAAAACTAATGAATGATCTCTGTAGCTTATTCACCAGGCCAGGGAATATTAATTCGAGTTGAGCACACAGTTTTCAATGATTTTATATTTCATAGATTTTCCCGAAAGCTGGAAAACTGTCCTCACTGGAGTCTGAGATGTTTCAACAGTTCTCTGAAGAGTGATGTCAAGTGAGTACTTCAGTCTTCAGGTGATGCTTTGTGACAGTCTCAGATGCACTCTCTCAGAGAGCATCTCAGAACATTGTCCACCAAGAAGAGAAGCCTCCCCATGACCCCCCAGCCATGTCCTTGTCTTCTAAGGTGAAAGTATTCAGTTATGCCATGTAAAACCGACTGCTTTATGCGTCAGGACAGGTCAAATGTTAGCAATTCAACCCTTGAACTTCCTCTATTGAATTTGAAAACTGTATGTTTTCTGAACACTTTGAATGTTGTTTATTATATCTATACAGCAAATAGGACATTGAGCTAAAACAAAACAAAACAAACAAACAAAAACCCCACACAGTTCAGTTGCATGTCATGGATACCTATAGGTATTGTAAGAAACTGCCCCCTGTGGATAGACCCAGCTGTCTGGTGGTGTATGTATAATGGGCTTACCTATCTATGGAAGATACGTCCAGTTGTCACTTAACATAGTAGTATGTTATAAACACCCTTTTCCTCCCCAGTAATTTGTTTGAGAAATATTTACTCTGTCCTTACAAGATTCTAGGTCCCACAGGCAGCACCAAGCTATAAATATTTAAAGCAGTGGTTCTCAACCTTCCTAATACTGCAGCCCCCGTTAATACAGTTCCTCATGTGCAGTGACCCCAACCCTAAAACTGTTTTATTGCTACTTCATAATTTTGCTACTGCTATGAATCAAAATGTAAATAGCTGATATGCAGGATAACTGATATGAGACTACCGAAGGGGTCGGGACCCCAGGTTGAGAACTGCTGACTTGGAGAGAGCCCCAGCAGCCCTGATTCCAGCAGAAGCTGCCACTGGCATAGGTATAAGTGCTCCTGGCCAGAGATTATCCCTCGCCCTTCACGCCTGCACCTTGAAGCCATCTGACCTGAATGACCCTTACCCTTTCCAGCTGCCCCTCTATGTCCTGAATCCAACTCAGCAACAACAACCAGAGCTTTGGACACACAGATCGGCTTCTTTCTCAGCGCAATACCAGCCGGTGGATCTGACTGTCTTCAGGGTGAAACTAGAGGACTTGAAAAAAAAAGACTGCAAGGTCTCACATACATGTGAACGTAGAACCTAGGATTTGGTAAAACTGGCTTTCCTATCCTAACACACAGTATAAGAAGTTTGGAAAGTCCCACTTGAAGGCTTCCCTTTCAGCTGTTGCCCTGTCTGACGCTACTATGCACTAGGAACCAGGCTCTCTGTGCCTTTAGCATAGCTGAGCTCTTCGCACCTTACACCCCACTCAAACTGTCAGTTCCTAATAGTGTCTGCCCTTTCCCTCCAAAGTCACACCTCTCAGAGCATACCTCAGAGACACTCGGCATCAACATCCCATGAGAACAGATATTGTCATATTCTTACTCCCCCTTTCTTCCTCTCTTCCTCTCTCTCCCTCACCCCTCCACTCCTCTCTTCCTCTCTCACCTTCCTTTCCTTCCCTCTTCTCCCTTCCTCTCCCCTCCCCTCTCCTCTCCCCATCCCAATGATTGAAAAGTCTATCCTGATTCGTCTAGCTTCTGAAAAGCGCCAAAACCCAATTCACTCCGTTCATTACATTCACTGATATGTACTGAAAGAATGAATGATTGATGGATATCTCTGACTTCTTTTCCTATTTTTAAACAAAATAGATGAAAAATTAAATATATTTCAAAATAAATATATTTAAATGAAATAGTCTCTTAACTCATTTTTATGTGTCCTTTTGTCTTTTGTCATATACAATGGATGTCTGGATGAATACACAGAAACGCAGATTTAGACGAGAGAGAAGCTATATCACTTTTGGAGACAGATTTAAGCCCTATTTCTGTGTATAAGCATGCACACATTTTATGAAGATGTTTCTCTATGAAGTAATTAAATTGAACTATTTATTTTGAAAGCCCATTCTTTTCAAGGAAAAAAAAAAAAAAAAAAAAAAAGCCTACATGGTTCTAAAAGTAAAAGGGTCAGCCTGACCTCTCGTGGTCTGTTTAGGAATTGCTTCTAAAATGAAACTAGGTTCCCTAGCAGACAGAAAACCACATTTCTCACTTAAGACTGTTAATATTTATATTCATACCAAATAAAGAAAATTAAGACAAAACTAGGGGAACTATACCAACAAATGCACAAGCTTCCACAAAGATAATAAAAAATTATCAACCATTTATGGCAATCAGAGACATATATCAGGTTATATTTTAGAAAGATTTTCTCCCTAACTAGCAATGACTCTGCAATTCAAGGAAGACTTGTGCTGATCGTATATGACAAGGCAGTAATAAGTTAGCACAAACTTCCATGCTACCAGGAACTAATAGACATATCCCTCATTCTATCCCAGCTCCCTGTCAGTGGGCAAGGCTTGACAATGTCTGCATTTTGGGGACAAAGGCTCAGCTTGAGGTACCCTGGATCCTGCGTGTGTTAGGGGACCAGCTACTCCACAGCCTCCATCAGAACTCAACTCCAAGTCTGCACATGAGTTTCTAAAGAGCCTGAAGGGCTTGGGCCCAGCATCTGCAAAGCAGCAAACACACAGGACTGATTCTGCTGTACTCATGATGCATAACAAAAGGATGGATGAAAATATCCCTTCAGACATTCTTTATCTTCTTTCCCTAGCATCTTAGTTACACTGATATAAACATGTAGGGGAATACCAGGGAGGTTTTTACAAAATTTTCATATTTCACATCTGTGGCAGTTTTGTTTAATGCCCAAATTACTCCCTTGTCCTCTCAGAAATTATGATTTCCATGTGCTGTGTTGGTGAAGACAAAGGCAGACGTGAACAGATCTCAAATTAACATTTTTTGTGAGTTTAGCGTATGAGCTCATGGGCAGAGTGCACTCTGTTTGCTCCAATGGCAAAGTGTAAACCTTGAGAAAGAGACCCATGAACTGAGTCAGAGATGGAAAAGTAAGGACACCCACAAGTTTTCCCTAATGGAGGCCACCATAGCATCGGGTTCTCTTGGAGACAAGGTACAACCTGCGTTAATTTTCCACTTGGCAGCTATCCCTGGACCATTTCACCCTGGGAGTTACCATAAATGTGACCGGATTGCACAATGAGTGGAGCATGCCAGAGGCCATGGCTCCGTGATGTTTCTCCTCACTTAGGAACAGAGCATGCGATGGATGGAGTAAACCAAAAGGCTTCCCGTAACGGGAAGGTCAAGTGCTGGCTGCTCCGCTTCCTTGTATCCCACAACCCAAAGAGTATCAGTTAAGAACAAACCAAACAGCCTGTCATTTCTAGGACACTTCCAAACCGCTGAAAGGACTGGCCCTAGACATGACTGCTAAATTATCGAGCCCTCCACAGGAAGACACAGGAAATATTTTCTGTTTTCCTTCTTTCGCTTTAAAATGGAAAAAATATAGAGATCCAGATAAGTCCTTTCACCTCGCATTCAGACTTCCCTCCTGACTCTAAGAGGGGACTGGGATCTTCCACAGAAGTTTTAGGAGCTGCTTCCTTCTGTCAGAGGCATACCTGATAAGGCTCCAAGAAACAGAGGCTTCATGGAGGGTAAAATTGGAAATCCATCAAACAGCTCCCCTCAGGCCACTGAGCATGCTCAATGGTTAACAAGGACAACATCTAGAAGGAGCTAAAAGGCTTTTGTTTATTTTAAAGGGGGAGCACAAGTAGGAATTTAGAGTTTCTGAATTGCCAATCTCGTGCTGAAATGTGATGGATAATTTTTTTTTTTTTTGAACCATAAAGTTGGCCTAGAGTAGCACTCAAAGACTCTACTAGGGACCATATAGCCTGATTCTTCTTTTTAGAAGAAGGGAAGATGAGCTCAATATGTGCTTCAAGTTCATGGTATTCACAGTAAAGAATGGAGCAGAATCCAGAGGTACCTAATGCTCTCTGGATTGATGCTGCACTGCTTAACAGAAAGGGCAAGGTTTCCCAGTCAGGCCTACCGAACGGGGCTAAACTCACGTTCACCATTGACTAGTTTAGAACTTCCAACAAGCCAGTCTTTAAAGGCCTTATGTTTGGCACACAATGGGGACTTAATGAACATTGGGTACAGTTCTTTTCATGCATAAATTGCAATAAACATTTGTGCATAATCCATGAACCAAGAACTTTGCTAGATACTTGTCCTAGTCAGCTTTAATTGTCAGACATACCTGAGAGCAGTGCTTCTTAACCCTCCCAATGCTGTAACCATTTAATAGTGTTCCTCATGTTTTAGCAACCCTGAACCTTAAAATTAGTTCATTGCTACTTTATTAACTGTAAGTTTTCTACTATTATGAATTATACTGTAAATATTTAGTATACAGAATAACTGACATGTGATCCCCAAAGGGGTTGTAACCCACATGTTGAAAAGAATCTCCAGAGAATGAAGTCTTAATTGAGGAAAAAAAATAGATCTGAATGGCCTGTGGGCATGCCTGTCTTGATTGTTAATTGATATGGGAGGGCATGATCCACAGTGGGTAGAACCATCTCTTAGGTAGGTAGTTCTGAGCTATAAGGAAGCTAGCTGGCCAAGCATGAGCTTAAGAGAGACAAAAGACAGTTCCTCCGTGGTTTCTGTTTCAAGATACTGTTTGAGTTCTGCCTGACTTTCCTTGATGGTGGACTTGGACCTGACATGTAAGAAGAAAGAAGAGAAGGAGGAGGAGGAAAAGGAGGAAGAAGAGGAGAAGGAAGTAAAGGTAGACAAGAAAGTGGTGGAGGAGGTAGAGGAAGAGGAGGAGGTAGAGGAGGAAAAGAAGGAGGGGAGGAGGGGAAGAAGGAGGAAGAAGAGGAGGAAGAGAAGGAAGAGGTGAAGGAGGAGGAGGAAGAAGAAGAAGAAAAAAGGTTTTCTTTCCTAAGTTGCATTTGAATTGATCACTATTTTATCACAGCAACAGATAATTGGGTAAGCACTGTATTAGACAGAGAGAAACCCCAAACCTCCTTGCTGCCTCTGAAATACCCTGAGTAAGCAAATGGGTGACCAGAGCCTCACAACACAAATGTGTAATAAATCTTCTCAAAAGAATTGAGTGGAAATCAGAAAGCAACGTATGCATAGAAAGAATGCATTATGTGACAAAGCATGGAGTTTCAAGGAGGAGTTTCTGCAGGAGAGAGGGGGCCATTCAAATTTCTGTAGTTCTTTTCCAACAAGGCAAACCTGCACTAAATGAACAAGTAGATATTTCTCAAACTTAACTGACTGTAAGCCACCAACTTTCCATGAGGAAGCATTTCCCAAAGCTGCTGTTCTGCAGAACAGGCTTCGGGGAAACCTGGTTTAGTGCACAGCTTTTGAAAAATAGATACTGGAGTAATGAAAAACTTGACAACAGTTAAGAGATTTCTGAATATGAAATGACCAAAAATTAACTAAAAGCAACCGTGCAATGAATCTGAGGTCGTTCTACTGGCACTCACCCTGGTGGGTCACACAACTTCACAACTGAACGTACAAATGATCTCTTCCCACTGAATAAGTCAGCGTGCCACGTGACAACCAATGAATGCTGCCTGAAGAGTTCAGTTCAGAGAAGGCAATGGGATGTTAAGAACTACAGTGTTTTCACTGTAGCTTTCCACTCTCACAGAGGCACATGCTTTTCTATAGAAAACAGACACGTTAGTATTTTCCTCTCATCATTCCTTAGCACATTATATTTACAATCTTTGGTTGAGCAATCATAGAATGTCTAGTGTTAATGTTTTTAATGTCTGAGTTCCTGAATTGAACTCAGTTGCATTAAAAAAAAATCATTAAATGCATTTTGGCTTGGGATTAGAACAGAATTTCCAGTGACTTCTGAAATGACCTTAAATACACTTTTGCCACTTCGTGCTGATGCATAGTGGGGATCTCAGCACTGTTAATTATAAAATCTAAAAATCAATAAACTCTAAAAAGTGCTGAAGATATTCTACATTACTCAATATCAAAGGTTTGGCCAAAATTTATTCATGCAAAAATAAATATTTCCACCACTTTATTATTTGCTATGACTAGACATTTGATTTGTATACGTGCTTTATATACCGAATGCCCAGGTGTTCTCATTAGTTTTTATTGCCAGCTTGATACAACACAAAGTCACCTGGGAAGCAGGAACCTCCACTGAAGCATCAGGTTGGCCTGTAGCATGTCTATGGAGCATTGGTTTGCTTGTTAATAGATGTGAGAAGACCCAACCCACTGTGAACAGCTAGCCTGGGCTTTACAAGAAAGCTAGCTGAGCATGCCGAGCCAGGAGAAAACTAGTAAGCAGCATTCCTCCATTTTTTGTTTCCATTTCTGCTTGAGCTCTTGCCTTCCTACAGTTTTGGACCGTGACCTGAAAATAGAACCCAAATAAACCTGTCCTGGCCCTCAGCCCCACCCCCAACCCATACCAAGTTGCTTTTGGTCATGGAGTTTGTCACAGCAATAGAGAAGTAATTCAGAGCAACAGGATTGCGTGAAAATATTCTAGAGTGAAATGTGGCCATGAGTAGAAAAACTGAAAAACCGGTTTAGACCATCCTGACATTGAGCACCAGGGCAGAAGAGAATGGGACGGTTACATTCAAAGAGTAAGCTAACGCTCCCAAAACATACTCAATAGCAATAGCAACAACAACAAAGCTCAAAGGCACTCTAAGCTCAAGTTGTCTAGTTATAAAAAGGCTTAATCCAAGGAAGCCAAATGAAAAGCAGCTGCTGAGCATGTACTGCAGAACCAAGGCCATCAGGGTGCATGTGCTGGACAACCAAGGCCATCAGGGTGCATGTGCTGGACAACCAAGGCCATCGGGGTGCATGTGCTGGACAACCAAGGCCATCAGGGTGCATGTGCTGGACAACCAAGGCCATCGGGGTGCATGTGCTGGACAACCAAGGCCATCGGGGTGCATGTGCTAGACAACCAAGGCCATCAGGGTGCATGTGCTGGACAACCAAGGCCATCGGGGTGCATGTGCTGGACAACCAAGGCCATCAGGGTGCATGTGCTGGACAACCAAGGCCATCAGGGTGCATGTGCTGGACAACCAAGGCCATCGGGGTGCATGTGCTGGACAACCAAGGCCATCAGGTGCATGTGCTGGACAACCACGGCCATCAGGGTGTGTCCTACTCAACATCCCTTGGACAGAGTGGTGGTGTTAGCTTTGCCACCAACATGATCAAACCCATTGATCAATATGGTTGCTGAGACCCAGGAAACTAATTCTCAGAAAAGGTACCAATTTCATATGGTCCTTGTACAAGAAAGTAGAGTCCTGATACCAAAAGCAAGTTCTCTCACACTGCCATCTAACACAAACTGATGTCTTTCCCAGTCCTCAAGTGGCAATAAGACAGATCAGCTATGACAGAGTTGTGATTTCCAAATCCTAGCTCCTAAGCAACCTTAAAGGAATATCTATTGGACTGTGAGAGAATGAATTTGATCAAATGCCTAAGAGGTCTGAACTATTTCTACCCAATGATCATGAACTTGGTAAGCAATGCTTTCTACAAACCCCACACACAAGTTTCTCAGGCAAGAAGCTCTAAGAAAACACAAAAAGGAAGGTTCTGCCTCCCAAAGGAAGCCAAAACCATAAGGTTATCGAAACCTCAACTAAACAGTGCTAAGTATCGTGAAGTGACCAAACTTTGACGGTGGGGTACACTGAAAGGAACATATATTTTGGGGGAGAGAGATAAAAGAAAGAACTTTCCTGTGGTAAATTTAATTATAAATTACATGAAATGATAACATCATGGAAAATGTCTGAGCTGCCACAACCTCCTTCCCTGGAGAGAAACAACAGCCAAACAGTTGAGTTTACACAGTAATGGAGAAGCACAAGGCAGCAATATTGGATTCATTCAAAAAATCAATAAAAATCTTTATGTCTGTAAGAGTACACATTGGAAAAGCCAATCTGAGGACCAAGCCCTTTTCTTACTCTACTCAATAACTGTCAGGTGCAGAGAGCTGAATGAAGCTGAAAACTTTGTGTTCCTCTACCGTTGGCCTTCATGTGCCTGCCAGCAAAGATGAGCCACTTAACCAGAGCCTTCTAGATAGAAAGTTTCCATTGCTGGAGGAAGAAGTGAGCAATAGACTCCTCTGTGATCCAAAATGACATAGAAAGGCAGGCTGAGGAAGTCATGAAACACCCGACTTCTCCATGCCCTGTTAATAACAAAGAAACCATAAATGAGGGCTGCCAGGGGCATCAAGCATAAAGACATGAGCATCAAAGCATCAGTCTTCCTGGCCATCACCTTCCATGAGTGATGTGAGATGTGCTTTCATTAAAGAATGTTGTCAGTAGGGGTGATATCTGGAGAGAATTCACAAGGACAGGCAGTCCGGATTTTGGTCTGTGGTATCTGCTTCTTTCATACACATCTCTACATTTAAAATGTGGATTCCTACTTCAAGCTTTAAAGTGCTATATTTGAAACAAAATACTTTGGGGAGGGCAAACCACTGACCTCTGGCTACCTCACATACTGAAACTGTGAGTGCAGACATGCTTCAAGAAATAGCTATAGAAACTGGGCCTACTGCCGCTTCCCAGTAGCTTGCCACAGGGTTTCTGCAACTTGGCATAAACAATATATCTGGGGTACAAAGAATTCAATTTTTCTAATAGCATCAAAAAACAGATAATGATTTAAGAAATTTACTTTCCAACACCTCTGAGGTGTGATTATGAAAATTTGTTAGCATACAGTGATGCTAATGATATGATATCATAATCTAACCCACATCTAAAACAGGAATCAGCCTCACACTACATTTTTTTTCCTGTCATTTACTCTTTATTTCCCCATCTCCAGATGTCAGCTTAGATGTCCAATGTTCCCTCAAAGCACTTAAGTTAGACGTTTGGTGCTCAGCCTATAGGACAAGAAGAAGCTTCCTTCTTAAGGAAGGAGAACCTAGCGGACAGAAGGGAGGGGGCAGGCATTTGGAAGGAACAGTGGGAATCCTGAGCCCTTCAGTCTCTCCTTTTGCTTCACATGCTCAGTGAAGTCAACAGGCTTCTCCTACCACGCAGTCTCACCACAATACACCTCAAAGAACAGCAACAAATGACCACAGACTGAAACCGTGAGGCTAAAATAACCCATTTTCTGCTTTGGGGATGTCGTGTTGGGTGTTTACTACAGCACTGGCATGCTGGCTAACATGCCAAATGTTTCTGCATTCGAAATGTAGAATCAGAGCATTTTGCAGCGTGATGGATGTGTGACATGCTTAGCTCACTGCCCACCAGAGTAATAACTCAAAAGCCACACATTTTGTGAATATCATGGAGTTAGCCCACTCATCGCAGGGCTGATTTACAAAATGATCTTGACCACTGCCCTGTCCACGAAATCACTTCTGTACCTACCCTTTTCTTAATGGTTCTTCATCTGCCATCAACTTCAAATCCTTTTGTCAGCTCAGAACCTTTTCCATCCCCCCAAAAAGAAGAAAGGAAGTGAGGTCATTTTACAGCAAAGGAAGTGAGTGCCGCAGTCTATCCCTTTTCCCTGGAGTGAGATGTGCTTTTCCACCTTGTTCTGTTGTTAAATCAACTCATTCCTGCTACAAACCGCGTGAATCTGTGTGAATGGGTGTGACATGTATCTGTACACTAGCTACTTATATGGTTTGCAATGATTTCATGGATAGCCCAATACAGTGTCGCAGCTTTTTTAAAAACGACTTGCTTTTATTTCGTAAGTATATATGTATGTATGCATGTATGTATGTATGCATGTATGTATGTATACTATTTTGTGTGTGAGTAGGTGGGCATGCCTGTGAGCATGTACTCATTTATGGCATGCCTGTGAAAAGCAGAAGACAACACATGGGAGTCACTTTTCTCTTTCTACCATGTGGGTCGTGGGGACTGAACCATGCTCAGTGGGTGGCTACTTGGTGGTCTCTGAGCTACCTAGCTACCCTACCCCTCCAACTGCACTTGAAAGCAGAGGGTAGAAAGCTGAGAAGAAGGATTTATGCACATCTACTAGCAAACGACTAGCAGTTAGTAAACAAAACATGTGCGGACTGCAGATGATCAATCTCAGAACAGGGAACAAGAAAAGAAATAGCTAGGTCCCAAAAGTACACATACAACGGCCAGCAGGTATACGGAAATATGTTCAGGTCAGTAATTATTGGGGGAAACACAAATTAGAAGCCCAGTGGGGTATCACTTCTCACCTGTCACAATGGCTATTACCAAACAACAACAACAACAAAGCAAGTGCTGGCAGAGATGTGGTGAAGAGAGAGCCATTAACTTAAGCTTTCTTCACAGGAATATGAACTAGTAGAGTTATTCACAGCTAAGCCACCATACAAATGAGCTATTACTATGTACCAAAAGAAAGATATAGGTGCAGCCCTACGCCCACTACAACGTTGTTCACAAAAGCCAAGATACAGAATCCATCTGGTGCAAAAGGATAAAGAAAATGTGGCCTATGCATATAAACAATGGAATATTACTCAGTTGTTAAAAAAAAAAGAGAGAGAGAGACAGAGGAAATCCTTAGTTTGCAATAATATGAATGAACCTGAAAGATGTCAAGAAAAATAAGCCAGGCACTGAAAGATTAATACTAAGCGATCTCACTTATATGTCAGATTTAAGAAAGTCACATCCACAGAGACAGAAAGTTTAATGTGCTACTACGGTGAGAGGTAGGGAAATAATTAAGGAGAGGTTGGTCAAAGGGTATAGAATTTCAGCTAGGTATGCCAAGTGAGTCAAAGTAACTGGTTGTAGTGGCCACTCTAGTAGCTCTTACCTACCTAAACGCTTCGGAGAGACTGGAGTCTACTCATTAAGAATAAGTATACAAAGTGAGAACCCCCGTCAGGCTACAAAAAATGACATTTCAAAACACGCTGTGCCCTGTAAACTAGATTCAACTCTTATTTGTCAACAAAAGCAAACTGCTCAAGTTCGACCCATAAGTTCATTAGCGAAACACACTTATAAATAAACTCAATTTAGTCACTCCAGAATACATACTGTTTCCAAACATGCCATGCACTATGAATTATAATTTCTATTTGTCAGTAAAATTTAGGAGGAAAGATATTTTAGCCACAAACTGATAAAAGTGGCAAATAACGAATTACCGTTAAGGGAGCAAGGAGTTTTATTTCAAATTTGCCGCTGTTCTTTCCTGGGTAATACACAGGGCTACCGCCCACTAATAAACTAGACTCAAGGTCTAATTCACCATCCCGCAGCTTGAAATTAAGATTCTGAACTTCCTGCCATATGTCCTGTAAGCAAACATCAACCCTAGACACAGATAGTTAGATGGCAAACAGAGACCGAGCCACTGGCACCTGTCAGCACGCCCTGAGGACGCAATGACTCAGCACGCCCTTCATCTGCACTGTAATCATACCCCAGGGAGCGGCTATGAGGCTTGCAGGGAAGTGCATGGAACAGAAATGATTTACAGGGTGGAGAATTTTAAATCAAGTTTTAAAATGCTTCTCATGAGCAGTAAAAGTCTCAATGCTCTGTCTTCTTTCCTGACTTAAAACACATAATCACTTTTTTAGCCAAAGCCAAAGGCATTTATGGAAATTTTTTTTCAAAGTTAGAAACCAGAGTTTATTAAGTGCCACATGCAAGGATTTCACCCACTGGCAGCTGGTAGCTGCAGAAGCTATCTAGTTAAATATTCTGCACGAGGGAAAGATAATCATCAGAAGGCCAGTTCAGTAGAAACAAAGAGATATACCTGCAGGTTTTCGATTTCTTCTTTGTGTTCCCTCTTCAGATGTAGGATAGCAGCCTGGTATTCTGGAAGATCACAAGAGAAGCCAGTTACAAAGCAGCACAAAATGAGTCAGAAAACTCAAGGATGAATCACTTGAATCTTGTTGGGAGCCACCCTCCAAACAACCAAAGGTGGGGACAGGAAGGAGAGTGGTTGGATATGGCCAGGATTTGGGATAAAGGGGGATTCCTTCTCTTTGATACAAGCTGTATCACAAAAAGTGCCAAATTAAGCAGCGAGGGCAGGGCTAACAAGAGAAGAGGCTCATGATCCAGTGCCAGAGAAAGAACAGGTCAGGTGTTTGTCTTCAAGGAGCTGAAAGTGCGTGCCCCACAGAGAACAAACACAGATGTGTTGATAGGCTATAAAAGACACTTTCTATCTGAGAGCACAGAACTCTATTTTTAACTCTGTTTAAAAAAGAAAACACACACAGAGAGATACTGACGCTGGGCCCTTTCTCCTTTCTCGGTGCTTGATCCAAGAGAAAGCCAAGATTATTTGTCATGTGAAAGAGAGATTCCTGAGAGAACTGAGGCTAAAAGCAGGACAAAAATAAATTTCTAGTCCACTTCTCATCTGAATATAATGACATCCATTCCAAAAATATGACCCCCGCCCCCATGTATGCAGGAGGCGCAGCCAGCTACAAAATCTCCCATACCACTGGCTGATATAGGAGACAAGCCTACTTTCAGAACAGCTAATGTGCATAGAACCATAGAGACATTCACGCTGCAGAGAACTACAAAGCAAGATACTGTGCCCACTGACGCTTTTGGGGGGACAAAACAGCTTTTTACAAGTTCTGGGTCACAAGTCTATATTGCAACAGACTATTTCTCTAATTCAGTATCCTGAGTTAGGCAGCCATGTTGGGGATTCAATTCAAAGGGGAAGACCATAGGAAAGACCCACCAGGAGAGGAGGTGGGCTGTTGAGGGCTATGCTTAGCCAACTGCATCCCTGTGGGGACCATGCTCCAGTGTCCATGCTATGGGCTCTCTATGTAGACCACACAATGAATCAAAGTACTTATTGCTATCCATACAACCACCAGTGTAGTCTGGGCCACCGTCATCTTCCCCGTGCTCTACGTCCTCCTTTTCAGAGGGTGCCTCATTCCCCTCTCACCAACATCAAAACTGAGTCTCCTCATGACAGTCTGTGCAATCTATTAAAGACACAGTCTAGACTCTGTCTTACTTCTGGCTTTCCATGGAATTTGGCATGAAGACTCCTACCTGTAGGGGCTGGGGAGGTGGCTCAGTAGCTACAGTGCTTTCTGTACAAACGTGAAAACTTGAGTTCAGATACCCAGCACCCAAATAAAAGCTGATTATGGTAGTATGTATCTGTAACTGAAGAACTGCACCAGAGGACTAGAGACAGGTAGAGTTCAAAGGCTTACTGGCCAGACAGTCTAGCCAAAACAGAAAGGTCAGGGTTCTATGAGAGTTCCTATACCAAAAAATGTGGTTGAGAGCAATTGAGGAAATCATCAGACATCAAACTCTGTGTCCATACCCCTGCCACACAGGTATGGGAGGGAACACCTACACACATGAGCACACAGGTATACACACACACACATACACACACACCACACAGGACTGCAGTCCACAGGCTTCTCATGATCTCTGTCTCCTCTCACCTAAAGTTACTCCTCCCACTTGTCCATTTCATTACAGGCACACTGGCTTCTTGCTAACTCTTAAATTTGCCAAATGTTTTTCTAATGGACTTTGAGTTAGAGTCCCAACCTATATAACAATAAATATGTGAACCCCAGTCAATCCAATCTATAATTGGATTTCCTCAGTCAAAGGAAACCAGTTAATTCAACCTTCTTGAAAAAAAACAATGCCTCTTAGGAGGGCATCTATCCTCCTCTGAACAGAAATCGCGCAATTATGTTGTAAAATTATTCATTTTACATAAAATGTGTCTGAATGGGTGTGGCATATAGAATTATGACTAGCTTACTCAAACAAACTTTAACAAATTGACAAAAATGGTCACTACAAAGCCAACACCTAGCACAGCATATCTGTCTCCTCCTTAAGCAAATACTTTGGCTAAGCCTTCCGCCATTACAGGTGGGAGGAAAGAACATCCCGATGCCAGTAAGAGTAATAAAAGGAAATGCAGCCTTTATTAATGGGATTGTTCATGTAAGACCTTACCTCACAAGGTAAGAGGACAGAATATAAAGGCCCCTCATAGGGCTGGCAGATGACTCAATGGATGGAGGTGCTTATCACCAAGCCTGACAGCCTAAGCTTGAACAGCAGAACCTACATGGTGAAAGAGAAGACCTGACTCTTGAGAGTTGTCTCTGTCCTCCACACATGCACTGAGGCATGCACGGTTACACACACACACACACACACACACACTCACACAGTCACACACATACACACTTACATATACAAACATTCATACATATATACACACATACTCATATACACACATTCACACACAAACACATATACTCACACACATATACACATACACTACATTAAATCTAATAAAAAAAAATTTAACAAAGGTTTCCAAATAATCCCAAATCAAAGCCAGGTTGGTGGTTTCCACGTGTGCCTTATGAGAGGCGATCTGTCCTGTAGTTTCAGATCTTCAAACACTTTAGAGTAGCTTGGGGCATATTCTCAGGGAGGAGCACCGTATTCCTGAGATGTCAAGTACAAGACCAAGGATGTCAGTATTAGTAAAGAAGAGGACTTAACCAACGCATTTCATGGCTGAGATTTTGTTCATGTGAGACAGAGGAACAGAGATTTTAAATCTAAGGACTTGAAAGTGGCAAACTCCGCTGCAGTCACCAGATACTCCATGAAAGCTAAGAAATTAATGAAAATATTTTGCACCAAAAAGAGGAAGTTTTTTGCTTGTTTGTTTGTTTTTAACATCTTAGATGAAAGACAGAAAAATCTCTTTAGTGGCAGAATTCAACTTTCTGAGGAACAAACACACCAGAACTTCTGTCCACCAATTTTTTTCTAATCAAGCACTTCATCTAACTTCCTGATCTGCTCAAAGTAATGAGATCTTTTCTGCTGCGGAGTGCCTGGGCAGAGTTTCCAATTTACCAAAGGCAGAATCACAAACGATTTAAGTAATACTGACGGTACAGGCCCACCAGAGCTGTAGTCTACAGCGGACTGTGTTCACCTCAGTAAGTATGAAACTGCTGGCATTCTCTTATATAGTACAGGCCTCAGAAACAGATCTAAGCACTCACTACAGACTTCCAAGAAGACCTTATCATAGACAAGCCCACGTGACAGAGGAGGAAACCGAGATGCTCTGGTGAACATCTTTCCCAAAGCCATAAGCCGAAAGTGTCAATGACGACGTTCCGGTCCAGAGAACCATGCTATTTACCCTGGGGACTGTGTGCTTGGTGTGGCTCTTGTTTCTTTGGTTAGGTAAACATGAAGTACACACAAAACTCAGAGTCCCTAGAAACGTTGGGGTTGCTAGCTTTGTCCAAACACTAGAACAACTCAAAGATTTGGCCATCTTCTCTAAGTCGTTAAAATAGACATGATGCTAAGGCTCGCAGTCAAGAGCTAGTCTTCCGGAGGATCCATTTACCCAGCACCCATTGGGTGGTTCACAACCATCTCTAAGTCCAGTTCCAGGGACTCCATTCCCCAGTTTGGCCTCTGCAGGCACCAGGCACGCACGTTGTACACAGATATACACACGGGCGATAAAACCCCACTCATATAAATAACACATTTTTAAAACTTGAAAAATTAGTAATTATTTAAAAGGAGTTTTTAATCTGTTTTTAATGACAAGGTCTGAGGGAAAGGGGGGTCAAAGACAACAGTGTAAGGTCTAACAGCTAATAATATCGATAGAGGTTAGGTATTTATTATTCTCTCTAGACTTCCAGGCCAACAGAAAAGTTTATGGCTAAATCAGGTTTTACTTACCCTCTCTTTCACACACACATAGATCCCAGACTTCTCTCACCCTAGCCTCCTCTCTTCCCCCACTCCTGCCAACACCCCCATATTAAGAAATGAGAAATGCGCTGATTACCTAACTACTGAGAGTCATGGCTGTATTTCTCTCTGGGGATTCTGGCTTGACCCACTTAGCCTCCTTTTGGACTTTCACACTGTCTCCCATCTTTACATTTTAGAATCCATCCTTCAATCTTCAAGGGCAAGGACCCTTCCTCCGAGTTATACTTGAAGACTACTCAGGCAGCACTTCGGAAGCGGAACATGTACCACCCACACTATTTAGATGTGTAGATCCTTGCTCTCCTGATGTATCTGCTTACTGACTCGGAAACTTGGAGGATGCTACAGAAGCAACTAAGTGTGTCACTACGGAAGTGACTACACATGGGAAAGTCTGAGTGCCACTGCCTCAAGACGGTGTTTATTTAATTTAGAGGAAAGAGTAGATTAAGAAATAAGCGAAAATAACAGCCAAAATGTGTTACAAATGTGTGTCAAAGATAAAAAGGCAGAGAACATAAAGAATGGGAGAATTTAATCCCTCACAGAAGAAAGCAAATTCAAATTTACCCAGCCATAAGTGGATGCAGAAATACTTTCCAAAGTTTTTTTTTTTTTTTTTTTTTAGCAGAGGAAAATATTTAGTCACATAGAGCAAACACAAGACATTTACTCCAAAACCCAAGAATAAAATAAAAATTGACCTCCTGTGTTTAGTACACTTAGGCAGGCAAAAATGCAGCCAGGTCTCAGTCTGCCCTGCTACCATAAACAATTTAGCCCATGGTAACCATGCTGCATAGGAAAGAAACAGCTATGTATGCACCTGCCAGAATCAGTGGGAAAGGGACCAAGGAGCCAGCAAGGGGCTGGGGTATAGTAGAGGGAGGATGTGTGTGCTGGCACAGTGTTGAAGGTATGATGTAAGCTCTGCTTAACTGATGGATATTTTTTTTTCTTTTTACAGTAAGTGGCAGTATACAACACTGGCTGACCCAGAACTTGCTTTGTAGACTAGACTAGACTTGAACTCACACAGGTCCTTCTGCCTCTGTCTCTTTAGTATTCAGATTAAAGGCATATACCACCATGCCCTGCAAGATATCTGTTTTAGGTTTTAGGTGCATCTGTATGTGTGTGTGTGCGCGTGCGTGCACATGTGTGTGTGTGTGTGTGTGGTATGTGTGTGTGCGTGCGTGCATGTGTGTGTGTGTGTGTGTGTGTGGTATTAAGTTCAGTGACCATGGATGCTAGAAGATGATGTCCACAGTCCTGTAGTTATGGGATGTTGTAAGCAGCCTAAATATAGGTTCTGAGAGCTGAACTCCGGTCCTCTGCAAGAACTGTAGCTACTCTTAAACTGAACTGCTGAGCTATCTCATTAAACCCATGCTTGATTCTTTTGATGTTTCGCTGCTAACAACTTTTAAGCTTCCTTCCTTCCCAGCTCCCCATATATGAGCCAATGGGCAAAAAGCCCTTATCCATGATGAGTCAGAACACACAAACTACAAATTACTGCCCATAAGTGGGAAGCCTCACCCCATTCATGCCCCCCTAATTCCATGAAATGCCAGGCTAATCCCATTATTCTCTTGTTCTTCCTCAAGTCAGAACAGCCTTGTAGGCTTGACCTGTTTGTCCTGAAAAATCTCAGAATGAAAAAAAACAACAACAACAACAACAAAAAACTCTTTCAAATGTTCTGTGTGGGTTCAGTGTATAAAGGTCTCAGCATCTGAATCAGATTGGTGGCAGAAGGTCCATGTTGTCCCTTCAAAAAGGGCAAGGCTGTACAGAGGTTAAGTGGATAATGAATCAGTTGGTTATCTTTCTATATGTACACAGAAAAAAATAATAATTTCTCCACCCAAACAACACAGCACTGGACAGCAGATGAGAGAAATACCATAATTCAGGAAATACAATTCTCAGTACTTATTTCTTTAGGCAGAAATATAAGAATTGCCAGCATTAAAAGATGAGGACAGCCCTCAACCCCCTAAGCTTACTGATATCCGATTGTTCTGAGCCAATTGCTTAGAGAATTAAATAATTCCCCCAGAGTGATGCTATTAGGAGGTGGAGTCTCTGAGTGGAAACTGGGTTATGAGGGAAAAGGTTTTGTGGACGAATGCATTGAATTAGTGTCCTTATAAAAGAGTCTCCCTTTCATCTCTTTCACCATGAGGAGACAAAAGAAGCATCTACCCAATGGGAACATAGCTATTTGTGGACCAAAAAATGGATCCTCCCCAACTCCTGAATCTGCTGTAACATTGAACTTTTCACAGCTTATGGAATGTCTGTTATAGTAGCTTGAACCTACTGTACCACGTAGCCTCTTTGGCTGAGTCAGACACTGAACTGAGCACTGAGTGTGGGTAACAATGAGAAGAACACATGCCCAAACTCAAAGGTCTTTCGAGGTCTACATCTTTGATATGTAAGGAGCTTCATCACAGACACTCTGGTATTAAATCATTCAACTTTGTTGTCTCAAAGGACTTATTTGCTCTTCTATGAATGTTTTATTTGCAGATGTGGATTGGAGTACTGGTCAAAAATTATTCATCTACTTCCACTCTGTTTCCTTTGATATATAGAAAACCCCCTTGCTTTCGATTTGGTCACCCAACTAGCTTTGGCTGCTGGAATACAGAAGGGTATGAGAAAAAAGGCCTTACATTTGATGACAGCTTTGCTTGCCTCTCACAGTGCTGTTCTGATTTTAGGTAAGAACACATGTTCAGCGCCTGCTACTTCCTCAGCCTGGGTCCCAGAGATGCACAGACCCAAACCCTAGGAACAGTAGATGGGGAAGCCAGCTCAGAAGGGCAGAGTCTAGCTCATATAAGCAAACATATGTTCTTTATATCCATGCAAAGAAATGCTTGTTACTTGAAGCTGTTGGATGTTACGTTGGTTTGTTACATAGCATTTATTGTTGCTACTGGCAATGGTTAATGAGTGTGTTTGGCAAGTTGTCAGCTCCCCACATATATTTCAGAGGATCAGAGACATGAGACATATTCTCCCCAAACAACATAGACCAGCATGCAAAGTGGTTAATGAGCCTAAATAAACATCTATATATTGCTTTCTACTAAAACTCTCAGCAAAGAACATCACTCGTGTCTTAGGTTCTGGGATAATGATGTAAAACAGGTTCAAAGGGCAGTGTTCATACCTATGACTCTGAATATTGCCCATATTAAGAATTGACAGCCTGATCACAATGCTGGATGGCTTACCTCAGAGAAAGTAGCCATTCCATCAAATCCTAGCTGTCTTAGACAAGCTGCCTTTTCACTTCATCCTCTTACTCCTATTTCCTGTTCCGTTAGGATACAGATGCCAAGTAGTTTAGAATGCCAGGATGCAAGCATAATAAAGCTTCCTGCTCCTCAAGACACACAACTGAGAATAAAACAGAAAAAAAGGACCTGATTCTGCCGCTAGATGGCAGTCACAACACTGCACATTGGAACTTCCTATGAAGGACTATGGCAACTCCTGAAGGTTTGTCAGGTTGGAGGAATGAGGGGTAGGTGGGCCTGTCCTGGGGTAGGGAACCAAACTAAAGCTGAGAAACAACTCCTCTCATTCAAAAAGAGAATGAATGTGGGGCTACTTGAGAAGAAACAGAAAAAAATGCAGGATTTCTCCAACCATGTATCAAAAAGACAATCATGACCCAATGGGCTTCTGGGTATTCTGGGCTAGAATTTGCTTGGCCACCTTTCAGATCTATACAGCACTGATAACTCAACAATAATGCAAGAGAATCAAATCACAGATGAGTAGCTAAACAGGACATCCTAGATTGGGGGGGGGGGGGATGATAAAGCAACCATGTGGTGTCAAGTGTCAAGGGGCAGGACAGGTATCGCAGAGTCACCGGGGCTAAGAACCCTTGGGGTTGGGAATTTAAGGCTTACAGCTCAGAAACCAACCGAAGTGTGCGTCCCTAAGTGGGAAGAAAAGCCCATCAACTAGGGCCCAAAGAGAAAAAGCTGCAAATCTTAAATCCCCTGCCAACGCTTGTTTCCACTGACAAGTTAGACAGCATCTGTAGCAAAGCTAGTGAGGAACCCCAAGACACCACTCTTATAAGATGTACTTCTGATCTGTAGGTCTTGCATGAACCAGGAGAAACAACTGCAAAATACATGATTCCTCAAATTATTCTATAGATAGGAGCCTTCAGGCCAAACTTCTAACTTATATCATAAAGAAAGTTAACAATTAAGGCAGCCAAGATGAATAACAGAAATGGTAAATTACCCAATATAAATTTTAAATATCAAACATACTGAAAATGTTTCATTGTTTTCGGAATCTGTACCAAGTCTAAAATAAGGCGAATCACTGCTAACAAAAATGACAATAATCACACTTTCAAAATAAGGCTGAGAAAACAACAGTGGGTGACTACAGAAACTTGACATGGTAAACCTGAGCACAGGCACCAAGATAAAACACTCACGTGCTCTCACATAAACTCTAGTCCTTAAAAGCATTTTTGAGTAGAAGATATTGAAAATTAAAAGGTTTTCATGGCATAAGAAAAGAAAATAAGGAAGAAATACAGAGCTAGGAAGGGACACAGCAGGTAAAAGCATAAAGACCCGAGTTCAAATACCCAGCATTCATTTTAAAAAAAAAAATCTAGCCTCCTATACTGCAGCCCTGTGTGGGTGAGGAGATAGGAGGCTCCCCAAGGGCTGCTGACTGCCAGCCTAGCTCTCTGGTCCACACACATCTGTCTTAAGGAAATAAGGTTGAGAGGCATCTGGCAGGACACTTAGAATCATAATTAAGGAACTTTGACTTTGATATAGAGATAGTAAAATGATACGTGCTGTGATGTATGGAGCTCAGAGAGCAACTCGCTGAGTGGACTTTCACCTTATGGGTCCCAGGGATTGAGCTCAGGGCCTGAGCTTCTTGGCAAGGGCCTTTACCCACTGATGCATTTCACTGGCCGGTACTCACTGTATTTATCAAGAACTTTAACAAATTTCAAAAATAGTGGTGAAACTTGAGACAAATCCATTCATGTAGGATTAGTATACGAATTTCCACAGTCTATTTATTGAGTTACATACTACTAATGAGAGTCAATATGTTGACTTTATTTAGTGTCATAAAAGTATGTCAATAAATCATGTGTTGAACTAAAATGAAATAGAATGCTTCAGTAGAGAAGCATCTGCTATTCTTTTGTTAACTACATGTAAGGCTTCTGCCACTATGCTTTCTAAATCTTTGTGTTCGCCCCCATAGATTACTGCTGCTATCTGCCAAAGTCCTGGAGGAAAGCTCCCTACTCTTTTATTATGGGAAACTGAATAATAACCAATCAAACTCTCAGCTATAAGTGACAAAAAAAAAAAGCAGGAATTTATGTCAGTCCCTAAAGAAGGCTCAGGGAACATTGTGGAAGAGGGGACAAAAAAGAATATAAGAATTGGGCTGGAGAGATGGCTCAGTGGTTAAGAGCACTGACTGCTCTTCTGAAGGTCCTGAGTTCAATTCCCAGCAACCACATGGTGGCTCACAACCATCTATGACAGAATCTGATGCCCTCTTCTGGTATGTCTGAAGACAGCTACAATGTACTCATAAATTTAAAAAAAAAAAAAAACAAAAACAAAAAAAAAAAAAAAAAAGAATATAAGAATTAAGAGGTACCACTTAATTATTTCCTCCCATTGAAACAATACCTTCTGAAAGGAAGAAGTAACTTTATAAAACTTAAGAAATAAAGGAAACTTACAAATCTCAGAATAAATCATATAAAGGCTGAGGAAGTTCCTGAAACTGACAGGATTCACAAGGCCCCTCCACAGTGTTGTATAATGAGTAATCAATGTCTGAGAAAAAACTCTGATTCAGTGAGCTGCCTTTATGTTTTATAGAGAGCTCTAGGGATGAAATTTCGTGACTTATTGACCACTGTACTGGTTAGTTTTTATGTCAACCTGACACAACCTGAGTCAATTTTAGAAGAGGGAACTTTAGTTGAAAAAAAAATGTCCCTATCAGATTGGCCTAGAGGCAAGCCTGCAGGGTATTTTCTTGATTAATGGTTGACATTCAAGGGCCCAGCTCATTGTGGGTGGTGCTCCACACTGGTAAGTAAGAATGAGTAAGCCACAGAGAGCAAACTATAAGGAGTGTTCAAAACTTGAGTTCCTGCTCTGACTTCCTTTTGTAATGGAGATGGACTAGAAGCTACATGCTAGAAAACAAACAAAAACAAAAATGCCTTTCGTCCCCATGCTGTTTTTGGTCATAGTTTTTTTTTTTCAAATCAATAAAACCCAAACTGAAACACTCAAACTTTGCATGATCCAATGGTGCTTTGTCATCCATGCTCCTGTAACTAACCCAGACAAACTCAGTGGTTCACTAAGAGTAATCACCCACATTTTACTATATTACATTAGAGCTTTGAAACAAATGGAGTAAAAGGGGGGTATGAATCACTTTCAAGGGAGATGAAATTATAATCGTAAAGTTGTTAAGAATATATATCGGACCGGCATTTTCATAGAGCTGGGAAGTCCCAGGTTCTCTGTCATCTAGGAAAGCACATAAACAGGTAGCTTATAGATGACACTCCAGCGGGCTCTGCAGGCTGATGACCACACAGGAAATGCTGGTTCGCTCACCATCTCTAGAGAGAGCAGCAAAGAAACCTGATACAAGGCTTAGCCGAAGGGCTTCAACACTGGCTTCATAAATCTCAGAAGTACAGAGACAGGGTTAGTAAGTTACAGATACTATTCTACCTTTATTTTATATCATTTTATAATTAGTTGTGATTCTCTCCTGTAAGCAACAATGGATGTGTTCATACATCTCACATTTTATGTGAGAATAGATATAGTCGAATAGTCAATGCGAAGGAAGCTGAAGTTCACACAGAATGAACACACAGTGCTCCAACATGACTACATTCTTCGTGTGACATGAATTGGCATGGCTGCCTGGAGTCACACTTTGGTAGAAGCTGCCTGCTTTTCCCCTTGTGCTTTGATTCTGTCGATGAAAGTCCTTTATTTAAGGCTGACAGAATGAACCTCAGAAGAGAGAGTTGAAGGTCAGTCTCTGGAGAGGCAGGTGGAAGTCGGCCAAATCTAACTGGAATGAGAGTGGAATTTTCTCTTAAATCAGGCCAGGCAAGTACCCAGGAGGCCAGGCTACCTGCCCAGGTTTCTAAAGGAGACAAGACACTGTGCCTCTCACATAGTGGAAAAGTACCCTAAATATAACAAGTTGCAGCTGCTACTTGGAGTGTTGCCTGTGGCTATACAGTTTAAATGAAATCATCTCTACCGCTCAGAATTTAAGAAAGAGAGAGAAGCAAGAGAGAGAGAGAGTTTGCACATACACACGCATACATGCTTGTAGTTGAACATGCTATTTTCCTTTCTTTTTTTATTGGATATTTTATTTATTTACATTTCAGATGTCATCCCCTTTCCCCATTTCCCCTCCCTAGAAACCCCCTATCCCATCCCCCCTCCTCTTTTTTGCTTTTGTACTGTCTTAATTACATGCAAGTATTAAGGTCAGTTCTAGTTTGAGGAACTAGCAATACAATGGATGCAAATAGTCAAGGAACAAGCAAGACAATAAACACAAATAGTCAAAGAGTAAGCAAGGCAATAAACAAAATTCTGTGAACACTCCCATGATCACCATTTCTAAGGGCTTATCAGGATGACCAAAGTATCTGAGCCTACTAGCCCAAAGTAATTTTCATGTCCTAAGCCTACTTCTTTGTTCTAAACTAAGATTTAGATTCCTGCCTGAAATTACTCCTTTTTTCCTTGGCCTTGGCCAATGTCATATTCATGCCAAGCAGCCCATTTCCTTGTCTTTGGCCCATGTCAGATTCTTACTAAGCAGCCCCAAAAGCTCTCTGACTCTTCCTTTTTTTTTTTTTTTTTTTTTTTTTTTTTTTTTTATAAACAAGACTGCCTTAGGTCTTTCTGACAAGAATGCCTTCCATACCCATCATGGAATATGCATTATCAAAAGCAATGCCCTTCTGTCTTAGGTTGGTAAAGCTCTGTACAGAATCTTACCCATTCTTGGCTTGCCAGCCTGTTAATTTATTAATTCTGTCTGGAGATCCCTTTTCAGTTTCAAGTCATGTACTTTGGCTGCCAACATGTTAATGTTGTTAAAAACAAGCCTTAACAGGATGGGCAGGAATAAAAGTATTCCCAGGAAAAAAAAAGGGCTAGCATGATCAAGCTATATATGCCATTTTTGAAGCTTGACCAAAATAGAAATACTGACCTCAGGTAATTTTATCAGCAGTATCTACTGCATCAACGGTCAGCGGAGCAGCATTCTTTAAATTCATAAGCTCACTATTCAAAGTTAAAAAATCCAGATAGGTGTTAGAATTATGCCAAATACATTGCAAGTGTCATTAAACTTTTTTCTAATTATAATGACTACCACTGTACATTTTAAAACTAACATGAATCCAATAGTATTTGGCATGACACTTGAGATGGCTCCTTATTCTTAATCTCTGAACCTCCTTCCAATAATTTGAATAGGATAAAGAGCAACAAAACGTTGTTCCATATGCCTATCTAAGTCCTCTTGTATATCCAACACATTGGTAACATTTTCTGCTAAATGATTAACAAAAGTAGCTGTCTTAACTTCTTATGTCAAAGCATTGCAGAAGCAGTGGTGCAAGCAATTAAGAGCATGTTATTTTCAAGCCTACATCGCTAATTTCTATCACCAAAGGTGAGCAAACCTCTAAGAAAAATGGGGGGAAAATAACCCAATTGATAATTTGGAGTATAAAAGAAAGTAGTTGCCTCCCTGTAGGAGTACCCACCCACTAAAGAATGTAGAATGCTCTGTCCTCTTCCCCACTGCTATGCTCACAGTTTTGCCAACCATGTAAAATAAAAACATGTGTTCAGTTGTGTTCAGAGTGTGGACTTACAGCAACAACAGGTAAGATCACAAAATATGTCACACACTTTTACACTAAACATATATGCATTGTTTGTGTGTAAGGTTCACATTTTCATCTAGCAATTTGAAAATTTCCAAGCAATCTTGTTGAAAACTGCATGTAGCAGGCCAGGAATATGTAGAAACTCGGGACTATGCATGCATATGGGTAGGGATCATCAAGGAGATTCCTTGGGATAGCCACAAATTATTGGTTTACATATCTTACAAGCTTTTTAAAAAAGAATCCAGATTGTGCTGTAACTTGCAGTCATTGTTTTAAGATTTCCCCCCTTTGAGTAACAGGCTATTTCTTAAGATAACTGACTTTCTCAGGATTGATTCAGTGAGAAATTTCTAGTTTTCCAAGTGAACAAGATGAACAATGAGACACTAACATAGAGATAAAACAATATGAATACAGACAATCTCTACTTCCCCTTCTTGTATGGAGCTGAGAATACCATGAACAAGGCCATACAAAGAGAAGAGCACTCACTGATTGCACTAAAACATGCTGCAAAATAAAGTAACCTTGAAGGCTGCAGTGAGATGCAGGGCTTTTATGTGCCCAGCTAAGTAGCTCTAATCTTTCTACAGTGATATTAACCTCAGAATCAGGAACATAAATGAGACAATCATGGAACTGTGAAAGTCAAAACTTTTCCACCAGCCAACCCATTTCATCATCTCATAAAGCCTTGCTCCTCGCTGTTCTACTGTTTGTCAGGGCTGGATTATAACCTATGGAGGTTGATCCTGGCTCATGTCTGCATGTCCCAGCCCCAAAGATAGAAATCCCGTTTCTGTTTTGTTTTTTTGTTTTGTTTTGTTTTGGTTGATTTTTGGTTTTTGTTTGTTTGGGTTTTTTTTTTTTTTTTTTCTTTCCAGGTGACTTTGATAAGGCAGCCAAAATAGAGGGTATTGGTTTTTGTTTGCTTGCTTTGTTTTGTTTTATTCTCAAACCATAGTGATATGAGGCTACATTTATATATCAGTTTTAAAAGATATTCTCTACCTTTGACAAGCTCTGTTCTCTCCAGCTGATAAAGCCACAGAGTGGACCTTTCAGTTAAGCTAATAATACAGTAGAGTTAAACTCTTGTTCTCTTACTGTATGCAGTCCCCCTAAAAGGCTAGCATCTGTGAGTAGTTAGGAAGAAAAGTTACATAGAAAAGCAGTTTTTTGTTTGGTTGGTTTTTTGTTTCTCTGTGTAGCCCTGGATGTGCTGGAACACACTCTGTAGACCAGGCTGGCCTTGAACTTGGATCTGCCTGCCTCTGCCTGCCTCTGCCTGCCTCTGCCTGCCTCGGGCTGGGATAAAAGAGGTGCACCACCACATCAGGCTGAGAAAAGCACTTCTTAAGTGTCTTAAAATTCTCCCACCTTCCTACTGATTCAATGATCCCATAAGGATTTGATTTAGGAGCCTAAGAATAATGCAATTAAAAAGGAATAAATTTATCATTACAGTAAATGGTATTGGCATAAGTAATCTACAAATTAAGGCCAGTCTGTAGTCATATCCTATTGTGTAACACTTTCTTCCCAAATTTAAACCTCCCATTCTGAAGGAAAATTTAAGACACAGGATGTTATACAGCATGTGAAACAACAGATGTTCTAAGTGGAGGTGAAACATTGTATCCTACAGTGAAGCTACTTTAAACTCTAGAAGTAAACAACACAACAGCTTCAGAAAGTCCCTGAAACCGAACCAGATTCACCAGGCCCTTCTCTTTGCAAGCATATATAACCAGTAAGAACTGCTGAAACATGCGGAGTTGCCTTTTAGAGGCCCAGAGCAGCTGGGGTACCTAGAAGGACACTGTCTAACGTATTAAACCAGTTACAGGTTTAGGCTTCACTCCAGGTTTTCAGCTGGGGTGGGCTTTGGTAATTCAGCTGTCTTTGCGTTAGATCTGCTTCTGTAAGTAACTATATGCCTGTACGCTTATAAGCAATCCTAAGAAAACTTACTGGTTCACCAAGTGGGACTTTGGTGATATCCCCTCTTTGGTGTGTTGGCAGTTCTGTATCATGTCTCCCCAGAAATTATGTCATACATCATATACAAAACAAAACTGTAAGATCACAGATTTTAAAGATGTATCTTCTGATCCTACTGAGGTCAGTCCTCCTCCCCCCTCAAAATCCTTACAAGAAAATTAAGAATAATAATCAAATCACCCATTTAACTAATAACAGAGAATATCATGTCCATATGAATTTGGAATTATACTTTATAGTCACATAAGGGGAAAAATACAAATAGTTGTTTAACTGGTGACAGATTGTTTGACTGCCAGGCAAATGTATTTTCTACCATACTTTAAAGCCTCTTGATAATTTTAAAATGGAATCAAATGTTTAGAGTAAAAGGAGAGGCAGAGAACAAGGTTTTGAGAAGGAGAGTTATTTGAAGTAACAGTTGCTCTGAGTGAAGAATAGCCTGGAAACACAGAGACAGTGGCAGGCAGAACATCTTCCACATGAAATCAGAGAACATAGTATTGTGGGCCCACACATAGCCAGAGAACAACACAGACTCATAGTAACAGAACCTCGACAGTTACAGAATTCTTTTCTAATGTTTTACAATTCAGATTAAGAGTAAGAAGGAAAAAGAATTCGAATTTCTCCAGAGCTAGGGATTCCCAGATGTCTGTTCCTTAATGAAATCAAGACATTATTAGAAATATAGCATCACAGAATTCCAGAGAAGGAAGGGCTCACAGACAGAGGAGTCAAGTTCCCAAGGAAGAAACTAAACTGAGTACCTATTTGCAGAAAGCTGAGGAAGATCCCAGAAGAATAGAAGGTGGTGGGAGAAACCAGAAATGTTAAAAGTCCATAAAGTACATGTCATTAACTGACTAAATTGGAAGAAAAATCTCTTGGAATTAAGAAGTATGTTAGAATTTTTAAAAAGATTATAAATGGTCTTTAAGGAAAATTAGAGACTGGGATTTGGGGACATTGTGCTGTGGGTGTACCAAGAAAAGATAGCTCTTGATAATCATATAATACACTGCAAGGTTTCAAGGGACCCATAGACTGTAGGATGCTTTGTTCATTGATGTCTAATCCTTTGATATGTTTTGGTTTTGCTCTTAAGGCCTCTCTTACAAAGAGCTTGCAATAAAATAGATTCTTAAGTTTATGAGTTTGTTCTAGTCTGGGTATAATTAAAAACCAAATGAATAATAGTCAACTCTTCCTTAGAATTTTATATCGTCAACCTATGTTTTCATGCACTGCATTTCAGAGTTTACAAATGACGTATTTCCCCAAATGTGGAGCTAAAGCCACCATTGATTCTAACATGCATTAGTACTTTTGTCCCACAAAGAAAAACTTTTGCAATGATAACTGCATATCCAAATAGCAGATATAGATAATGTACACCGTACATTAAACAAAATATCCTAATAATAATATAATGATCCCCCTAAGACTTTTATGTACATGATAACACTACCACCTCCATATTAGAGGAAAAGAAACCAAGACAAGGGAAGGTTAAGAAGTTGCCTAAAATTACAGAGGTAATATGCTAGAGAACCAGCATTTGAACTCAGAAAAAAATAGCTCCAAAAGCTAAACTCAGAATGCTATGTCAGCTCCCTGAGTACTAAGGAGGAGAAAAGAATCATTACAAGGTCACCTAGGTGTGGTAGTTCACACCTTTAACCCCTGCACTCTGGGAGGCAGGGTTAGGTATATCTTTGTGAGTTCAAGGTCAGCTTGGTCTATGAATCCAGTTCCAAGATAGCCAGGGTTTTACACAGAGAAACCCTATCTCAAACAACCAAACACTACAACCAAGAAGAAAGAGAGACAGACAAGAAACACTATAATATGCAAATCTAAGCTTTATACTCAAAGAAGGAATGGGCACTGGAGAGTTTGTACCTGATGCATCTGAAGATTTGGACAAATCAGAGAGATCTTGCATCCCACAGAATAGGTCATGACAGGCCTGGTCCTCTGCAAAGCTTCTTTCCCAGTTACCAGTTTCCTGAAGTGCAGGCCTGGACACCACTGGTCAGCATCATCTCATCTCTGCCAGCTGGGAAGTCCTTCTATATGTCCATTTTAAATCCATTGCATTTTAAAGAATATATGGGCTTCTATTCTTCCAGATATGTATTTCATTCTATTAATGTAATACCTGGAGTTACATCCACAGTTGCCCCAAACAGAGACACCACAGTTGAATGATCATCCAGGTACCCAACTACCAGAATACACAGCCTGAGGCTATACATCATCTACACCTTTCATAACCAGGAAGCTGGAGGCCAGGCCCATGAAATTTATGCACTTCATTTACAGCTCACTGCCTTAGTTGCTATAGTAACAGATGCCAGAGAAATAGAAAGTCACAGCCATGGTCGACGCTTCCCTTAACAAATGTTCAATTTTACTGGTCATCAAAGATATAGTAATGGAATGTCAATATACCATTATTATGTTTCTCTTTTAAAACCTCTCGATAAAAACAACAACAACAACAACAACAACAACAACAACAAAAAAAACCTCTCCATTACAAAATCCAGTGTCTAAAAATCAACAATGCTTTGCTATCATAATTATCAATGACGAAATGGTGGTTACTTATGCCCAGAGTTCTGTTAGTACAATCATTAACATCTGTTGTATGAAATGCGCACTGTGCTGATAAGATTTGCAAAGAAAGACACCACAGCACTCTGTTCTACAGGACAGCCAGGGTGACAGGTTAATAAGAAAGAGAAACTGGTGCCATCTTCAGTAATTATCTCAAATTTTGAACAGGTACATGAGGAGTTTAATACGTCTTCCTTTGAAAATATGCCCCCAAACTAAATTTAGAGTCATTCAAAGATCCAGATGCAATTACAATGATCATCAACTTGGTATGTTTAATAAAATCAATGTTTTAAGTGTTTACTCACCACTACTACAATACTGTTGTTAATATCAACATGATGTGTTCAATGAAGCCAGCTGCTTAACTTCATCAACATCCTAAGACTCCACAGGTATTAAAACAGTTGATAAAAGTTTTCCCCTTCTGTTTATGTGCATATGTTTCCCAAGTTCTCTCAACAAGTTTTTGTTACTGGTGGAATGAAAATAACTCAAATAAAAGTGTTTGGGTTTCTTGGTGTGGCTCTTGTTCATAGCCAGCACCGAGGAGATACTCTCACTCACACAAACCAGTGTCTTAAAGATCAGAGCATCGAGACTGATAAAACAGATTCCAGACTGAAAAGGCCTGCTTTCAGATCCGAGGTCTGCCATCCATGTGGAGGGTATCCAAGTGCTTAGGTTATCTGCTGAGTTTCCTCACCTGTCAATGGGGATAATTCTGATTCTCATCACAGGGCATTATGATCCTTCAGGTTGATATTTTACAGTGCTGAGAGCAGTATCTGCACGCGGGCATACACAGAATGCCATGTGGCACATACCCTGCCTCTGTGACACATTCTTGAGGGTATTCAGGATGCCTCACTGTATGTTCTCACTAGACTTCATCTTAGTCTCTCCCAGTCCCCAGGTCAGCCCTGGTTCACCTTCTCCATCTACAATGACTGTCTCATTTAGTCCAAAGTTTTCAACACTGACTTTTGCTTATGTATAGCTTTCTCCTCCAGTCCTTCATTGCTTGGGTTAGAAACAAACACATTGTGATTCTTCTCCTCACATTCAATCTGTCAGGAAATTGTAATGGCTTTTCCTCCCAAGTGAATATGTGTCTCCACTACTGTCACTATAGTTCAAGCTGCTACCTTCTATGCTAATACAGTCTCTTGTCTGGATTCCCATTACTGTCTTCTGGTAGTTAGTGTCCCGGTAATTGTGGGCCGACCTACCCACCCAACCTCCTGCCTTGTTTTTCAGTTGAACATAGCAACCAACAATAGGGAGCCTTTCTAAACAGAAGAACTGTTATGCCATACCTCTGTTCCAATATGTCTGGTAACTCCCATTTCACTTTGCACACAACTAAATCAAACAAATTCTATGTGGGATTACAATAAGCAACATCAAAGGCTCACTCCTTAATCCTCCTGCATCACAGAAGCCTTTGACAGTTGACAAAGTCTAGGGACCCTTTCCTAGACTAATAGTGTTACATTTATTTAAAAAGAAATAAATTGCAGGAGGAAACAGTTAGCTTTTTAAATGCTTCTAAGTGCAGCGTGACCCATGTGTTCCAGTGTTAACACTTTAAATAGTGAGCTCCAGAGGGAGATCCGATGTGTTTTAAACAGTACTGAGACTTCGTAGGAAGGAGCCTTCCACATCCACCCACTTTGGCACCCAGAACTAACTCAGTGAATGCCAACTTTAATCATGAGTATTTTCACTCCTGGATGACACCCAGTAATAGTGATCCACATTTTTAGCAAAGGTCCTAAGAGAGTGTGGCACAATGCTCTTTAAAGTACAATGCGGAGCACTGTTTTTCAAATTACTTTCTTTGTGCACCCAATACATTCTAAATAAATAAATACATAAATAAATAAATAAATAAATAAAAAGCCACAAGTCCAAACAGAAAAAGCTATATACATAAGCTGACACTTAAAACTATTTTTATTTTTGATAGAAATCTCACTAAGTAGCCTTGGATGGCATGAAATTTGCAATATAGATCAGGCTGGCCTTAAACTACCTCAGCCTTCCAAGTGCTGTAAAACTCTTATAAGCTTAAAATTGTTGGAAAAGGAAAGTTCTGAAGGGGCTGCAGATTTTGATAACAAATATTTTACAATATCTAAGTTTTTGTTTGATGTTATTTGCATATTTGCATGTGACTTAACAGACCTTTGAATTCTGCCCGTGAACCCTTGGAAGCCCTTTTGATAAAGGCTCTTGATAAAGACAGCTGCTCTGGATTATTTCTGGACCCTTCTCCAGCAGCCTAGAGGCTCTGCATCTTCTGTTGACTTTGCCTGTATCCCCTTGGCCACCCTCTCTTTTCTTGTCCCTCTGTTCAGGTGCTGCTCTGGCTACCCAATGTCTCCCTAAGAGAACCACTTCGGGGTGGGGGGGGGGATCTCGCTGCGTTTCCTCCCGTTCTTCTGCCATCAGAAATTTACACCTAACTTTTATTAAAGAGGCTTGAAGCCCTTCATTGACTTTAGCTTAACTTTATTAAAAATGGACAAATGAGATACTACTTCAGTTCTTTTCCTGCAAACCTCCCAGAGGCAACTCAAAAGACTAGCTAGCCCTGTAGGTACAGACACTAAATGGTTCTCTCACTAAATGGTTTAGAGGAGGGCATGGTTTTTCATGGTGGAAATCCCTACATCCTACTCTCAGTAGAGCCTCCAATACTCCAGAACTGATCTGAGTCTGGGGAAGGAGTAAGGAGTGGAGGAAATGGTTCAGAATTCTGACTGAGGCCCCATGTGCAAACTCTGGACAGACTTGGGACTAAGAAGAGAATCCTCTAAGAAAATACTCTAGAAGGCTGGCTGTGTCCTCTGTAACCTTAGGCTCTGGTTAAAACCACTGAGAACCAGGCAGGAAGGCACAGTGAAAGGAGTTTAGCCATGCCCTGAAGAAAGATAAACAATACTGACATTTCTGTAAAGTGAGCTGCTTGCTTTACCATTCAGCGCTGACTCATTAAATGTCATATTCATGTACATTCTCATTATTAGAAAAGACCCAATAATAGCAACCCATACTTTTAACAAGGTCTCGGGTGACTTGGGAGCCGTATTTTTCAGAAGGTAGCCCAAAACAAACTGCAGGCATCCCCCACCCCATTTTGTTTTGTTTTCTAAAAAAATAACATACTCCTTATACACAAGTAAAGTGACACCTAAAACATTTGTAAATTGATACTGTGGTAAAGTCAAGTTATGAAGAATTTATGAATACTGATATCTTAAAGCAACTCTGGCACATTTAAATGTAGTCAATGGTATCTAATAAGTATCTTGATTTATGGCACCCAGCACCATCTGTTTTTAAAACATATGCAATGCTCAGAACTTTTTTATGGTTTCTTTTATCTCTTAAAACACTTCAGAGCCAGGCAGTGGTGGTGTACACCAACAGTCCCAGTACTTGGGAGGCTGAGGCAGGTGGATCTCTGTGAGTTTGATGCCAGCCGGGTCTTCAGAGTAAGTTCCAGGACAGCCAAAGAAACTGTATCTTAAAAAGCCAAAAATAACTAAATAATTAACTAAATAAACAAATAATTTCAATTTCTCCACAGAACTTATCCAGTAACAGTTTTCCAACTGAATGCCTTGTATTGATCACCATCTCATAATTTCTATGGGATAGAAATATAAAAAATATATATACTCATTTTATTGGAATGGGTAGGATGTGTTGTTAGGCATTTTAATAAACTGTGAACAAGTTCCCAGAAAGAATTCATACTGTCAACTTGATCCTTCTGCAAAGCCAACTAACTCAATAAAATGTCAATGACTGAGTACAAGTCATTGGAAATTCAGAAACGAATTACAATTTATCTTGGGCTACCTTTAGCCCCCTAAATAGACATTTTCTGCCCACTTCTCTGTGCAGTGGTACATCCTATGACTAACAGATTAAAAAAAAAAAACTTCTGGAATGTATTAAGGGAACTCTACTTTCCACCTGAGGCCTACAGCAGAGTTTTTGACCCACCCACTTAATGTCTCCATCAACATATCTTAAACATGCCTTGACTTGTGACTTTTTTCTATTACTGTAAAAACTTCATCAAACTGTTAGCATATTGGAACACAGAATATGGATTTTAGAGAAACTGAATCTGGGTCACTCATCGCTTCAGAATAATCCCCTGCTCTAAGAGTTGTGGGTTGTTTTGTTTTGTTTTTCCCCGTGGACAGAGGAATATCTTAGATATCATTGCTAAAGGTAATAGAGCATCTGGGATAAAAACTGCTTTAAGTTGTCACCACTGGACCCCCTAGAAAGGGCCTGCTGTGTCCCTTGATTTAAGGACTCTCCATCTCTTGAGTACTGAAATGTCTGTGTATCTTAATAAAAAGGGTCGCAAGACTACTCTTCACTGAAAACTGGACATCTGAATAGAGGGCTCAAGGAACAACGTGCTCAACAAGTAGCATGACGCTTCAATAAAACTCCAATAATCAAAGAGCTGTCATAGGGAGTGTCTGATGGGGATTCAGAAGACGTCATGAGACGGTGGGAGAGTCAAGGAAGCAGAGTCGAAACTGAGAGAAAAGTGGGTAGAGTCAGAAAGATGAAGCTAAGATCAAAACATTGGCCGAGTCTGAAAGTATAGAATAATTTGCTTGGCATTGTTTTGTCATAGAGACATTAGTGCAATGGCAGTATGCTATCTAATTGGATTGTTGTAATATGATAATTATTTTTAATTAAAAAGAAAATAAGTAATTAAGAAAAATAATTCCTACAAATGTTATTGTTGGAAAACCTGCATTATATAAGCTCATTACTAAGGTACTAAAGATATGTTTCATCTAATAATTAAATCATTCATAAGCAAAGTAAAGAGTATATACACATATATATCACTTTAAAGTTCCATATTCTTTCCAGGATGAACAAGGTAGTAAATGTTTTAAGTTCAAATGATCTTATTTTATTCTTCTTGTATACCAGGCAATAGATTTAATAAGAAAAAAAAAAAAAAAGATGAGCCATCACTTAAAAGTGGAACCAGGGCAATCTACTGATTTAAACTATGTCATTTCCATTATCATACCACATCACGAATAATGAACATTTAGAATGTTTCTGTTCACAGGACAATGAAAGTCACTGACTGCCCCTACCATCTTCCCTCTAGACCACACAAGGACCTCCAAGCAAGATTCCTATTCATTTTACTCCTCCTTACGTCGCTCCAACATTAACATTCTTCCTTAATACCTCCAGAGGACTCTCATAAAACCTGTATTTAGTTATGTTATTTCTCTGCCTAAAATTGCTCCATAGCTCACACAAATGTCTATAGGTCAGTCCTCAACATGGAATACCACACATTCCTTCTCCTAAGACCCGGTATCCTCCACCCCCCAAACTACAGGTTTAACACCATTGCACACCATACTGTTTATCCCTCAGGATGGCCTAGAACTTGGGGTGCTTCTGCTTCAGCCTCTAGAGTAGCTGATAGTATAAGCCTATGCTGCCAGGCCCAGCTTGCTTATGTATTTGTTTATAACAACCTCGAGGATCTGCTGTCTCTGTGTGTGTTTGCTCTTTCTCAGCTTCATCCCGCTTACCCAGACTACCATTTTCCAAGCTGACTTGTGAGGCTTTTTCTCATTTCTCCGTGTAAAACTGACGTCATTCAATCACATGCCACATATTCTTCTATCAGAGCATTGAGGCTGTTCAATTAAGGTTTTTGTATATATTTCACATTTTCCCCATTCTCCAAAGTACCCACTTAGACCCTGGTGAAAAACAAAACTAAAAACTAAAAATAAAATTATAAGCTGCTTCCTAGCAACAATCCTGCTGTGTTCCTCTTTACATTCCAAGCACCTATCACATTTACCTGTACATAGCAGATACGCGGTGAATGTTTGCTAAATGAATGGGTGTATTATTAAATGCATTTGCAAATTTAATACCAGCACCAATGAAGTAGATACTTATAATGTGTTAGTGTCACTAAATCGGAGTGAGATATAATCTCAGACTCTGATATCACCACCATTTGCAAGTTCTAGGATTACATCATGAGATAGAATGTGTTCTCACAAACTCAAGGAAAATCCCCTAGGAGTTACCCTAGCCATGCCATGGACCTCAACACACAATGGCAGTTTTTTATCTAAATTCAATTCTACTTATCTTGAATACTGGTATACTGAAGAACACTAAGGAGGAAAAAAAAAGAACACAGAATGCAGATCTGAAAATCATTCATTCATTTCTGTTTTTAACAAATTTAGTGCTCTGACATGAACCTTGTACTCTCTGTTAGTTAATATACAGAAAAGTGTCCTAATATTTTCCTTTATCTTGAAGTCACAAAGATATTTTTGGTGAACATTTTTCAGTATTAAAGATGCCAGATTTTCAGAGAAGGGGAATATACAATGCACACAATTGATGCATTTATTTTACATGTTCATCTTCACATTATGAAAATGCCATAATTAAGCTCTTATTGAAAATAATAAATATATGCTAATTGTATTGGTTACTTTTCTATCTCTGTGGTAAAATACCATCTCCAGAAGCAATGGAAGAAAGAAAGGGTTTATTTCATCTTACAATTTCAGAAATGACTCCATCATGGTTGGTACAGAAAGCTAGCAGCAGCAGGAGGAAGAAGCAGGGAGATCACATCATCCCACATAGGAATCACAGAAAGACAGAGATGTAGAGAACAGGAAATGAGGTGGAGCTTTCAACTCTGAAAGCCCATCCTCAGTAATGTACTTCCTCCAGCAATGCTCTACTTCCTGAAGGTTCTATAATCTTCTTAAACATAAATGAACACCAAGTGTTCAAACACATGAGCCTATGGGGAACTATCACACTGGTGAAAATGGGGGATCATTCAAATAAATAACCAGAAAATCATCAAATAAAATTGAACCTTACATCACAATTACATGGGACTTGCTTCTCAAGGAAGTAGAAATGGGGGCTGGAGAGATGACTCAGAGGTTAAGAGCACAGTCTTATCTTCCAGAGGTCCTGAGTTCAATTCCCAGAAACCATATGGTGGTTCTTAACCATCTGTAATGAGATTTGGTACCCTCCTCTGACCTTAGGCATATATGGAGGCAGAATACTGTATACATAATAAATAAATACATAAATATTTTTTAAAATGAAAGAAAGTAGAAATGGGTCTTCATCAATAAATCAAAATGTTAACCACCAATCAAATCGAAGAATATCATGAATCATTTTAAAAAGTATATCCCTAGTGCAACAAATTCAAACAGCACTTAAAAGTCCAGGTCTGTAATAAAATTGAATACAATTTCTAGTCCAATATAATCAAGAACTAGACAACATCGAAAGGGAGCCTTTGAAATAAAAAAGACAAGATGTCAACTATTAGCTGTTTTCAGCTTTATTTGGCAAGTCCCAGACTGCAGAGAGGGCTGAGGGAAACTGTGATTTACTCTCTAATGTTAACAATTCACTTTAAAAATGGGCAGAGGAATAGAACAGACATCTGCTCCAACCAAGATACATATATGTTCAATAGACACTCAGAAAGACACTCAATGTCATACCATTAGAGATGCAGTCCAGAGCACAGGAGAAACCTTTTCATGTCTATTAGGATGGCTACGTTAAAAATAATAATAATGCTTGCAGGATGTGAAGAAATAGAAGTTTGTGAAGTGTTGATGGCAATGAAAAATTATATTATTATTTAATTTTTAAGTATACAGGCCAGGTGTGGTGACATCCTCTGTCAATCTCGGCACTTGGGGGTGGTTAGAGACAGGAAAATCTCTGAGAGTTCAAGGTTGGCCTGGTCTACATAGAGAGTTCTAGACCACCCAGGATATACATTGGGACCCTGCCTCCAAAAGATAAAAAAATAAAAAATAAAAAACAAAACCAGAAAAATACCAGAAATTCCTCAAAAAAGAGAAATCTGTCAGTATCACTTCTAGGCACTGACTGTGCATGTACACAAACACATACACACAGGAGTACACACTCCTGCATGCACACAAACACATACAGAGAGACAGAGACAAAGAGTGACATACACACTAAACAATTGAAGGCATATCTTGAAGAGGTGTTTTGCACAATCAAATAGGTGCATTACTGACACTAAACAAGATATAGGAACAACTCAGAGTAACAGATACAAAGTATTCAACCTTTGAAGAGAAGGGAATCCCAGAGCATGCCACAACATAGGTGAACCCTGAGAACATTATACTGGGTGTAATAAGATGGACAGCTTTTGAAGCTGTCCATCCAACATTGATCTCAGCATGCGTGCGTGTGCACAAACACACACACACACACACACACACACACAATCACAGAGTTAAGTTTGTCATCATAAACAGTTTTTAGTGTATGGGACAGTGTTATAGACATTGCTGCATCCTTTGAGACCCCATTAACTGAACCTTAAGCTCTCGATTCTGCTAGACTTGCTGGCCAGTGAGCCTTCAGAATCCACCTGGCTCTGCCTCACCAGCACTGGGATTACACACATCACCCCGACTATCCTCTGTCCGGTGTGCAGGAGACTGGTCTGAGACCCCTCCTTATGCTTGTGCAAGCAAGCACCTTCCCGACCTCAAAACCATGTCACCAGTCCTGAAAAACTCACTGTATATACAAGAATTTGTGTGTATAAGAATCTAGAAGCAAAAGCAAATTGAGGTGTTTGGAATAATGCCTGGGTGACTATAGTAATAACTACAATTAATGAAAATAAGTAAGTTTTCTGGAAAGAGATCAAAATATGGAATGAATTTGTATAATACATGGCACTTTTGTAAGAATGTAGCATTTACTAAATGTAGCTGAGCATGTGAGTATGTTTGAGAAAAACAAAATGTGTATGTTAATACTAGTAGTTTGTTAATATAAATTAATGTATTACTTTGGAAATAAAATCTAAACATGTACATGCATTATTACTTAAAACAGAGTGACTTGCTCAGCCTGACTACTTATAGAACCCAGGACTAACAACCCAGGGATGCCATCACCCACAATGGGCTAGACCTTCCCCCATCAATCACTAAGAAAATGCCTTACAGCAGGATCTTATGGAGGTAATTTCTCAACTGGGATTCTCTCCTTTAAGATAACTAGTTTGTGTGTCAAGTTGACATATGATTAGCCAGAACAACAAATAACTACATAAATGTGTAAACAAACAATAGCCATGTCTTAAACTCTTTGAACACAGTGTTTGGGTTTACACTTGGGACTCCCTTGCTGAATGTCAAGCTTTAGCTGCAGCTTAAGTTTGGGAAACTTGATTTTCCCACCAGGATTGCAAGCATTAAAACAAGTGGAAACTTAGCACTTCTCCACCTCCAGCTTCCCAGTCTGCCCCTCTTTTCTACACGTAGCCACAAAATGCAAAGCTGTCCTAGTCTCTAGTTTGGACATCTCTAAATTATGTCCTATCAAAATCACTTCATGCAAGTGATGGCAGAGTGACCTAAATGACCAAAGAACACAGGACAAGCAAATCCACTGCCTAGGCAGTTACAGAGGACTTGGGACAAGTCATCTAGACACATGACTTTAAGGCAATATCCACCCAGGGTTAACACACTCTGTTAGCCATGGATGGGGAAATTAAAACCTAGGCTTACAGTGAGCCAATAATTCCATGATATTTTTAGCTCTCCCTGGATGATGAAGCAAGAATGTCTGACTCACCAGGAAGAGCTCTCTCACTTAAGGCAAATGAGAAGCAAAACCAGAGGGTAGGTAGATCCTCACTCAGGTGAGGGTTGAGCTGATCCACAGGTCTCTGGATAGGAAACATTTCCAAGTTGTTCTGAGCTCAGTACCACCAAGCTTCTGGCAGTGAAAGTCCTAGGAGAGGCCACCTATGCTGGTGACTTGCTCATCACTTCAATACCCTGTGATGAGTTCTCTTTTCTACAAAAGCCGTGACCACCCTAACACTCAGAGGACAGTATTTAGGGTTTGTAAAGCCTAGCTTGGAAGTGTTGCCAGTAGAGAACAAGGTTTCTTAGATGCACAAAGGAAGAAAAGCCAAAGGTGCCCAGTTCATGTAAGAAGAAATGAGTGCTTTTGTTCTTCATGCCACCCCCTTGCCCCTGTGATGGGCAATTAATTAAAAGATTGACAATTCAATGCGTGGTGCCATTTTTAATTCCACACGCTTTGACTTCATTAAGGAATGAGTGTGAAGAACACACAGAGAGATTCCTCGTCTGAATCTTGGCACACAAACCGATGCCTGGACATCAGGCACACCACGCAGGGCTGAGGGCAGCATGTTTTTTAGTAGCTTTTGGTTATCATTACATGGTTTTATTAATTTTTTTGAGATGTGTTTCTTTTTATATCATGTAGATGGGTGTTTTGTCTGTGTGCATGTGTGTGCAGCACGTGCATGCAGTGACCGAGAAGGACAGAAGAGAGTGTCAGACACCCTATAATTACTGTTGTTAATTACCATATGGGTGCTAGGAATCAAACCCTGCTCTCCCAGAAGACCATTTCCGAGCTGAGTCATCTCTCCAGCCTACATGACTACGGTTTTTAAAATTCTCAAAATACTTAGAATCATCACTTAGCAAAGGCTCAGAGGAGGCTCTTCAGTAGTCGGTGCATCCAAACTGGGATTTAGTGCAACCTGAACTGGGATGAACTCTGGACTTGGCAAGAAAGCGTATAAAGCCCATGAAGCGTTAGTCAACAGACTGTTAGAAACATTCTAGAAACAGAAAACTAATTCAAGAAACAAATTCAAACAAAGGAGTTATTGTTAAATAACGTGTCTCGAGATATATTTAGATAAAATGCAAGGCACACACATATATGTATATCTGTTCATATATACAAGAAAATAATTTTAAAATTTTTCTAAAACTCATAAAATGCCCTGGATAAAGTTTTCTATAATATGTTCAAACACTAAGAATTTTCATTCCCACCTCACACTAAGAGTAAGGCAATTCCAAGAAAAACTCCCAAAGGCGACCCCTCTGCAAAATGTTTTGGAGGAACAGATAGATCAGAAAAGCAGAAAGTATTGCTTGAAGTACGCAGGGATGCTGTCCTGTGAGGTATGCAGCAGCACTGCAGGGCTGCAGATGCCAAGGGACGATGCAAACACAGCCACAGGAAATCCATTGCAGGGGTAAACTCAGTCAGAGAGAGGACAGTTATTCTAAAACCCTGCTGTGAAATCAGTTCAAACTTCAGGGGAAAAAAAACAGATCTTTTACTCAGATTGTGCTCCACATCAAATTCTGTTGTGAAATTGAGGGAAGGAAAAACAAAAAAGAGGTAGAAACATCATTTAAGGCATGCAGGCAGTGTATCTGCACGGGGAAAGAGTAACTTGCCTCTCGAGCTTTGCTGTCACTGTTCTTTATGAACAGTCTCTTAAGTGGCTCCAGATGACTTGGCTTCTCTTTGAATTTTGTTAATGGGAAAGAAGACAGAGAAAACTACTTAAAAACAGCACTAGACCATCCACAGCTTGTATCAATAGCAAAAGGAGGTATTGGGAGAAAGAATTCCGAGAGGCATATGTCCCAGCGCAAGCCAAGTAAAGTGGGGGGGGGGGGAGGTGTGTGAAATGATCTGTTCACTCAAAGTAATTGTGAGACATCAAGACACAGAATTGGCTCACACCAACAATAACAAGATAGTAAGGAAGGCTCAGCACATTGTAGGGGTGGGGGTATTCTGTTCTATGTGAGCAAAGCATTCCCAGGACAGTATGAACTAACACTGTGAGTTCCAAACTCAGTCCCTAAGTAGAGGTCAACTCCAGTCCCCATGGAAATCCGTTAAGTGATAGCTCTTAACTGGCACATCGCCAAAGCCCCCAAGGACTCAGAGAGTGGAAGCAACAATTCCCTTAGTATGGGCACGGGACAACCGAGGCACTGGATGCTCCAGCAAAACCTAAAGAGAAGTGGCTGGGTGTCCAGAGCTGCAGAAGGTGCAGAATGGCAGACGGGAGCATGCTGGCAGTGGGCAGGAGGAACCACTGCGAGGTATCCTCACAGACTAGGAAGACTCTAAAAGCCACCGTTTAATATTCACAGATTCTCTGATGTTAGCTCATTTCCATTTTATCCTCAATAAAATTTAATCTGTAGGATCCAGTAATGCCTTATGTCACTAAAGAGAGTACTGATTAAGAAAAGTCAGTAAAAATGGCCTAGGGCATCACAGAGTGGAGTGGGGGGAACTCATGGGAAAGCTAGGCTGTGTAAACAGGGACTGACCATCTCTCTTCATCAGCACAGAATTCTAATGTTCATTGGAAATAGAAACACTGAGATCTTACTCTCCTGTTTCCTTAGATTAGTGACTAATAAGTCCTGAGAACACTAAAGTACACTGAAGATGTAAAAGCTTGAGACTTAGGATACCCTGAATTGCTGTCACTCAAACTGCTGTCTCTAAGCCCTCTAGATGATCTCAGTATGTTTCCCTAGGGGCAGGGAAACCAATGGAGACGTCACAAAATATGTTCAGTTGCACATCAAATTCCTGAGACTTCAGTTTACTCAATAACAAAACTCAAGATAAGCACGACGGGGTGGGGGAAAGGGCTTGTATTAACTTTCTCAAAATTATCACCCAGGTACAAAATGTGTGGGGTATCTTATTCTTCTATGGAAACCACATCCCCTAAAATACACCAGTACTAGAAGGTTCCCAGGCATCCAGACAGCAGACACTGAACATAATTGTGCCAAAGTACTGTAACCAAGGGGGCTCCCGGGAAATGCATGGCCGGTCTGCTGTCTTACCCAATGAAATTATAATTAATATGCCTTTCACCTGCTGCCTTCTCACAAGCTCATTTAAGGTCTTAGTGGCTCTGACAACACATGTCAGAAAGGTGAGGAATCACAGCCGCGGTTAATTGGGATGGATGCCTCTGTGAGCCTCTGGAAGTGGAAAGCAAAGGAACAACACAAAGCAAAAACTAAGGAGCCATTCAAAATAGGACTAAACTGCATTCAAGAAGCATGTATGGCATTTACTTCCTTGTCTACTCAGCAAATGCCCACCATGGCAAGGAAGGTGTCTCTAATATAGACAACTATAGTATAGTATAGAAGCAATACTAACTAGATCAAGACTAAAATCTCTAATTTAGGACTTGGGGCTCACTGTATTCTATGTTTTGTTTTGTTTTGTTTTGTTTTGTTTTGTTTTGTTTTGTTAAGACAATTTCAGGGCATTTAATCACTCACACTATACCATGCTAAGCAAATGACTTGGTAAATAGGTCAATATTGTGATCACAGATAGCGTTCTAATTGGGAGAAATTGCGTGCATGCTGGAAAACTGAAGGGGCTATACGTATTTTCACTAAGGATGAGGTCTTTTTTTTTTTAATCCCATAAGAAAAGCAGTGCAGAAAAATAACATGTTATGATGTAGTTAACTGTCTCAGAGAAGCCACAAGTTTGTGATTGGGTGTGTGGACCACCTCCAGGCCCCCTCGCCAAGGTGTGTACTCTCAACTAAGACTTTACACAAAGCCTACTGAATTAACTAATCTTTGAGCCCCTTACAAAAAGAAGTATTTCTATACATTATGTAGACTAAACTTACATGCATGCTTACCACACCACCACCACCACCAAAAGCCATATATAAAAGATGAACAAAGGAAGGGCCTCTCTTAACCTTCTAAAGAGTCGCTGCAATGAACTGCAATGAACTACATATGGGAACAGACAAGAACATCAGGGACATGAAGGAAGTCATGTGGTTTCACAGTGAAGATTCCCCTGTCCCATGGGGAAGAGAGACAGTGGAAATGCAAAGGCCTCAGGCTTGAAGAACAGACAAAGGGTCGTAAGTGGTTCTTTTCAACAGGAACACTTTCTCCCTTGAACACTGACCAGGACTGAAATAAAAAAACAAAAAACAAAACAAAACAAAAAAAAAACCGGTAGCCTGTGTGGGTGTATCACAGACTTCAGCTTTCCTTTGTCTACCCACCATGCAAGTTTAGTTACGTGAAAGCTCAGCAGAGACCAGAGGTGGACCCCAGGTCTAATAGCCTTTGTGCTGCAACACAGCTCAACTTAGCATGGGTTGAGGTCCCTTCCCAGGACTCAATAGCCCAGCACCGAAATTAGAACTCACTTCGGGGAAGTTAATATGAGATCGAGACTGGACCGTGACAATGGAAAACTGTCAGGCAGTCTCTTCCTGCAGTGTTTTAACTAATCCTTTAAATTAAATAAATAAAAGCACTGTCACCATATTTTGGAGTGGCAGTCTCTGGGTAGGTCAGATACATCTCCAAATATCAGGAAGAAAGTAGAGTTTTGATAAAACACAACCCCCTATCCCTAACACACACACACACACACACACACACACACACACACACAATTAAAATATATCCATGTCTAGTTCTACAGTGATTTTCTTTTGAACTTTCCTTCTACTTAAAGAGTAAAATATCTAGAGTCCTATTCCATGTAAATAAAGTCAAGCTGAGTTCCTGGGAAGTTTTCCAGAGAGGTAGAGTGTCTTAAAATTGGACATGCATTAAACGAAGCTTTGTCTAACAAGAGTGAGCGAGTAACCGATATGGCATCTGTATGTTCAGTCTGCACAAGGTTCCTTTATCTGGGAAGCATTACTCAGAGACAAACAGAACATCAGATTACAGTCCTGGAGAATCATACTTGCCTGTCCTAGCGATGCTGCCAGCTCACACAAGCATTCTATGTGCCCAACCACCTGCTTCCAGAAGAATTTGTAATCTACCTGCTCCATTTCACTCTCCAAAGGCTCTCCTACTTGACCCTCCTGCTCCCTTCCATTCATTGCACGGCAGTAAAGTTTCATCCCCGAGACTGTCACTCACAGTGAATGTGGAAAGTGGTGTGCTTTCATGCTAAGACCAAGAGCAGACCTTCTGCGTTGTAATGTACAGTGAGAAAACCCCCAATGCTGAGATTCCTCTGAACTTGAGCTAAAGGCCACTTCGGGAAGAAGTTCATTCCTGGGTGCCAGTTTCCTTTCACGTTACCTGCTTCAGTGTACTTCAGTCCCACTTTTTCCTCTGTGTCCTTTGTCTTTGGGGGTGGCCAGACAGCTTGGAGTCTGCCTGGAGTCCTGTCGTCCTGCTCTGTGGGGCTCTGGTCAGGCTGTGCAAAAACAGGCAAAGAATAATTTAAGAGAAGTGTGGCAGAGCCAATAGATTCTTGAAACCACACATCCTAACACTGATTCTAATATCAATTTTAATGGCCAGTGCCACGTTGCTCCCATTACATGTAACTGAGTTGTCTTAGGACAAGATGCACCTTTTCCTGGGAGGGTAAAGAATAAGTTGGGGTAAAAACTAAAATTAAAAAACACACACACATACACAAACATAAAAACAAAATAAAAAATAAACAAAAACTCAAGACTACCTAACATACAACCCTTTATTTTTGTTGTTTAGCTAGTTTAAAGGACACGTGCAAACTCCGAACTGCAGAAACAAAAACAAATGCATTATCATCTGGCACACTTAGAGTAATATTTACCACTGTAGTCCAAACAAACTATGTACAATGAGGACTAAGTTTGCATTTCCCATGAACAGTAGCAATAATTGAAGACACACTTCTCTAAGCATTCCACACTAATTTTGATTCTTTCCTATTATAAACTAAAAGAGATTGACCCCATGCTGATTTTCTTAAGGAGTTGAATTTTGCAACCTGAATGCTATGTTGTGTTTAGATTTAACTACAGTCTATGGTAACTGTTCTACAGACTTTAATTTTTAATAGCTTAATTAAATATACAAGCAGACAAGATAATCCTATACTGAATTGATGTTTGACAAGAAATTCTATCCACTGCTCCCATGAACTTTCAATGCCAATCACTCCCCGGTCATTATAAATTAACTTCGAATTTCTTTGAATAAGTGCATCTATTTGCTAGATTCTCTTGTGCTCTGATTTGATTTATTCTTTCCATAAGGGTTAGGGCTAGCTTCTTCTTTTCAGATATGGGAAGACAGGCTCAGAAATTATCAAGGTCACCCTGTCATAAATAGCAGAGTTGGTGTTAAAAACCAGCACTCATTCTAAATTCAGTACTCAAAACCAGGAAGCTATATAAACAACGCGGGACATTTCAGTTTCATCACAAATTCACATTTTGCTAAATGGTGCGCTTTCAAAGGACAGCCTAGCCTTCACAGGTGTATGACTGAATGGTAAAGAAACCCCTATAAATCCAGGCTACACTTACACATCGCAGCACTTCACCACGTTGCTGATGCTTTATAAGAACATTGACCATGGATGCTTAAACTCAGGGTGCATATTTTCCCTTCCTTCCCATACATCCACACATAGATCACACTTAATTACATTCAAGAAAAACAGAAGAGAAGCACTTCTGTCCAACAACTTAGTACTCTTTTGCAAGACATTTAATATAATAAATTCCTTTTTTTTTTTTTACCCAAAGGAGTATAATAATGATGACAAGCAACTAAGATTCATTTTAACAGGAAGCCTGAAAAGAAATTTTTAAAAAATCATAGCGTATCTTATGGCAAAATGCAGAATCCAGTTCTACATACGCTTTTGGGATCAGACGGGCTGTCTGCCGGCCGTGACTTGGACCTCTCGAACACAGCGCGTAGTGATTCCTTCTCATGCCTCATCTTTCGCTTTAGAGCTTCCAGCTCAGAGGTGTCAGCTGTGCTCCCCTTTTTGGGGGGACGGATGAATAAGGCCTTAAAGGCCTCCAGGGCAGTCTCTGGTGGCTTTGCCTTCACCTGGCCACCCTGGATGTGGGCATCTCCAGGGCTCTTGTGGCTCTCCTGGTTAGTACTATAACCCATCTCATCCGCACCATGAAACTCGGGGTCCGCTTCCTTCTGTTCGGTTCTTGGCATGTCAATGTTGAGCAGCTGAGATAGCTGCTCCAGGAGAGTGGGAGTGGCCTTCGGATCAGTTGCTCTACCCTGGCTCTTCACTGTCTGTGGGCCTCCCTGTACCAGAGACTTCTGAACAGGCTGGGTCAACTTGAGCAAAGCCAGGTCCCCGTCCTTGGGTTTAATTTCAGTTATGGTCTCCCCTGCCTCTGCAGCAGCCCCCTTCTTCAGCACACGGAGCCCACTGAAGAAAGCTGGAAGCTGGAAGGACTTCTCTCCGGGAGCTTCTCTTTTAGAAACAGTGCTCTCAAGGACATCTACAGTCTGGTCTGTTGCTGCGGGTGGGGTTTGAGACCCCTCTTCTGCAGCCTGGTCCTGCCTGGGGCTGTGCTCTGCCGGATGGCTACCATCACCACCAGGTTCCAGTTTGTTACTTGTCTCAAGTAAAGTTCTCTGAGACTCTTCAGCACAGGGTTCTGTATCATCAGTGTTCCCAGTGTCAGTATTTTCTTCGGAATCCCCTGGTCTGTCTTTGGGCTCTTGAGAAGGTTCACATAAAACAACAGTGGTGGGCTTTTGGCTATCAAGACCGCTTCCTTCTTCTGCCTCCTGGCCTCCATCTTCGGAGTCAGAATCACTGGTGGTGTGAACCAGGGTCCCACGGACCCAAATGACTTCCTCACTGTCCACGCTCACAGTGGCAGGCGAAAGCAGCTCATAACCAGGGGAAGAGGTGTTAGATCTGGCTTTCCCCTGACTTCCCTCAGATCCTGTCTCCGCCCTTGCTGACTTTCCATCATTTTTAAGATCAGGTGGAACTGGAGCCTCTGCCTGTGGCTGATCTGAGCCTTTGCTGGGATCACCTTGCTCAGAAGCGGGATCCACCTCTAGACTGCGAAAGGCCTTCAGCACGGGATCTTCCTCTTCAGGATCCAAGGAGTCCAATTTATTTGTAAATCCAAACAAGGATTTCATAGAGAATTTACTCAGGATCGACTGAGCCATCTCAAGTCCGGCTTCCGATTTGTCTGGTTCCAGCACATCTCTGCTGCTGAGAGAGTTACCAACCTCTTCCATGTCCCCGCAGTGCCCTTGACACAAGTTCTGCCTTGTGTTACCTGCCCTGCTCTCTCAGTTTATCCGCTCCATCTGCTCTTGACTTACAGGACAGAGAGCGACAGGACCGGGGAAGGAGCCAGGCTTTCAGCAGCTCAGAGAACACATTTGGTCTCTTTCAGGTCACAAGCGTCCTCCCTTCCGGTTTGCTAGATGCCGGCGTGCCCAGGGCAACTTGTTAAGTCTGGGCAACTCTATGCCCCAAAGCAGCTGGTGCTGCACACCTTACTACACATGGGCAGGTAGGCTGCTCTTCTGGACTTCCGTATTTACTCCCCAGGACAAAAGGCTTTTTGTCGCAGGCAAAGTCAGCCTGTCCCGTAATCCCAGCCCAGGACTTCAGGAGGAGCTCCGCCCCAGAGCCTACGATTCTCCTGGTCGCATTCAACTTCCTCATTGGTGAGCAAGTTGAGGTTTTTAAAAGTGCTGAGCCGGCAAGCTGGTCCGGACAGCCCTGAACCACCCCCTGGTGCAGCCCAAGAGATTCCAAAGTGAATCAGCAGAAAATGACTAAAGTGGGCCCTCTTTTCCATCGGATGGTAATCAAAGGCCAGGGCCAGCGAGGCCCTAAACCCAGCAATTTGCCCACATCAACAACCTCTTAGAAACCCTTAATCAAAGACCGGAAGTAAAGAAAAAAGATCCTCTCAGAGTGCCCACAACTCTGAGAGCACTTAATTTACTACCCTTGGAATGTCTTTTGTTTTTAAATGCTTTCCTTCAGCTAGCCGGCAGGTTTCATCTGGAATGCAGATTTTTCTCTGACTGCTGGGAAGGAAAACCAACTAGACTGGTTTCAGGTTACAGTCGTTTTAGCTCTGCCCTGCCTGGGTGTCAAACAGGTACTTAGACAAGCACGCTCACCGCACCCAATGTCCACCTACGAAAGGGCAGCAAAATAAACAGCCCCAGCCCTGTAGGGATGATTACTGTCTTGGGTTGTGGGCCAGCTTCAGGTTTCTTTCTGTTCCACAGCAGTGACTCCCTCTGTGAGTTACGAATCCTGGTGGAGGGACTCTTGTCTGCTTTGGTGTTGCAACCAAATTAAATGGACCTGGCATGGCACTTAGCCCACAACCTGCCTTCGTAGACAGTCATCCACTATTCACCAGAGATCCCCAACGATCTATATTTCTCTAAAGGTCTAAAATATCTATCAGTTTGGTCTCTACTACCTATTTTGTTTAAAATAGCAAAAACAAAAAACAAAAACAAAACAAAGAAACCCAGCACAGGTTAGATGAACTGCCATTCTGATTATATTCTGCAGCCGGCGAAGACTGAGGATATGGGATAGGGCAATCAAGGATGCCTAGTTACCTGTAGGACAGCTTCCTGACAAACCTAGAGGTCTGAGGAATTTTGGTTGCAGTAATGCATTTTTAACAATGTATACTGCAAAAAAAGAAAACACAAATAAACGGGCTGGGGTGTTTATTCCACCAACCCTTATAGGAAAGTACAAACCCTAACTGGTTCCAACACTGACGTTTTTGGTAGTACTAAGACAGGTAACCTTCACTGGTATGGCGCCCGGAATGTGTAGCTCAGTCAGCAGAATGTGTGCCCAGCTTTGGGCTCAACCCCCAGCACAGCAACACAACAAAATTAAAGCAAAGTAAATACCAGGGCAGGGCAAAAGAAAAGAAAGAAAGATCTGTTGGTACCATTTACATCTCTGAATAAAGCTTCCGCTCTAGAGGAAATGCCCACTGATAAAAATCTGACTTCTCTGAGGCTGTGGAAAGAAGGGATCACCACCCCAGTTTCATGAGCTACACACATAGATCACAGGACTAGGGAGGAAGACACAGCTTGTGTACTTGGTGTTTTTCTTCTCTCTGAGGATGATTCATTTGTTCAGATATTTGTCCAGAGTAAGTTTTCAGGCATCTTAACAGACTTGGGCAAAAATATAAGCTGGAAGGGAGTCTACACCACGGCACTGGGCAGACTTACAGGGCTCCAGCATTGCCCTCATTATCCACGGGAGCAAGCCAGTTTCATAGAAAATGAATCAGGAGATTGTTGCATTGACAGCCTTCTGCTCTAGGTAGTAAGGCTTTATTATAACTTAAGTTAAGAAATCGAAGTCAGGAGAAGGTAACTGAGTAGAGTTTCACAGCATAGCAGGTGAGAATGAGCACAGTAAGTTCTAGAACTGAGCATTTACTATGTGCCCAAGGATTGTATGAAATGCTTTGCTTATACTAAGTCAACAGATAAAGATAGCTGCTATAGCTTGGAACTTATTCTGTTTCTCCTGCTAGAAAACCGGGATACAAATAAATAAATAAATAAATAACCTCTGTTTCCAGGGTCAATGAACAAGTGAGCCAGAATTTGAGGCTAGGGTGCACTTAACCATCCTCTAGAACTCAGAAGTAGGCTTCCTGCTGTCACAGGACACCACACATGGCTGAGTCTTAACAGACAAAGGTGGTAGACTCTTACTAGGATCTCAGGTACAATTTCTCCTTGGGGAAGACACAGAGACGGACTTCAAAGAACTTACTGACAAAGAATGACTGTGAATTACCATTGTGGGAACTTTAGGGCAAATATTTAAATGTTTATTGATTTAAATGTAATTCAAATAATTTATTTAGGACAAAATTTTTAAAGAGTCAGAAATGAAGAAAAAATAAGAGAAACTTCCGGTAGCAGACTTTCTAACAGAGGAAAATGAATTTTCCTTGTCTAGAAACTTTGTAGGTCATGGCAGAAACTGGACAGAGGGTGAAGTGATCTCTACTGAGATTAGTTAATTTTCTGTCTTTTCAAGGACTAAGGCAAAGTTGAGCCTAGACTCACCATGCCTGTCCCCATGGCCCAACCAGGGAGATGGTCACTTACTGTTGTTCGCGGGCTGCCCAAACAGTCAAAAGAAGACCAAACCTCCCTCAGTCCATTCCTGACTCCAGCGTCGACCTTAGCTGTCTGCTAGCTGTTAGGTATTTGGCCAACATTACTACCTACAGATTTTGCAAATGTTTCACCGCAAATTACATTAGACTTTTTTTTTTTGTTCTACTATTTACATGACCAGCTTGTAGCTCTACCATGGCAGAGAGTTAACTCTATCCTAGATACTAAGGTATATCTGCAGTCTTTCTTGGTTACCCCATATTTAGCTTCTTATCTCTAGAGTGGTCTGAGGTGGGCTCCTAGCAGGAAGCTTCTAGTTAGAAGCTATTTTTCCCTACAGTTAGTCTGTCACAATCAGCAACATTAGGAGCACGAATCTACAAAAGGACAATAGTACTTTACATTCGTTTCGCAAGAGCTTGAGAGGGCACTGCTAGCCTGCTTCCAGTGGCCCAGAACTCTGTCTTTTCTCTTCTTCTTTCTGGTCTAGCGTGGTTATCTCAGACCCAGCTACTAGATCTCATTCACCTACTTCAGCTGTCATGTCAGCCTTTAATCTTCCTTTTAACTCCAGTCTCTGTTCTCACAATTACTTATATCATCAACCTGCACTGCCTATGATGGGCCTCTTTCCATTACAATGTACAGAGAGTGATCTGTCTCCTATATCATAGTGAATGAATATAGAATACTGGGCGAGGAAGGTGGGTTGTACTGAGTATCTTTTGGTTCGCCATATGCAATGTGATTCAATACTGGGAGAGCAGAAGAAATGACATCTAAGATTATGAAGTCCCATCTAAAAGGATCATAGAGTGATGGGAGGATATGGGTAAATCTCAGGTTGAATTTGGACCTTGGAAAGTCAAACATCTGTACCTCATTTTTAAAGATGGAGATGTGTAAAGTCAAGAGGAGTTAACAGCTGCTACGAACTGATACCTCCCAAATGGCAAATCTAGAAGGGAAATGAGATTTCCTATCTCCTCCCTGCCCTGCAGCACATTGACCATTGCTAGACCAAAAGATCTTACCCTTACTTTTCCACATCCTCTAACTTCTTACGTCTAATTAATTCAGAGTAATATGAACTACCCCTGAGAGTCCATAATAATGTAAATTAAGCCCAAGAACTCTATAGGCTTCTCCTAGGCTTGAAATGTCTGTGCACCCCATGCCTCACTAACTTATGCCACCCCCAAATAATAGCCATCAACTATTTCTGCTAATCAGTTGAACAAAAAACAGGCCATACAGCCAGGTGGTAATGAATGGCCCAAGTCTTTAATCCCAGCACTCAAGAGGCAGAGGCAGAGGCAGGCAGATCTCGGAGTTTGAGGCCAGCCTGATCTACAGAGCAAGTTCCAGGACAGCCAGGGCTACACAGAAAAACCCTGTCTGGGAAAACAAAACATAAACCAAACAAACAACAAGCAAGCTAAGTAGGCACTTTGTAAGGAAAGCCTTTTTCTGTGGAGCAGCATTTTGGATTTTCCATCTCTTTCACCTTCATAGGGTGATTAGTGCACTGTTTTCTCAGGCAACTCTGCACAAGGTCACTAGGTTCACTCTATTCTTTATTACATTCCTAGCCCAAGATGTTTTTCAATCCAACTCCAGCATTTTGGGGGTGAAAAGGTCTGTAGATCTGGAGTGTCTTTCCATTCCTCCTTCAAATGCCTGCTGAAGCACACTGATGGCAACTTTGCAGTCAGTCACACATCTATGCTTGCCCACCCTCATCATGAGAGCTCTGATGCTGTTCTTTGTCTTTGACTCAGTTCATTAGACTTCAATGGAGCTGCTCTGTTTACAATGATTTACTCTTACAGATGTGAAGAGTAAGATCACGATGGCCATTACAAGGCTGATGATGTTCTTATTATCAAATATTTCTGAGACTGGATTCCTCCAGTCAGTGCCAAAAATTATCTGGGAAAGAGACTCAGTAAAAATGACAAACAAAATAGTGAAAACAGAAAATCTGTGACTCCTCTTGTATGGCTGGCAGGAGGCACAGCCACTAAGGTACAGAATTTTGTGAATCACGTTTCTGAAGGATATTGGGAGTTTTACAAAGCAAAGAGAAAAACTCTGTTGTGCCATAGGGACAACTACAGTAGAAGACATGGAGTCTGGGGAGAAACTACTTCAAAGTCGCTTTGGTAAAAGTTACCAAGAGGGTCAGGAATGCAATAAGCTACTTTTGCCTCATGCAGTTGGTTTCTCTTCCTTTCCAAGCAGCAATGCCAGACAGCTCTTTGCCACTACAAGTAGGTATCTGCTTAATTCTTATATTAAGTATTTACTTAGAGTATACAATCATGGATCTCATTAGGATATTTTCATACATGTGCATCACTGTACTTTGTTTATATCTGTCTCTTTCAACTCATAATCTCCTCCTGCTCCCCAGGAGAGCCTCCCCCTACACTTCTGCTTTACATGACAATAAGAGATAGATTTAACATTTTAAAAAGTCTAGATTCTGCAGGTGAGAGCAAAACTTTTAATACTTGCCATTTCTTTTCATTATTATCTAGTTATCTTGAGAAATAGTTCAACTTCAAAATTCTAACTTTCCAAACTTGTCACACACACACACACACACACTTAACTTAAAGGAATACATAGAAAAGGCTAAGGAAGATGGAGACACACTCAAAACAAAATGAAGATGGGTATATGGTGGCATGTACAATAGTTCCAGCACTTGAGAGGTGGAGCCAAGAGAAAGAAAGTTTGAGAGCAGCCTGGGCTACTCAGTGAGTTCAAAGCCAGCCTGGGTTGCATACTGAGTTCCTGTCTCAAATAACAAACCAAGTATTGGGAAGATAGCTCAGTGGGAGGATGCTTGTGTGTTTAACATGACAAGACTCTAGATTCAATCCCCAGTGTAACAGAACAAGGAGGGCGAAGGGAGGGAGGTAAGGAAGAAAAGGCAAAGAGAAGATAAAAGCACGAGCCAAGGCAGAAGGTGGAGACAGCCAGTGTTTCTGGATGCCACTGAGGTCCTAAGTAAGCAGTATGCATGATGGGTTCTTTACATAATTTTTCTTATGCCGAAATTTGTCCCACAAATTTATGACACATGGTATCCTTAGCCTCATTTATTTTTTAGATGAGCTCTGTTTGGTGCAAGTTGTACAGTAAAGGAAATAGCCTGTCTCTTGCCCTCTGAAACAGTCAATAGTGGTTCCATTCAGGAGGTCTCTATGCACCTAAAACATGGCCAGTGACTAAGAAATGAAATGCTTAATATGACTTCACTGTAATTCACCTAAATAGACCCATCTACTCAGCAGACACTCACTGGGCACTGCTATAGATGTTATAGGACATTTCAAAGAAATGAGGTCAAGTCTGAGTTTAGATACCCAAGGAACGGCAAGGCCAGGTTTTGTACTGGATCCACCTAATTATAAGTGTTTTCTATTTTGCAGTGTGTTTTCTAAAGCTATAGTGTAGCAGTCTCTTTTCTATTAACCGCTGAAAGGGAAATTCGATGCTGCTTTGTTTTTCCTTGCTGTGCTGGCTACTGTTTTGTTCCCTCTACACAGCTGGAGTCATTTGAGAAGGTGGTGGTTTGAATAAGAATGGCCCCCTTAAACTCACAGATTCATTGCTTGGTCACCAGAGAGTGGTACTGTGTGAAGGGATTAGGGGGTATGGCTTTGTGGGAGAAGGTTTGGCCTTGTTGGAGGAAGTGTGTCACTAGGGGTGGGCCCAAGCCCAAGTCAGGCCCAGTCGTTCCCACTCTTCCTGCTTCCTGTGGGTCCCCATGTAGAATTTCCAGCTCCTTCTACAGTGCCATGCCTGCTTGCCTGCTGCCATGCTTCCCTCCATGTTGATAATGAACTAACCTCTCAAATTGTAAACAGGCCCCAGTTAAATGCTTTCTTTTAAAAGAGTTGCCATGGTTATGGCATCTCTTCACAGCAATAGCAATCCTACCTAAGAAAAACCTCAATTAAAACAGAAAAAAGGGCCTTCATCAGATGTGCTGTAGCAAGTCTATGGTGTATGTTCTTGATTAATGATTGATGTGGGAGGACCCCGCCCACTGTGGCTTTCGTTACCAGTGACAGGTAGAACAAGTAAATAAGAAGCATCCTTCCATGGTCTCTACTTAAGTTTCTGCCTGCATGTTCCTACCTTGAGTTTCTGCCCCCTCTTCTGTTTGTGACAGACCATGATTGGGATGTGAAAGCCAAAATACAAACCCGTTCCTTCCCAAGCTGCTTTTGGTCATGGTATTTTACCAAGGAAACGAAAACACTTTGCATCCTAAATCTTTTAGTAACTAAACAATGGAGGTCCAGATGGATGGAAGGACTCTAGTAATCCAGAGTAATGCCAGGCTTTACTATGATTAACAGATGCTCAACTCCCAACAGTTACTAAATGTTCCGGCTGCCATCCTTACATATAATTGAGAGTCAGCACAACCATGGGAAAAAGCTCAGGAAACTCACACTCTAAAGTTAACACTAGAAATTGTGTTCACATTTGAAACTAGAGCAGTGCTGGTCCGGTGCATAATGCTGATCAAACTACTGCCTGTTAACATATTCCTCTCTGTCCCGAGGTGTTGTGATGACTTGGATCTGAAATGTCCTGGCCAAAGCTCATGAGTCCCTTGGTCCCTTATGAAGCAGTGCTCTGAGGGGGATGGGAGGTGACCAGATCTAGAGGGTTCTAACTTCATCAATGTATTCATCTATTCAAAGGTTCATAGTGTGATGGGCTATTGGACAGTGGTGAAAACAGAAAAGAGTTGGGGCCTAGATGGAGGAAGTGGGTCAGTAGGGTATGCCTCAGGACATTTTGTTCCTTCCTGTACTGGCTGGTTTTATGCCAACTTGACGAAAGCCAGAATCATCACGGGGGTGGGGTGGGGGTGGGGGGGAGGGAGCCACAACTGAGAAAATATCTCCATAAGATCAGGCTATAGGCAAGCTGTAGGGCATTTTCTTAATTAGTGATTGATGGAGAAGGTCTAGCCCACTATGAGTGAAGCCATCCCTGAGCTGGTGGTCCTGGGTTCTATAAGAAAGTAGGCTGAGCAAGCTATGAGGAGCAAGCCTTTAAGCAACATCACTCCATGGCCTCTGCATCAATTCCTGCCTCCAGGTTCCTCCCCTTCGAGAGCTCCTAACTTCACTGCTTTTGATGATGAACTGTTCTGTGGAACTGTGAATCAAACAAACCCTTTCCTCCTCAAGTTGCATTGGGTCATGCTGTTTTATCACAGCAATAGTAACCCTGGCTAAGACTGTGCCTGCATACCTCTATCCCTACCTCCCTCTGCCTACTGACTAATGTGGGAGTTGACCAGCCTGACTTGACCATGTAGTCCGGGACATAACAGTCTACCTTATCACACACGTAAAGTAATGGAGCAAGCTGATCCCCAACTGGCATCTCAGAAACCTTAGCAGACAATAAGGTTGATGTCAGTCAGCAGCCTTAATGGAAAGCTGCTGAGTGCAGTGCCCACATCTCAGTGCCGCTTGCCCTTTGCAGAACGACCTCTGGTGTGTTTGTTACTAAAAGGGGGCTCACACAATTTTCCAAATTGGAGAATATTTTGAGTGGAAGTCTCAATTGGAATAACAATATCAAATCGGTAAGATTCAAGCCACACTGCCTGAGGAAGAGGAAAAAAACCTGAAAGGAAAAGAGGAAATCCAGAGTCCAGAGAGTAGAAGCCAATGACCTGGCTACCCTAAAGAAACTACTCTCATTTTTTAAGAGTTTTAATTAATGAAAAACCAAGAGGCATGTGAATCCATTTTATTATTTATTATATATCTATATAGGTAGTATATAAATATGTATAAATATATTTCCGTTCATATTTCCAGGAAAAGAACTTCCTTTCTGTGTAGTGATGCTACCAAAGGGCCCACAACACTTGTAGGGAACAGGACTTTATAATAAGGAAAGGATCCTAATGTTGAGGGGCACAGATAGATACTATTCCGAAACTGAAAAGGTTCGACATGCAATAATGAGGAAAAGATGGAAGTCCGAGCATCCCCTTGATACCACACAATCACTGAAAGCTTATCTCTTAAGACTTTGAAACAGCATGGGTAAGCCAGGGAGAAAGAACGTTGTAAAATGCAGCATGCTTGCTCTAAAAAAAAAAAAGTATCCTCATTGAAAACAAGCATGAACAGTGAAAAAATAAAATGAAACTTATTAACACTTCACAGAGGTGTCATTGGGCTGAGACAAGTTGTTTCTGAGCACCCCCCCCAAGCACCTTCTATGTTTCAAATCCTTTTCAAGGACTATGTATGATTTCTGTAATGTAATACATTAAGCAAAGACATAATTTCATTCATATAAAAGAAAGAAAACCAGGATTGCATGGTTTATTGTATTCCAAAACAAAACAAAAAACAAACAAACAAAAAACCCAAGATTACAATCATAAAAGGAAAAAGAAGCAGCCTTTCAAAGCCCATTTAGCACTGTTATCCTCCAGGCTGCCTGTGGTTTGCAGCCTGCTGTGTCCTGAGCAGCTTAAAATAATTCGCCAGTAGATGTCACTGTCATACTTAAGTGAGTACATCCCAGCTTTGACTTTGCAAGTAAGGAGCCCAACCAACCTCTCTCCCTCCCCTCTCTCTCCCTTCTCTCCCTCTCCCTCCTCTCTCTCCTTCTCCCTCCTTTCCCTCTCCCTCTCCTCTCTCTCCTTCTCCCTCCTTTCCCTCTCCCTCCCTCTCCCTTTCTCTCTTCTCCTTCTCCCTCCTCTCTCTCCTTCTCCCTCCTTTCCCTCTCCCTCCCCTCTCTCCTTCTCCCTCCTTTCCCTCTCCCTCCCTCTCCCTTTCTCTCTTCTCCTTCTCCCTCCTCTCCCTCTCCCTTTCCTCTCTCCTTCTCCTTCCTCTCCCTCTCCTCTCTCTCCTTCTCCCTCCTGTCCCTCTCCCTCCCTCTCCCTTCCTCTCCTCTCCTTCTTCTCTCTCCCTCTCCTCTCTCTCCTCTCCCTCCTTTCCCTCTCCCTCCCTCTCCCTTCCTCTCCTCTCCCTCTCCCTCTTCTCTTTCTCCCTCTCCTCTCTCTCCTTCTCCCTCCTCTCCCTCTCCCTCCTCTCTTTCTTTCTCCCGCTTCTCCCTCTCCCTCCTCTCCATCTTCCTTTCTTTCCTTCCTCTCCCTCTCCATCTTCTTCCTCTCCCTCCCTCTCCTTCCTTTCCCTCTCACCTTCCTCTCCCTCTCCCTCCTCTCTCTCCCTCTCCCGCCTCTCCCTCTCCCTCCTTTCCCTCTCCCTCCCTCTCTCCCTCCCTCTCTATGAGTGTGAGATGTGTGGGTCTGGGTGTGGGTGTAAGAGTGGGTGTGTGACACAGTGTGCAGGCATGCACGCATGGCTGGTTGTAGGTGTGTGTGTGTCTTGCTTACATATACTTGTGGAGGCCAAAAGAATATTAGATTCACTGGAGCTGGAGTTAGGTTGTTGTGAGCTGCCATGTGGGTACTAGGAACTGAAGCCAGCAAGCACTCTCAGCCACTGAGATAGCTCTCCAACCCTTCAAACCTCTTTTTATGAAAACCAATGTTAAATGTCTTTCTGAAATGACTACAGTGACTATTATTGTATGGCTATGAAAAAGACAAGTTCTACCCATGGCCACTACCCATCTAGAACTGTCGGATCTAACACACCCTCATGAAAACCCACAGTGTTACCTAGATGGTCGTAGGCCTAACTCACACACTGCATGCATAGTTTCAGACCACAATATAATAAAACAGAGAATAAGAGATTGTGGATGGGCATCAAAATTAAAGCAAAACAGAAAAGGCCACAGGGAGCTGTGGGGAAAAGAGGGCAGCAGTGACAAATGGCATGGTTTGGTCAACACTATCAGGCCATCTAAATCTGGAAGTGGCTAGCCCCGCCCAATGCTTTGTCCTGGAGAGTCAATGCTTCTTTGCCAGTGGATGTGTGAATGAATGAGAAAGGAGAAGCCTATGTTTTTTAAATGGGTCATCCTGCATTTGGCAGATTTCCCACCAACTTGCTGGACTGTTATTTGAGCAGCTGGGGAGAACGAGAAGTTTATAGATGTGCAATGAAGACAGGTGACTTGGGTTTCACTGGAAAGCCTGGAGCATATCTGTCAGCTAGCATATGTTATTCATAAATTTTTAGTACAATGATATTAAGTGACTAGCAGCAAATGGGTTTCTTCCCACAGGGAGGCTTAGGCATCACAGCTAATGAGACAGAGTACTCTGCAAAGAAACTATAGACACAGTCACCTTCTAGCACACAGATTTTACCTTGGTTTGCTGCAGTCCATTGTTTTTTTCAAACAATGATCTACATACAAAATACAGCCTCAGCAACTTTACATATACAATTTTCATCAAGTCCGTATTAAATGAGCTTCTGCAGACCACAAAGAGCTACAGGATAAGTACAAAGATTTCCACTTACGTTGAGATCCAAGTATAATTCGCTTCTACTTGTCTTTTCTTTCTCTTCATGGAGCAGAAATGGACAGGGTGGTCCGGCTCTGTAACCCAGGACCCAAGCCCCTCCATCCTTACTGGGAAGGTCTTTTGCTGTCTGCTCATTGAAGTTGTCATGGGGAAAGCCTTCAGAGGCAATACCTAAGTGAAGATGAAATACAATGTGGTCAGTAAGTTTAGGGATGCTACAAGGTCCTCTCCATGCTCTGGCTTCACTCTCTAGTGTATAATTTCAGAGTTTGCTGCCCTTGAAAGGGCTTATCCCATATACTATTTTGGGGTCTTCATGCATATGCTCTCATCACCAAAAAGTTGGTACCCTCACTCTTTTCCTATACTTCAAAGTCCTGCGTGCCAGCCCAGGCTGAGTGGTTTCTGCTAACTCACCACAGAATCAGAAGAGGGGTGGGGAAATAGGGGTATGGATTTTTAGCTCTACCACTCCATGGTGTCTCCCAAGCCAAGGCACTAATGTATTTGCTCTTCTGGAACTGAAGCTGTGCCTATTTCTGGGGGGCAGACTCGTCATACACTGGGCATACAGGTTCATGTTTGTTTGATGATGGGGGAGGCTAATGCATGAGTAACCCATTTGGGAATGACTTTTGTCATCTCCAGAGTCATCAGCTAACCTACTCTTACCTAAACTGTGTAAGGGTGACAATGGAATCTCTTCAGATTTTGACATAACCTAGAGTTGGGAAACACTGGTGCTCCCATTTTCCGGGGGGTGGGGGGTGGGGGGAACCTGACACACAGAGCTGGTAAGCAACCGTGTCAAGTTCCTAAAAGCAATAAAGGAGAAAGCAATGGTTGGAAACCAGGCAGCTGAACACTAGAGGCTATGTTCTTAGAAACTATGTATATAGCCTCTGCCTGACATTCCTGAGATGGCAACATGTGTTCTGTGATAAAACGGTGTCATGGTCAGAAATGCTTCTTAGTTAATGTCAGGTTACTGAACAACGTGAAATGCCTCTTGGTGGAAAAAAAATAAGCAAGTCCCCTAAACTTATCAAATGGGATTTTCTCAAACTTATTTTTATCATGGGATCCATTTAAAGGGACATCTGCTGAGCCAAATATGTTGTAAACTATTAGCGATCCACTGGAATGCAGTTTGGAAAATATTAGATTAGATCAATGACAGACAAGCCTCTCAAGGCACTCACATTCCTGGTCCTCTTTGAATTCCTGGTAAGCAACCTCAGCAAAACCTGAAGCAGCCAGGTAGACATTCAAGACTTCGGCTCGGTGTCTTTTGCAAGAGGGATTGCTGGATATGCGATAGGGTGTTTCTTATACGTAAGCCCTGTAAGAGAGACGCTCTGGAAGTGATCCAAAGCCAGCTGATGGCCTTGCCATGATGAAAACCAGACTCACTAGTAACCTGAGCTGGGACTAACTCAGCGCACAAAGGGCTGTGAGGCAACATGCTCCTCTCTTACGAGCGCAGCATTTGAAGAGCCAGAGAGGTTGAGGACATGTGAGGTGTGGATTTCTGTTTGCTTGTTCAGTTATGTTCATTGAGTTTTAATCACACTTCAAGTCAAGGTGGCAGAGGTCGCAATGCTTCTAAAGCTGCCACTGTAAATGTTTCGGAGGCTGTTCAAAAACCACATTCAGCCTCTGAGAAAAATGAGAGTCCGGGACCTCAGGAGTCCACTGTCATCTCTGCAAATGTAGGGTGTCTGGAAAGTGACCTCGGGTACCTTCTTCATAGGAACACAGTGCCTTAAGTATCTGTATACTTGATCCACCCGCATACCTACTGTCTACAGAACATGCAGCCAGCTGTTCACCTGAGCTTTGACTTAGGGAGTTCTCAAGGAGCAGGGGGTGAGGGATGGGGCAGGAAGCTAATGCCTAAAAGAACCTCAAAGCACCTCTACAGACAACCCTGAAAGGAAATCATCACTGTGAAGACCCGAAGCTCATGGATGGCTCATCCCTCCCCTAGAACGTTTCTGTCCCTGTTGTTAAGAAAGGAGGAGACACACCCTTGTAAAACTATGGCGTGCTCACTTCACATCATCTCACTTCCTAAGTCAATAATTACTAACCAGACCCCTCACTTAGACCCCAACACTCCTTTCCTTTTGGCTATGGAGTAAATGCTGGCTTTGGATGAATGTTACGTGGATTAACGTAACTATATAATACATAATATATATCACAAAACACATTGTACAGTACCCCAAGTAAGACATTCATTTTTATCAGAGGCATATTGTCTGGTGAGACTAGATTTATTATTGCAGTATGAAGAGTGGACTGAAAGATCCACTCTTGGATATTTGGATAAAATAGCAATGGCTTGCTGTTCCACATATGTACATGTGCACACACATGCAAACACACTCACATACCTGCAGTGTCTAGCCAGCACCACATTAATGAGGTGAAGCATATAATCCAAGTCACTTTTTATACAGAGGAAAAACAATAGAAAGCTTAAGTAGAAACAATAAAAGTTAATTTAATTCTGGAGTTGATTTGCATTTTAAAGGGCCAATTCTTTTGATGCCTAGTATCTAACCAGACAATAGTCTATGAAGAAAACACGCAAGAGAGACCATGACACGTGGTAACTCCGACAAGGATCATTAGGACAGGAAAGGAACACAGGCAAATACAGGTTACATGAGACCCATTGTCTCAGAAGTTTGACAAACTAAGGGCAGAGAACAAATTCAACTTTCCAAGAAAAAAATGAATAGATAAATTTATAAGGTAATTTTTGAATAGGGAGTTTTAATAATATAAATACAAATGACTTGTAAGATAACATACATGACTATATTTATTAAAATAGGGCATCTCCATATTATTCTTTTCAGATGAGTAAACAAAAACGCAAAAGCTGAAGTTGAAGCAAGTAAATGTGTCAGCAAGTAAACAGTCACTCCATTTCTAATACACAGAGATGCTCAGGGTGTTAGCTTCACATTTCCGAAACACCCAAAAGCATCAACTTAATCAAATGTCTTTTTTCTTTAGTGCAGGTTATGAGTCTAATTTTATCTAATTTTATTAGTTGTCTTGTTTCTCAAAGGCACATCAACCCCCTGATTGATCACAGATACACACAAAGGTTAATTTGACAGGTGATCATGGTTAATAGGACATACAGCACAGATACACAAAGGATAAGGTGACTTACCTTTGAAAGTCTGTGCTTTCCCCAACCATTCAAACGATGAGCTGCACTTTGCTGATGCTAACCTACAACATCAGCCTGGGGGGCTGCTGTCAGTAATCAGAACAGTGGGAGCAGACAGGGAGAAAAGGTAATATGCCATTTACAATGGAAGCAGTACTCAAAAATCCACCTTCCCCAGATGCAATCAGTCTCCCTGCCATGGCACACAGATTGCTACTTGATTCCTTTGCTCCCTCCTTGGCGTGGCAGTGTGAGTTCATAATCTTCCTCTGGTCTCTGTGACTGCCATGAGAGCCAGTGTTTCATAACCATACACATATTTGATCTGGCCATGAAACCTGCTCCGGCTGAATGAGTGTGGGCAATGTGACAGGTCCCAGCTCTGTACCAAATTAGACACATCCATACCTATAGCATTGGCAAACAGGCTCATGGCTAGCTTCAGTCAGACTCAATGCTCTATGGTAGCACGCCTCAACTCCCGTTATCACCACTACCACAATGGGAAATGATAGCATGGAACTGAATTAGCAATGTGAATAGAATTCTGAGAAAAATAATCTTGTCACTCCACCCCAGGAGAACCATGAGCAAGTGCCACCAGGTCCCCACCACAACGAGATGGGATTGTGTCAGGAGGATGATGTGTCCAAGTAGAATGCTGTTGGTGGACCAGGAAGCAGGATGGAGTGGGAAGCTGGCTACAGCAGTTTGAGAATCTACAGGGAAAGTACCATAGCTACCAAATGAATAAATTGTTTGGATGTCTAAAATTATATTTAACTTCAAACAAAATGAAACACTATTTAAAGTAGAAAGGGTTCTTGTATGTCTTCCCGTCTATTATTCTATTGCTGAGAGAACTAACCCCAGGAGGGTTTCAGTATTTCCAGCACACTTAGTGGCAAACTTTGGATGAAAATCCAGTTACTAGAGAGAACACCTCCTACAATATTTACAGAAGGCCATTATATATTGCCAAACCACAGATGGGGATGTTGAGGTAAGAGACAGAAGATGGTAGAAATGACTAAGAGCTCCGTTCCTGGCTGCTTCTAATACTAGATGCTTAACCTTGAGGTATCAAACATCTTCACATCATCATTGCCTCACCAGCAAAAGTCACATAATAAGGATAAACCTGGTAATGAACGGGAATCCAAATTATTTCCTCCAAGGAAACTTCCTAGGCTGTGATTGTGTGAACTTCACGAAGGATGCAAGTAAATCCTGGCTTAAAAATACATTACATCCAACGGAGATGAATTAAATATCACATCTGTGAATGAAGGACAACTTTTTATCAAAGAAGTTAAAAAGAATAATGAAGCTCATAAGAATTTATGGAAGCGTTCCAGTAAAGTAGATCCCAAGTCTATCCCAAAATAGAAACCGCATTATCTGATGCAATAGCTGCAGGTGAGTGCCATCTCTGAAAACAATAGGTCCTCAGGGGTCTGCATGGGGACAATAAGGCATTTCTTCTCTGAAGGACAAATTCATGATCAGAGAGCCCAGTAAGCCTATTTATAGGCATGGCTTCCAAAGAAATAGCATTTTAAATTGTTATATCAATATACACTAATGATAATTACATTAACTGTCTCATATGGCCTTTTCCTGGGAGGGATATGGACTTGCAAATAAAGAAACTCATTTGTGAATATAGTTATGCTGAACGTTGTAACAAGAGTCACACATATTTAAAGTAGTACAAATTATGCTGAGAATAGGCAACGGCTAAGGGGAGGTACAGCTAGGTAAGATCTGGTGTAAAATGACTGAAAAATGGTTTAGGAAGCTGTAGGAGTCCTGAGACATGAAGAGCCTTTGTGTAGTCTCAGTAAATGCTTGAGAATAGATGTCGGCACTTCAAATGTCTAAGTTATCAAAAAACTACATACGTTGGTCGATTCAAAATATACTTACTAAACATTTGAAACAAAGTCAAGGATACAGAAAGCATACAATTCACTAAAAGTAAAATTGATAACAAAAACCAAAAACATTTTTTTCTTTTCTTATAATATTATTCCAATTATTATATGGATAGTTGCAGAGTAGAACAGCTGGGTTAAAAAGATATGTAATGATTTAAAGAGAGATGATAAAGGAAAAACTGTAAAGTGTTAAGCATTGGTTTAGAAAACATAAATATGAATGAATTTTTAAAAAGATTTGTTTATTCTATATATGTGAGTACACTGTTGTTGTTTTCAGACACACCAGAAGAGAGGATTAGATCCCATTACAGAGGGTTTTGAGCTACCATGTGGTTGCTGGGAATTGAACTCACGACCTCTGGAAGAGCAGTCAGTGCTCTTAATCACTGCACCATCTCTCCAGCCCCCATGAATGAAATTTTTAAAACTTCTTTAGAAACAATTTTGAGATTCACAGAACTGAGAACATAAACATCAAGATAACAGGGGTGCTAAGGCCCTTCTTATTAATATCAAAGATAAACATTTAAGTGGTGAGGATAAAATATGGCTCTAGGCATGACGTAAAAGAAAGTATGAAAGTATGTTTCATTAGTTCATTTCTGTAACCAGAAGATTGAAAAAGACTGGTCCTTTGGGTCTAATACAGATTTTTTTTTTCTAATACAAAATCCTGACAGCAATAACTATAGAAGTAGGTTGACATCAACTTTAATTACATGCCAGCTGTTCTCCAATTACCTGCACTGAGTTTTACTGGCAGCATTGGGGCTTAAGGCATGCCAAGCTACCTGCTTATAACCTTTGCTCTTCTAGCTAGAGAAGCATGGCCTATTTCCTTAAGTGCCCAATGTTCCAAGTTCCTCAGGAGAACTGCCTGTCAGAAGTCTCTGTGAAACAGCCAGATTCTCAAATCACTGCCTTCGCCCAAGTGTCTTGGACACCAGAATTTTCCAACATCCCTTTGCCGTGTGCCAGCAATCTTCACTAAGCCTCCCAACAAACTGTTCTAAGGCTTCCCTTACCTGCTTCAATAATAGTCCTTTATCAGTGGTTTCAATAAGTTTGTTTATTGCTGGTTTCTTGCATTTGTCCTGCTTGTGGTTAGTTGAGCTGTTTTAATCCATGGGTTTCTAACCTTCTTCAAACTTGAAAAATCCAAGTTAGTATCTCTTTGAAACAAGGGATTTATTCCGCATCACACACTTTATATACACTACACATGCTGGGATCTTCTCAATGACCCTGTAAGCCAGGCATAATGTCTGATTTTAAAGATGGAAAAGTGGTGATGGGGGAAGTCAGCCGTGCTCAGGGTAAAACAAGCAGTGACTAGAATAGAATTCAGAGCCTACTGTCCATCGATAACCCCCTGCCATACACAACAAAGAAGACTACCGGCAACAATTAGTGTTAGATGCCCAATGGCAAGCAGCAGTCTAATCCCTGGGAGAGTAGAAGTGTGTGAGATGAACCACACAACTGCCCATCATTTCTGACAATCACTGGTTTCTGGATTGCAAAGGAAAAATGAAACGAGCCCTGGCAACATATCTGACATTTTAAGCATTCTAGCACGAATATAATAAAGAGCATAGGGACCAGGCAGAAAATATTCAAAGAGATACTAGCTTTGATTTTTCAAGTTTGAAGATGGTTAGAAACCCATGGATTAAAACAGCTAAACTAACCACAAGCAGGACAAATGCAAGAAACCAGCAATAAACAAACTTATTGAAAACCACTGATAAAGGACTATTATTGAAGCAGGTAAGGGAAGCTGGACGCCAGCACAAGTTTCCAATCAAAACTAAAAAGGAAGACAGTGAGTACTGGCAGCACTTCAGTGCAGCTAAAAGGAATGGGAAAGGACGGCGTAAGGTGAGTCACTTTATTGCAAAGTTATACCAATTCTAAATTTGTACTACTGATACCTAATAAAAGACCTTCAAAGTATGTGAAGCAAAATGACCAGAAATGAGTGGAGAAATATACAAATTCAAAACTATATCAAGAGACTTCAATATTATTCTTTCATTAATCGCCTTAAAAGACTGACAGAAAAATCAGTAGAGGAAATTGGGGTCACAATTAAAGTGGAATTCATGGGAAAGGTATAGACCTGCCCAATACTGAATGGCCCTCCCTAACTCTGGTTAATATCCTTTTGGCTAGGGGAATGTTGCACATGGTGGGCACATCATTAACCTAGAAAAGATCATATGCTTTCTCAATACTGCTATTGACAGACTTGGCGTTTTTCCCCTGCTACGCTGCCAGGAGCTTTTCAGTCTGTAGGGTGAGGCATATGTTGGACACTGATCTTGAAGAAACAGGACCAGCTCAAGAGAAAGAACTCTGAATGCATTTGAGGTTCCTGGAAAGAGCCCTTCCACAGGAAGCCCTTCTACAGTAAAGTCCCAGGACAGAATCTTTACATACATCCAGTTAGTTTTTCAGTTCCAATGGCTGCCAATTAGCTGAGAACTTCTAACACTACAAGCAAGAAGCTGAGAGAATAAAAGGAGAAACAGGCTGTGTGATTCCATGCCTACTGCACCAAGAGACTGCTTTCTTCCACAGTCAGAGCTCCTACTGATGGCTTCTTTTCTATTCTTCGGTTCTTGTCAGCTTTCTAACACAAGGAATTTGTTTCCCCTTAAAGCCTAGGAGTCTTCTTAAGGGCCACCCACTCATGTTAGTTCCTGGAAACTCATAAACCGCTGCTTGTTTTCTTAACTAGGTCATTCAGTTCATGCACGACCTCTAAAAATCTGGACTCACTAACTCTACTTTCTAGCCTTCCATCAGGAACTCTGACAAATACTGGCATTGGCAGTGGTATCTATTGCCTGCCTTCCAACATGCTCCTATTTACTAATGCACATAGGCCCTTGCTGGCTGCTACACACCATACTTTTTTTTTTTTTGGAATAATAGCAATAATGTTGGAATGGCCCTTCTATTCTCTAGTGAGCTATCAAAGTGATCAACCCCTTACCATCTTCTATTCTGACAGAGAACAGGAAAACTGACATAGCCCTGAATAAGGAAGTGGTATAAATAAGTATGCTTCTATTTCCCCCAGATGAAGATGATTTGGTTGGTACAAAAGAGAAGCATTTTAAAGATCAATAAAGGCACAGGAACAGGGAACTCCTCAGTCGTATTTGCTAGCAATATCACGTCTAAATAACGGCTGTAATTGGCATCCTCATGTAACTGAGCTTACAAAAGGCTAGCTGTTCTTCAAAAGTCACCTAGAGTCCTGACTAACCCTAAAGGAATTCCCATGGCAAAGTGTTAAGAATGAATCACCATCTCTGTACCGTTCCAATCTTTGACGTTGGCACGAATCTCTTCAGTTCCTGTACAGCTTGGCTTATGTCTTCAAGAAACAGGGGAAATAATATGATGCTTTTTCTCTCAGAACACAGAGGTATAAGGAATTCATACTCAAGTTCAAATGAATGGTTAATAGACAAATTCTCAAATTCATTTTATTTCTTTTGAAGTATTTTTCTGATCCTCTCTTCAATGTATGATATGACCCAGAAAACCAAACCAAACCAACCAACCAATAACAACAACAAGGACAACAAGCCACTGAAGCAACAAGGGGAGCTTCATGTAGGAGGATATTAGAGGACTTAGAGTCTTACCAGCATTTTTTTTCCAGCTAAAGTACCACAGTTTCTTTTCATTACACCTTGAATCCATTTGCTCAAACATAAAATTAGTCCTAATCATATTTAATTAATTAGCTTGCTTTTAGCATCACACCAATATTTGACTCCCCCCCCCCAGGGGACTGTTGCAATCATCAGTGTGATTTTGCTATGTCTTTAGGCTATTATTACACCAGAAAACATAGCTCCAATTTAAATTGCATGTCAGTAGAAAAAAATCAATGTACTAAAAGAAAATTGATTCCATAAGCCAAATATTTTTCATGAAAGCAACTGATCCATAAAGTGAGTTAAAACTATACTAAGAACAGAACTGAATTATCTTTCTCAGCCAAAATGGGCTTATCAAGGTATTCAAATCCATGGTAAACACTCACTGGAAAACAACAGTAAATAGTAAAACAGGGATCTTACAGCCTAAGGTTGCTGAGAAATCATAAATCAGTACAAGATTGTCAGCAATGCTTCAGTATAAGGAAACAGGTTGGGCTGGTGTGTGTTGTAGAGACAAATGCATCAGGAGCCGGGCTTTTACTGTGGACCCACATGCAACACAAGCAAAGGAGGATTATATAGGCCAGTGGTGAGTCTGCTAATAAATACAAGTTCCAAATAATTAATGCTCTCTTCCCTTATTTGAAATGAAAATGTACAGATAAAGGGCAGGAATGTACCTGATTCCTGGGAAAAGCCTCAAGCTTGCTCATATGTGGGGATGGTGGTGGGGTCAAGAGAAATAACTTTGCAGAGGACTCAACATTGCTCAAGCCACCAGGAAACAAACTGGCAAAGGAAGTAAGAACACATTGCTAGGGCAACAGGCAACAAAAATCTATTCCTGCAGCAATGTCTTCTAGCTAATTTAATCCTAAAATAGTTCTGTAATTTGCTACAGAATCCAGAACAGCGTGAATTACTGAAAAGGATAAAACAGTAAAGGAAAGATTGGATAAATTGATGTAAATTATTAAAGGTGTTACTTGCTGAAGAGACTTGACACTATTTTCTTTGCAAAAAAAAAAAAAAAGTTAAATCATGTCTATTTTTAAAACAATGCAAATTTGAGTCTTAATATTTGTACCCTTAAAAGGAAAATCAATGATGAAGTTGGGGAGGTAGCTCAGTGTATAAAAGGCCTGCTATATTGTATGAGGACCTAAGTTCTAACCCCCCAGTACCCACATAAAAAGTTGGATGCAGAGATCTGCATCTGTGACTGCAGTGCTGGAGGGGTGGGGCAGTTACAGTCAGATCCCTGCAGCTCACAGTAGCTTGGCCAAATGGATGAACTCTCGGCTCAGTAAGAGATTCTGTCTCAAACAATAAGGTGAAAAGTGATCAAGGAAGACATCCATTGTTAATCTCTCTCTGTCTCTCTCTCTCTCTCTCTCTCTCTCTCTCTCCCTCCCTCCCTCTCTCTCTCTCTCTCTCTCTCTCTCTCTCTCTCTCTCTCTCTCACACATATGGAGGGGAGGGAGAGAGAGGAGAGCTTACACACATGAACATACACACACACACACACACACACACACACATATATATATATACACATACATACATACATACATACATACATACATACATACACAGACACACATACACAACAGAAAAGCAATGGAAAATTTAAAATCACGTCTATTGTTGCTGTGGGAAATAGAATGAAGACAGAATGACTGTTTTCAAGGGTTTTCAGAGAGGGCAGGAGCAGCACTCTGAAGTAGGGTGTAGCCTTCTGACAAAGCTCATGCTGACCCAAGGGCCCATATACGCTGATAGATCCCTTTCTACATGGATACAGGAGATCATGAATGGAAGGGTTAGCAACAACTGCCACATCCTTGTTTGGTCCTAGGAACTTGGCCTGATAAGAGGACCATGGAGGGAATTAAGAAAGAATGGACAAACGGACACACTTATATGAACATTGGGTTCGGGTGGACTGAGGTCTCTGATGGAGAAATCACAGCACCCTAGTGTGGTTCTGCATTTCGCCTTTCAGCTAGTGTGTGTGAATGCCACTCGGGGAGACAAAATGCGGTGACCGGTGACGCTAGGCTATGTTAGTTCCTCACCATCTTTGGGGTGGGACATACTCGCCGACTCAGAGTGGTGACTCAAATGGCCTAAAATGAGGAGTCCCAACCCGTGTCTCTCTAGGTAAGAAACACGGTGCAGGCTGGGGTCAAGGCTGTGGTTCCCAAACTCCTGGGCACCAGGACATCACTGGGAACAGAGAGGAGTTAAGAACAGGACCCATGCGCCTGAGATGAGTCCTGGGATGGGAGAATTTGGCTCAGCTCAGGGTGAGTGTCAGGAGCTCAGAGGGGCCTTCTGCAGGAGATTTAAGCTATGCAGCTCTATAACGAAGGCTTCCCCCAACAGCTTGGGGAGATTGATGAGAGACAATCCTTGTTCATCTGAAATGTTTATTCATGGTGAAAAGGGTGCATACAACTTATTCAGGGTGGGCCAGAGATTAAATACCTTTTGGAGGAGGAAGTGTCCAAGAAGGGAAGCTTATTGGTTAGACCCTCTGGGTGGCACATCTAGATACCTCATTAGTATGGAGAACTCTGGGCTCTATGCTATGTGACCAGTTGTCATGGTCCTCTTACTGAGGTGTCGTGGTCACATGCTCCTGGGCAGGAATCTGGTTGGGAGAAGATTCAAATGTCTACTGTTCTCAATTATGAGAATTGCTGGGGTTCCTTAATCTGCTGGACTTTATTAGTTTTTCTGTCTTGTGACATAGTTCAACTTGCCCCACACCCCAAAACTCAATGTGCTTATTATATACTGTTGAATAGAGAGGCAGGCTTATTGCATACAGCAGAATAAGGAGGTGGGATTATTGCAGATAAACAAGGAGGCAGCATTTATGGTATCAGCTGGCTCAGTAGGCAGCTAATCTCTGTAGGAGCAGTCTCTGTAGGGGACCAGTCTTCAGGCTATAAATATTCATAAGAAAGCTATGGGAACATTTTCTGCACACATTACCAACATTCGTACTTGGGCCAGGAGAGAAGCTTTGTCATTTGCCTGAGCCTAGCCCAGAGAAGGCTTTGACCTTTTCCTATGAGTCAGAGATCTTTGGTCCTGGTATGGTCCTATCCATACCAACAATATGCATTCACCCAAGCCTGCATACACTCAGGGCTTCCTCCACTCAGCATGAGCAAGTCCAAGAGTCTTACATGATTCTAGGCTCTAAGGTCTCACGGCTCTGGGCAGACCTCTGTTTAGTAATATATTCCCACTAATCAGGGGAGCAAAAGTTATCCTCAGATTTTCTGGGGTTCATTACTACCACCTGAGAGAAAAAGAACAGGCAGAATCAACTAATTTGTAATGATCAGTCAGCTGCCATGGGACTGATGGAGACTTGGTGGGAACATGAATCTGAAGAAGAAGTTAGCAGCAGACTACTGTGTTTTCTGGGCTCAACTGTCAAGGGTCCAGATTTCAGAACTAAATGGTGGTTGCCACCCAGAGAAATCCAGATCAACCTAAATGTTCTTGCTAAATGCAAGAGCAGTGACTGAGAAAAGATCCAGTGTACCAAAAACAAGCTTGTAAATAGTAGAAGGAATCATGACTATAGCTATATATTCTCAGATACTATTGCTATAGCTACAGATAAATATTACCTTTTGTTTTCTGTTTCACGACTACTAGTTTCTTTTCTTTTTTCTTTCACTCTAGGAGGAGAGGCTGGCTGAAATTAGGGAATTTATTCATAAGTTGCAAAGTAAGTTGATGGATCATCATGGAATGAGAAAAAGTATGAGTGCCATTCAAAAGACTGGAGTCGACCCTTTCCTATAACTTAAAGGCTGCACCAATGTATGGTGCTTGAGATTTGGTGATGAGTTCCCAGAAAGGCAACATGACTCGATCCCATCCTCAGAAGCACCAGAACATGTTCACCTTCAAAAATGACATATTTGATAAGAATGTTCAGACCAAGAAAATTAATACAAAACTTCATGATGGAGTATGTCAACACTGTAAAGAAGTTCTTGAATGGCGTGTAAAATATAGCAAATACAAACCACTGTCAAAGCCTAAGAAATGTATTAAATGTTTACAAAAGACAGTAAAGGACTCTTACCACATAATATGTAGACCATGCACTTGTGAACTTGAAATTTGTGCAAAATGTGGAAAGAAAGAAGAGATTGTTATTCCATTTAACAAGGAACCAGAAACTTCAGAAAATACTGAAAATGAAGGTTCTAACCATAGAAGAAGCTGCAAACAGAAGGAAGACAGTGATGAGGACTTAAATGCTGAGTCTGACTCGGATGGTGAGGATGGGGACACTCAGGCCTGACAGCACCCAGTCAGTTGCAGAGGGAGTCAGAAAAGGCTGTTCCAATAGGCAGAACTGGCTCATGAGTGATGTCGGTTATTTATCACATTTGAGTAACAGAATCTTAAAGGTATTCACAATAACACTTAAGCTGTATATACAGAATATGTGTGGGCATACCATGGCATGTTGTATAAAACCTATAGAAATCATTTATGAAAACATATTACCTAATGTCAAATAATTCAGTTTTGAGAATTGGTGATTGTATCAGAACCATATCATGGAAAACTTAGATGACTAGCTCAGTACATGTCCATAGCCTGACCTTGGGTATGTGACTTCTTTAGCAAAAGTCCCCTTACATCATAGAAAGCAAAACAGTATTTTTACACACACACACACACACACACACACACACACGTAATGATTTTCCTTCAAAAATGTTTTTATATACTTTATTCCATTTTTTAACCTTTTCCTAGTTTGGAAATATATACTTAGAAAAAAATGTGTAGACTGTATAATTACTTTCTAGAAAGGAAAATCCAACATTCATACTAGAGTGGAGGTACTTGCAGTATCAGAATCTCCTGTGAAGTTTTCCTTCAGAAGCTTATCCCTCCCAGAATTCCATCATCCTGAATTATCACTTTATTGCCAGTGTTTCTACATGTAAACAGTGTAATTTCACTTCATGTGATTATTGAAATCTGTTCCCGTGTGTTTAAAAACCCAAAGCTACAGAAAAGTGACCAGGTAGTACAATGAACTTTTCCACACTCTTTAGCTAGATTCCCAATTTTAATGTTCTGCTATGTTTTCTTTGTGTCTTAATCTCTATGAATGTATATATAACACATGTACATGTATATATGTGTGTATATATTTGCTGAGCCGTTGAAATAAATGAGAAACTGTGGTTTTGGAAAAAAAGACTGGAGTTGAGGAACAAGCTGCTCATGGCATATAAAGGCAAGCTCTAGTGAGCACAAAACGCTAGCCTTCTCAGGGGGTCATTGGTCAGCACAGGCCAGAGAACCCCTGCTAATGCCAACAGACTTTTGTCTCCATCAAACTGTATCCATGAAACTGAAAGAAACAATCACTGGTCTACGTCTGTATATAGTAGGGAATAACCACTATTTTTTCTAGCCATGTCCTAGAAGATTCCCAGCTCAGGGCTCAGCTGCTCAGTTCTTCCTTGCTTCATAGCTACAGTAGTCTATAAATAAATTCCGGTTTTAATTAAGACAACTCGTCAGTGATTCACAAACCTAAAGAGGCTGCACAATGGAAATACAATAGTCTCGATTATCCACACACTGTTTCAAGACCCTGTGCATATCTGCAACTGAACTCTAAACACTACACAACATTTCAGGCTAGCCCTTACTTCTGTGGCTTAAAATATCTTTATTTAATATCCATAGGAGTCTGTAAAATAAAAACCAAAGATTATATTGTTGACTTTGCCATTTGACATATTTCTTTGGACCACTCAGGTAGCTGTCTTAAGATCTTTCCAGAGGAATGGCTCTCTTACTGATGCCTTTCTTACACATTTTCTATTTTATCCATAGTATTTATATCCTGTATCATTGGAGAGCCTCAGCTTAGCTATAACTATGCAGAACACCAGATATATTTCTTCTATATAGATAGCATTGTGTGGTCTTATTTTTACGACAGACAGACAGACAGACAGACAGACAGACAGACAGACAGATGAAAGATGCTCATATGGTCCAGATAGCCAGATAGTTCATGTTTTTACATGAACTATTGGAGCCGAGAATTGTGTTATAGATGTAGCAAGAAGAGAAGACAGGGCTCAGGTTGGGAGTCACGTTGTTGAGAAAGAATTGTTAGAATACAATATTGTCAAGAACTCAGACTACTTTCATGGAAGGGCTTTGCGGTTTATTAGTAACACCTTTCTTGGACCAGGAGGAAAGTGTGATAGAATGTGCACCCTGTTTTGGGCATTTTTTTTTTTGACTAATCTCTATGTCTCTGTTTTTTGCCTGTTAGCTTATTGGCAGGTCTTTATCAAAGCCATCCTGTCAGCTTAACAAGAAATCAGAAAATATATGAAACTTAACTTGTTACACAAGCAAATGTTTGCAAGAGGAGAAAATACATGTAAAAAAAAAAAAAAAAAAAAAAAAAAAAAAAAAAAAAAAAAAAACCCAACACAGTGAATTAGTAGGTGTGGATGTTTTACTCATCTTTCACTCCTATTAGTGGAGAAAGACTATAATAGCATATGAAAATGTGAAATAAACCCAAATAGGATTGATGATCTTGCTTTCCTTACAATTAAGAAAAGAAGGTTACATTCTGAGATTGTAGGAATGTGATATGGGGAGTGATGGAAGAGTCTCTACCATTAGAAGATACTACCTTTGTGATGTAATGCTCTATGTTATTGAGTAATGAAGCAAGGCTAGGCCTAGAGACTATAAAGATGAGGATAAGAAAGCAGAAGGAAAGTGAAAGAATTATAAAAGTCATTAGAAACTAAGAACTACCCAGTCGTCCAGGTTCCTCTCCCACCCGGGAAAGGTCAAGTGATACCTCTAAAGACCTGTAACTGAATCCTCTTCCTCTTTTGATGTTCTCACCAAGAGGGGTTTAACTGCCCTTCCCTTGATTCATTAGATGCTCACTTCAAAGAGCCCCTAAAAGCACAGTATTTGTCTAAACAATTCCCTTGTTTGAGTAAATCTAGACAAAACCCCCAAGGCAATCCATCCTAAATTTCACACATTATTGCCTTTGGCCCTGTCAGTGACCTCAGCCTACAATATTGATTGCTGCTTGCCTCCCAATATGAATCCTTCTGATGATCAATCAGTTGGCAGGACAGACAGTCATCCAATCTGATACTAAAGATGGACCAAAGCCCAGAGGAAACCTCACAGTGTAGAAGGTGTGCCATGACTTTTCTGTTTACAGACCATTTCCAAGCAACACAGAAACAGTCCACACTCGATCTATGACTTGGGATTCTGAAATGAAGACGGATATACTATTTAGTAACAAATTAACTCAAAATAATCTATGAATTAAAAAATGTCTTTGTTCTAACATACATGTAAGATCTGTGTTGCTCATGTGGAAGGAGAGCACAGCCTTCTGTGATGTCTATGTTTTCAACACAGAAGACTAATAAGGACAGTTGTCCTTATCAGTAAGTGTGGAAACTGTTCAGCACACTAGTAATGAAAGATACGCAAGATAACAGAAGAAAAAAATACAGAACTAATAAATTTGGAAAGGCTAAAATACAGCATACAAAGCTGGTAACACAGTAGCAATGAAGGTACTCTGTTCTAAGCAGGAAGGATCCCGTCATGTTTAAGCTAGCCCCAGACACTTATGGCACTAGACTCAGAAAGTTCCCATTGTTTTTGTTTAAAAATGAATGAACACATGTATAATTACTTTGTGGGAGTATACTGAATAGAAACAGGAAGAAACAGCTAGGTGTGGTGGCCTATGCCTTTAATTCCAGCACTCTGGAGACAGAGGCAGGTGAGTCTCTGAGAGATCGAGGCCAGCCTGGTCTATATAGTGGGACCATGTCAGAAAGAGAGAGATGGGGGAGAAGAAAGAGAATGGGGAGGTAGGAAGGAGGGAACCTGAAAAGAAATACTGTCAAACAAACGAATGTCATTCTTATGACTGCAATATTTCACCAGAAAGGAATTTCTAAGAGGTAAACATCCAAAAAAAAAAAAAAAAAGTTTATCTCACCATTAAAACCCTGAGGCTAGGGTAATTGCTCGGCAAGTGAAGACATTTGCCTGGCAAGCCTGTGGACCCAAGTTCGATTCCCATGACTTATCCAAAGGCAGGAAGAGAACCAGATCCATAAAGCTGTCACTGATGGCCACAAACATTCCATGGGCACTTCAACACACACCACACTAAAATATATATAGAAAATAAAGCCTCTGACAACTGTAAACCAAATGTTCAAGATTGTTAAATAAAATAAAAGTCTTGTTTACTCTACAGTTTAAAACATTAAAATAATGCTTTTGAAAGACTTGAAAATATGAGATTTTCAAGGAACATGTTAAACTTCAAAGCCATACAAGTGCAGAAACTTTTTAAGAGTATTGTGAAAACATTCAACTGAAATTAAATTTCAAGAGTAATATTTCTAAGGGTGGTGATGATGGAAAGATTTCTTTCTATCCTTATGATTTCTATGGTTATTTAATAATAGCCATATAATGCTTTTAATTAAAAAAACATACATTTTCATTTAGTGAATCAAGAAGAGCACTTTTGGAGAAATATACTCCAAACAGCTTCACAAGAACACATCTCACTCTGGAGGGTTTTCCTTCCCTACGTTCAAGATGGATTCATACATACCCAAGTCAGTAAGGCAGCATGTAACACACTGACAACTATTTTGTTTGAAACTTATGAAATCTAAATTAAAAGGCTTACACTCCGTTATCCTCGGTTCTTGTTGTTACAATCAAGATACACTCAACTCGTTAGTGTTTGAATCCACTAAATTTTTCCAAAATTAGCCAGGCATGCTGGAATACACCTTTGATCCAGCACTCAAGAGGGAGAGGTAGACAGAGCTCTGGGAATTTGAGACCAGCCTGGTCTACATAGGGAGAGATCCAGGAAAGCCAAGACTGGAGAGAGAGAGAGAGAGAAAGAAAGAGAGAGAGAGAGAGAGAGAGAGAGAGAGAGAGAGAGAGAGAGAGAGACCCTGTCTTGTAACAAACAAACACTCCAAAATTCAAATAATTTTAATGACATGTAGTATAATTTCATTAACTTTAGTGAACACTTATAATACAAGTTCTTTACATTTTTGGAAATTGTCTTTGGATTGCACTTAAGATAATAATTATTCAGAGTAAATGAGTTCATATATCTAGGTGCTATATAATTATAAACTGTAATTCAAATGTTGGTTTTAGATTTCTCTATAGTGTTTCTGATCTTGTATTTATTTCTGGTGGCACATTTAGCTCACAGTGTTTGAGCTAATTAATACTGGTTCTTTTCTACTTGCTTTCCATGTATCATCTATTAATTATATTTACTTTAAAATGTATGATATAAAATGCTCTCAACATACAGGTGTCATATATATAAATACACATATATATAAATACATATATATGTGTGTGTGTATGTGTGTGTGTGTGTGTGTGTGTGTAAAATTCATAAGAGACCTCAGTAGAGATATACTACTATATATTCAGTGGAATGGCTAGCATAAAAATCAGAGAGCCACAAGTATTGTCATGCATGTGAAGAAATCTAAACACTTATACAGTATAAATGAAAATATAAGACTCCCGGCTCGGAACACTGGTTCCTTCCGGTCTGGGCCAGAGCACTGAGCAGATCTTGGGTGGCAGCTCTGCCTCCAACATCCAAGAACCCAGAGGAAGCAGGGATCCCAGGTGCTCGAACTCAGGCAGTATCTTAGGTAAGCAGACAGCAGGGCCCGCCCTCAACAGGGAGTAACTGGGAACCAAAAGGACCCAGGAAGTCACTCCCGGCCTGGAACACTGGTTCCTTCCGGTCTGGGCCTGAGCACTGAGCAGACCTTGGGTGGCAGCTCTGCCCCCAACATCCAAGAACCCAGAGGAAGCAGGGATCCCAGGTGCTCGAACTCAGGCAGTATCTTAGGTAAGCAGACAGCAGGGCCTGCCCTAAACAGGGAGTAACTGGGAACCAAAAGGACCCAGGAAGTCACTCCCGGCCTGGAACACTGGTTCCTTCCGGTCTGGGCCAGAGCACTGAGCAGATCTTGGGTGGCAGCTCTGCCCCCAACATCCAAGAACCCAGAGGAAACAGGGATCCCAGGTGCTCGAACTCAGGCAGTATCTTAGGTAAGCAGACAGCAGGGCCTGCCCTAAACAGGGAGTAACTGGGAACCAAAAGGACCCAGGAAGTCACTCCCGGCCTGGAACACTGGTTCCTTCCGGTCTGAGCCAGAGCACTGAGCAGATCTTGGGTGGCAGCTCTGCCCCCAACCTCCAAGAACCCAGAGGAAGCAGGGATCCCAAGCGCTCTAATTTGGACAGTGTCTTAGAAACTAGTTCTCAGATCTGAGGCCTAGATCAGACCTCTGCCAGGTCTGCTGTTGTGTGGACCCCGGATTCCACCTGAGACATACTGGAAGTTCCACTCAATCCAGATCCACAGAGGAACAAATGAACTCAGAGCTTCAGACAACGTATCCTGAGATATTCTAGAGGAGACACTGCACCCAGAACAGCAGACACCTAGCTGGACTACTACCTTGGAGGCACCATATCCTGAGGCATCCTAGAGGTACCACTATAATCAGTGCAGCTGGAAAAGATCACAGAGACATCTGGACCCCTAGGAGATCAGACACAAGCTAGATAACTAGAAAGACAGGCTTCAGTCAGAGACAGCAAGTACAGGCAGCACTAGAGTTAACCAGATGGCAAAAGGCAAGAGCAAGAATGTAAGCAACAGAAACCAAAGTTACATGACATCATCAGAACCCAGCTCCCCCATCAGAGCAAGCCCTGAACACCCCATCACACCAGAAAAGCAGGAATCAGAATTAAAATCACTTCTCATGATGATGATAGAGGGCTTTAAGAAAGACATAAATAACACTCTCAAAGAACTTAAGGAGAGCACTGGTAGACAGACAGAAACCCTTAAAGAGGAAACACAAAAATCCCTTAAGGAATTTCAAGAAAATGCAACCAAACGGGAAAAGGAATTAAACGGAACCATGCAGGATCTAAAAATGGAAGTAGAAACAATAAAGAAATCACAAAGGGACAATACCCTGGAGATAGAAAACCTAAAAAAACGATCAGGAGTCATAGACACAAGTATCAGCAACAGAATACAAGAGATGGAAGAGAGAATCTCATGTGCAGAAGATACCATGGAAAACATTGACACAACTGTCAAAGAAAATGCAAAATACAAAAAGCTACTAACCCAAAATATACAAGAAATCCAAGACACAATGAGAAGGCCAAACCTAAGGATAATAGGTATAGATGAGGGGGAAGACTCCCAACTAAAAGGACCAGTAAATATCCTCAACAAAATTATAGAGGAAAACTTCCCTAAACTAAAGAAAGAGATGTCCATAAATATACAAGAAGCTTACAGAACTCCAAATAGTTTAGACCAGAAAAGAAATACTTCCCGCCATATAATAGTCAAAACATCAAATGTACAAAACAAAGAAAAAATACTAAAAGCAGTAAGGGAAAAAGGCAAAGTAACATATAAAGGCAGACCTATAAGAATTACACCAGACTTCTCACCAGAGACCATAAAAGCCAGAAGATCCTGGACCGATATCATACAGACCCTAAGAGAACACAAATGCCAGCCCAGACTACTATACCCAGCAAAACTGTCAATCATTATTGATGGAGAAACCAAAATATTCCATGACAAATCCAAATTTACACAGTATCTCAACACAAATCCAGCACTTCAAAGAATAATTGGTGGAAAACTCCAGCACAAGGAGGGAAACTACAACCTAGAAAAAGCAAGAACGTAATCTTCCAAAAACCCCAAAAGAAGAGAGTTACACAAACATATCTCCATGGATGTTAGCCCAAAAGCTTGGATTATCGAAGACTCAACCCACAGACCACATGAAGCTCATGAAGAAGGAAGACCAAGAGGGGATGCCTCAGTCCTACTTAGAACAAGAAATAAAAATGCTCAAGGGAGCAAATAGGGAAACAAAACATGGAACAGAAACTGAAGGAGGGGCCATCAGGAGACCACTCCACCTGGGTATTCACCCCATGTACAGCCACCTAATCTAAACACTGTTGTGGATGGCTGGAAGTGCATAATGTGAGGAACATGATATAGCTGTCTCCTTAGAGGTCAGCCAAAGACTAAAACACTCAGAGGGCAATGTTCACAATTAACCACTGATATGATCAGGGGTTTCCCAATGGAGAACTTAGTGAGAGGACTGAAGAAGCAGAAAGGGTTATTGACCCCAGGTGGAAAGCAACAATACCAAACAACCAGAGCCCCCCAGGGTCTAAACCACCAGCCTGGGAACACATAGGGAGGGACCCAAGACTCCAGAGGTATATGTAGGGGAGGATGGCCCTGTCAGACATAGGTGGGAGAGGAGTTTCTTGGTCCCATAAAAAAAATGAATGAAAAATGAATGAATGAACACACAGTGGGGGGGGGGGATGTGAGGGCGGGGAGGGGATAGTGAGGGGGGTAGGTGTGGTCACTGCCTCATAGAAGCATGAGGAGGGGGATGGGATAGGTTTCTGGGTGGTGGGAGGAAGTAGGCTAAGGGGATAAAATCTGAAACATAAATACTACAACCAATTTTAAGAAGCGGGGAAAAAAAAAGTCTTCAGAACCAACATCTTTAAAAAAAAATGTCAGCCCCCTGGGGGTGGAATTTTTTTTTTCTTGATACTAAAACTTGTTCTGAGAATTGTATATTGCAGAATACACAGCCTTGGTGTATCTACTCATCAAGCATACTGAGCAGACCTGCCCAAACCTCTGATGTCCTGGAATTCCATCTGGATTCAGTGAAGACACAGCATCAGAGGCTTATCAACTTACTCTCCCCCCCCACCCCTCTTCTAAAATCTCAACGCCCTTAATCAGCTTGAAGAAGTTAAAGAAGAGTCAGCGCCCCTATTCCCTGAGCTTGGGGACTAATGTGGTTAATAATGGTCTGTCTTTCTAGGGACAAGTAGTGGTTTTGTTGGAACAGGGGGGATTAGCTAGGACTTACTGCATAGCCATAACCTACTGGTAGAAATCTGTATACTTATTATCAAGATGAAGTTATAAATTCTTAAATGGGTACAAAATTTACTTTGATCTCAAATTTAAGGTTTTCATTGGTACGAGCCTCTTATTAATATAAAAATGAGATGAATATTGATACACTCATGGGCATTGTGCCTGTATAACACATTTAGGAATACAATGCCTAGACCCAGCCCTATTTTAACTTTTTAACTGATTTGGGATGGATAACCTATGAGTTAAGGGACTATAGCAAATTCATATTTTTGAGTTTATTGTTAGGGTGCTTTCCATATTTTACTTAGAAATAGCCGAGAGGAGTTAACAGAAAACAGTCCAGGTTACCTTACATGGATAGTTGGTTTTCAAAACATCAGAAGTCCATAGAACTGATGCTACAAATATTTATATATTAATGTTCATATTGATTAGAGACCTGTCTGCTCCTGACAGCTTCCTGTCGTGGATTCTAAGAAGAAATTGAGCATCCTTGGAGTTACTCCAGTTGTGTGGTAACAGCCACTAGGCAAGAATTGCCTCTCTCCATCTACAGACAAATTACTGTCCAGAAAAGGACACACATGCAGAATAGTCGACTGATTATATCTGCCTAGACAGAGTAATCAGTCCTTAATAATCCTGCATCACCAAGGTCTGTCAGATGATTCTGGGCCAGAAGGCTGAAGATTTGATGCTCCAACGTTTGGTAGTATAGGGGCTTTTCAGGTGTTCAGAGGTCTCTATAAATTGGCTAAGTTTTAGAAGCTATGCTTTGTGCTTCCCACAATTATAGTTAACTCAGTCATTCTGGATTTCTGACGGGGTTGAAAACTTATAGCTATTTACCGTAAGAGAAAAGATTTGAGTGGATGGTAGTCAGCTGACATTCATCCTAAAGCCAGGTTCAGAACTAAATGTTTTAGTTAGGATAGATGACAGAGGTGCTGGTTAGTCAACAAAATGATGGACTGGGTATTAGGACTATCTTGTACCTCACTGGTGCAAATTGGCATAATTATGCTCTAATTGTATTTTGAGAGAAAAGTTTCATTTTAACAGGAAGGGTGATGTGTAGGAGGAGCTAAGGGAGGAGGAGTACTGAGAGCGAGAAAAGGAGTAAGAAGAGGAGGAGAAGGATAGGAGAAGCTAGGTGATGAAAGAGAGAAAGAGGGGGGAGACAGGGAGGCAGATATTCATGTATCTCCACCAGTCAAAGATAGTTGTTATATCTAGGTCGGTCAGTGGGTTACACCTCTGATTGAACAATTCCAAACTTATAACGCTTATGATTAACATTATTTAAAAAAAATGTATAAATGCAAAAAGGAAAAGGGGGCATGTGATAGGGGTTTTCTAAGGGGGGTGTGGGGGGAATGGGGAAAGGGGATGGCATCTGAAGTGTAAATAAAATATCTAATAAAAAAAAAAGAAAAAACAAAACCTACTACTACCAAAAAAAAAAAAAAAAAAAAAGAAAAGAAAATATAAAGACCTGCAGCATCTCTGTAAACCAATACAGCAATTCCTCAAAGGTGTAAGTATAGAATTACAGTGTGGCATAGGAATTGATTCTACAACTACAGTGAGGGAAAAGGAAGGAGTGTGTCCACACAGAGACCTTGCATGCAAATGCTCATAGAACCATTATTCCTAATAGCTAAAAGGATAAAACAAACCAAGTGCCTACCTTCTTATGAATGGATGAGCAAAACCTGACATATTCATAAAACAAAATATTGTCTATAGAAAAAAATGTATTTGAAGATATTATTCTGAGTAAAAGATGCCTACAAAAGACCAAATATATAATACATATGTATTATATTTTTTTAAATGTCTAAAAAGTAGATTATTGGTTACCTAGGACTGGAGGAGATTGTGTAGCATAGTAAATGATTGAGAATAAATATAGTTTGGAGGGGAAGTAAGATGTTCTAAAATTAATTGGGATGATGATTACCTTATTGTGAATACACTAGAACAACTGAATTGTGTGTTTTAACTGGGATAATTTGTGAGATGTGCATCTCCACAAAGCTATCTAAAATAGACTGTCAGTTACCACCTTATGTCAGTTGTTTATATTACACATTGTGTTAGTTTTCCTGAAAAAAAACTAGCAGTGACAAAGTATTTATACTTTTATGATCTATTTTTATATATTTATATAATTTACTGGAGGCAAAGCTATGTACAAAATAATGTTAACCACATTTCTATTGGCTTCAAGCTGAAACAACGTTAAGGACTCATTTATAATAATGAAATCTAACTACCGTGGTTTATCTACATGGTAAAAATATCATCAACCATCATAACTAAAAGCTGTAATTTATAAAGCCATATGGAAGTATTAAAAGTTTAAAAATAATGCCAGGAAGCAGTATTTAAAATATAAAATGAACACACCTAACTCACTTAAAATACCTGCTTCCATGAGATGACGTGGTTGGATTATAGAAGATCTTGCTTGTCTTTTTCTTTCTTTTGTACAGCACTTTTCTTTTGTAACCCTCTCAATTAAGAAAGATATCGATATGCTATCATTTCATCAAACCAGAAGTGAGCACAGCAGTCTAACAAATTAGTCTTGGGTCCCCTGGAAGAGCAGCAGTCAGAGCACTTATCCATGAAGCCATCTCACCAGCCCCTTCTTAATTATTATTAACAGCAAATTTGCCTTTACTGCATATATGGATGAGTAGAAGGAAAACTGCCCCCAATGTTCAGGGATGATTGTGGCAGAGATTCACTGGATTTTTTTCCCCAGTGTTTCTTTTTATAAACAACTGACCTGCTGTTTTCTCTATGCACCATCACTATGGACACATGGAATGGCACACACTATTATGAAACCACCCATTTATAGTGACAGTTTGCTTTTCCATAAGCTATAGCCTCTATCCTCCACCCTTACTAAATTGTGAAGCTCGCCCAAAAGGAAAAAAAAAATGTCATCTATGTGTTGATGCACCTTTCTCAAGAGCCCACTACAGCTCACATTAAATAATACACCGCTTGCTTTGTGTGTTTACTGTTCTCTTCTATGAAGGAGCCCCCTGAGCAACAATAGCAGCCACTGTAAAGCAGAGCTTTATCTATCACCTTAGACATTGGGTACAACACTTTTAGCTTTTAGCTTTACGAGTCATGTCAGATCCAGCACTTCAGTCCTTTTCCAGAACATCTCTTGTGGAGCAGTTCACCAAGCTTCCACTATATATACTTCAAAGCATATCCCTCCTTAACAATAAAATTGCCATTGAAAACTGCTTCTACTCTTTCCACAAGGGAGGAAAACCAGAGAAATACCCATCTGTCCACTGCTTAGCTTGGGCCTGGCTCCCTCAGATCTACGTCTAAATCCTCTTTCGGCAGCACTCCATGGTCTCCCAGGCTGGCTTCCTCTAGTGCCTGCTCTGTCCTGGAAGTCCTATAGGATGCTACTTCCAGGGCTTGCTTTTCATCTCCACACTCTGCAGAAACGGATGGGTGGCTCTCCCTGAACACATAGTCCAAGCCCATGCATGGCAGATACACTCAATTAGTTCACAACTCTAAGCAAAGCACCCTAGTACACTAACTTCATGACCTGGACACAAGAAACAAACAAACAAACAAACAAACAAACAAACAAACAAAAATGGGCCTGGTGCTTCCTCAACAGTTGACCTAAACTTAGATATACAGAAATCATGAAAATTTGAACGTTTCCCTATAGGATTGTGAAAGGCAGCCTAGTTTCTGGTCGAGCACAGGCTAGAAATCCCAGTGACCCCAGGTGATCCCAGGTGACCCTAGGGACCCCAGGCGACCCTGAAGGACCCCAGGTAACTCTAAATGATGGGGGTGTTTTGCCACGTCCCCATACTCCAGGCTCCTGACCCGAGGCCTCCATAGATTTGTGTCCTTCAGTCACATAAGGGCAATGCCCCTAGTCTCTCCACAGGTAGAGGACGTGACCACAGGCCATTTAGCCTCAAGACAGATCTCTATTTTAATGAGATACCTAAAGGCCAGAAGGGCTTAGCCAATTAAGCTTTCCTTCCCAGACACTCCTCCCTGCAAAAGGTATTTAACCTTAGGCCCGCCCTGAGAAAACAGGGTATGGTTTTTACTCATCTACTCTCTGCCATGACAATAAATGCTTTAAACCATGGACAGCCTTCTTTTCATCAGGATCTGCCATTGGGACCAATGGAGAAGGCCTTCACCTAAAGAGCAGCGTCCAATCTTTCGCAGAAGGCTTCTCAGCACTCTCAGCCATGGCCACCACCAAGCCAAAACAGTCCCTCACCAACAAGCTACGAACTCGCTTCTCAGCACTCTCAGACATGGCCACCACCAAGCCAAAACAGTCCCTCACCAACAAGCTACGAACTCTCATCCCTGCGGGACCCATCCAAACCGCTCTCCCCCATCTCCACTTTGGCCTCGGGCCAGTCCAGCCTGTGGGCTCCCACTTCGTTCTTAGCTCTTCCTCAGCTTCCAGCAGTGCCTGGCTGCCCAAGAGCCTGAGAACCAGACTGTCCCCTGCTGCCCTGCAGGCCCAGGGACCCCCGAGCCAGCTCTGTCTGTCCCTAGGACCTCAGACTGGGCTCCCTGGCGTGGGGTAGGCCCAGTCAAACTTCCAGTGTCCTGCCTCCCTGAGTGGCCCTTGCCCCAAAGTGGGACAATTAACCCTACATTTCCACCCCAGCAGTTTTCAATCTGTATAAAGACTCTGAATTCCCAGATGCCCGTCTTTGCTATATCCACTCCATGCCTATAACAAATCATTGTTGGTTTAATCATTTGACTCATCCAACTGCCTGTTTGTGTATCCTAGAACACTACGCAAGCATCAGTCTTTGTTTGTCTCATGACAAAGCACCTGGGATTTCCTTCTGTTGCTGGCTGACCAACAATGCACCTTTATAGGAGACAGTCAGCAAATAAACATAGCATAAAGGTGGCTGCAATGTCACTCCTGAACTATGAAGTCTGGATTCCTCATTGTTTGTCTATGGACAGAATTCAAATGGCCATAAAGTGATATAGAGAAGGATCCCACCTCGGCTGATATGATCTTTGGTTTCTAGAAGGTTTTAGTTTCTCCTGAACCCATGTAAAGACAAACAAAGGAAGGAAAAGCCAGGCATTGTGTTTGTTGCTTCAAATCCCACAACTAGGAAGAGACAGGAAGTTCCCTGGACTTATTGGAAGCCAGCCTTGCCTACTTAGCAAGTTCCAGGTCAGTGAAAGACCAGCCCTCCAAAAGGTGGAGGACTGTATAGAACCTGAGCCATCATCTAAGGCTGTCTTCTGTTTCTGGCCTCAAACACATTCATTCATTCATTCATTCATTCATTCATTTTCTCTCTCTTTCTCCTTCTCCCTCTCCCTTTCCCTCTCTCTTTTACCTTCTTCATCCCTCCCTCTCTCACACACTCACATACACTCTCACTCACACACTCACACACACTCTGTCTTGCTGTTTGTCTCTGTCTCTCTCCGTGTGTGTGTGTGTGTGTGTGTGTGTGTGTGTGTGTGTGTGTGTGGTGTGTGTGTGTGTGTGTGTGTGTATGCACCCACATGCATATGATCTCTCCAGTCAAAATGTTGATGAAGTACCAACTAAGTACTGGCCTTTAAGAAGTTCATTCTCTGCAGAGAAAGTGATGGAAAACAAACAAACAAAACCAAACAAACAAATGAAAAAACCCCAACAAAACAAACTAAAAAAATCCAACCAAACCAACCAACCAACCAAGCAAACAAAAACCCCAAACCAACCAATTTCACAATTTAAGTGTGAGAGGAAATCACTAAGAGCAGAAAGTTGAGTACCATCTAAAGCAAGGGAAGGGAAGGGCAAGAGGGTAAGGGCCAGAAATACAATTCTCCTGGGAAATAACCAGGAACATCACCCATACTAAAGCATAAGTGTGTGTGCAGAAGACAACAACTGTGCTGCTTGTGGCAGAGGAAGGGGCAAGCCTCATCTCCTCAAGGCCCTGGGGCATGCTCCCGATAAGGAAGCCGCACTTCGTGTTCAAGTCTTGAAAATATCCTGATTAGAGAGGAACTTGGTTCCTTGCCAGCCTCCCTAACACCCCCACCTCTGGCCTCTCCACCTTTTAGATGCAGGTGGTTCTCCCACAGGTCACAGCCATGCACTCAGCACCTGGCATGCCACTGTGGAGAGCAGAGCACCTGCATCATCTATATCCTGTGGCCTGGCTGCTCTTCCTCATCCTTCCTCTTTTCCCATTCCCTAGTTATCCTCACTGCTCACACTGCAGGCCTTGACCAGGCTTTGTCACTACTCAGGGCTCTCTTTCTAGGTTACTGCGGGTCCTACCTGTCTGTGGTCAGGTGAGCTTATTGACTTTAGCAGTTTCAGATGACAGCACTCATTACTTTAACTACTATCAGCAGACCCATCTGCATAGTTATTTAACTAGGTTCTCACACAGATCTGCTTATGATAATGATAATAATTCATAATAATAATAATAATAATAATAATAATAATAATAATAATAATCTGGCAGCTCTGAACTATATTAAAGAACTTTCTTGGGATGGATAGGAACTATAGTCTCTCATCTTACAAGGCATTGACACAAAAAGACTAGCTATCTTACCATAAAAAGAAGGACCTCTAATTTCAGCTCAGCCCCTGAGATCTGGTAAGTGCTATTGTTCTCTTGAGCCTCAAGAGCAACTCCTGTAACTCCCATTTAATGAAGAATCAGAAATATAAAAACTTTTTTTTCTGTGTGGAATTGACTTATAGGCCAAGAAACTTAACTTTCTACTTTGTTTCATATCAGGTTGGAAAATCTAACCACTTTCTTTATCTGAATGCTTGCTTTATACTAAGACAAAAATACGACAAATCTCTGTAAACAGTTAACATTGAAGAATTAAAACATTGCTGCCCACTCCTAGGTATGTCATTCAACCCTCTCCCAGCAAGAGTGCCTGTCACAGAGCAGGTGTGTAAGGTGGGGGAATCATACTGAAGTCTTATTGTAAGATACAAGGCATTATTATAAGATACACATGGCAAGTAATGATATATATATATATATATATATATATGATTATCCTGAAAAATATAGAATAGAAAATATTAGCAAATATTAGCCTTGGATTCAGAAAGATTACTATCCTTCTAACTTTAGGTAGATTTTTTGTATAATGAAGGGATAGATAGATAGATAGATAGATATCCTCCAAAAGTTTTGTATGGATTAAAGAAAGTAAAATACTTAAAATGCTTTATAGAGCACTGAATAAATGAGTGTTATTATCATTGCTACCTACACAATTTACTGCTACAACCAATAAAGTCCAGCAATAAAGTCAATGGACTAATTAAGAGGAATGGATGATCTTGCAGGAACTAGGAGCATCCTATTTGAAATTAGAGTTACTCTCAGAACCAGATATATCACTTACATATCAAAGGCTTAAGAATGGTGGAGAACCCATATAATCTAGCTTTAGGTCTATTCCAGCAGTAGAGACAGGGATAGGATTTTGCCAGTGGAGATTCTGCATGATGGACAAAAAGAGAAGATGCTTTAGCTACTGAGTGTTGCCAAAAATTTTATCTCCCAACAGCTTTCATGAGCCCCTAGCACCTACATTAAAAAAGAAAAACCAACAAACAACCCAAGCCAGGTGCCACAACTGGAAGCCATATGCCCTGATATTCTGGTGATAACAATGATATCCTACTGAACAACATCTCCCCAAAGAAATGAGTGGAACTCAACACGCCTGCCATTAGAAAATCCCAACTAGATTAAAATGAATGTTTGCTCCTTGCATTGCATTAAGCTTAGGGAACAGTTCAGAGTTACACATCAAATTAAAAATTATGAAGATTTTTCAGTGATTCCAATTCAGGTATGAATTTCTGATACACCCACATCTACCACGGAATAGAGCCACCTCAGCAAACAGCAGGTTTGCACTATCTTCACAAAACAGAATGCACACAGAGATTAGCATCTCTTGAAGGAAGAACCTCTAAAGCAAACAACACTTGCATAACATGCTCAGAGCTATAAAAGAAACTGAACCAAGAGCAAAAGTCAGGTGTACCCTTCATTCATATGCCTGTTCCTCGTGCAGTCTGGGTCTCTGTAATGAGCTGGTAGCAAAGAAAAGGAAAATTAATTTCCCTCATGACCCTAGAGACAAAATCTTTGTTTTCCCAAATCAAAATAATTATACAGAATTGTTAATTTGCACAAACGTCTTCCAAAACTGATTCTGATCTTCTCATACGATAAAGTACTATGGATTGGAAGCTAATGCAAATATGCATGCATACGCCCCAAGAAATGCTAAAAGACCACAGAACGTAGTTTGCAGACTTAAAACGATTTGATTTGTTGCCTACTATCCTCCAAAGGAAACGTTAGCATTTTCTGCTTTAATTACTCGTTCCCTAAGCAATTTATCTTAAAGACTTTTCTCATTTGTTTTATTAATGAGCGTCCTCATGGTTTATCCACTTCATTTGCAACTATTGGAATGGAGTGATCCTCCAAGCACAGAGATTCTCAAGGGTTTACCAACAAGTCCATAAAAAGATGAGAAAATCAAGACTATAAAGTCGAATAAGCACCAGTAAGTGGAAGTAACAAGGTAAAAGAAAATGTTAGTTTTCCCTTAGGGCTGAATCTAATGTATTCTACATAATTCATTTCTCCTAGGCAATTTCTCTAGCTTGAATATAAAATTATTTTTTTGGTAAAAATACAGTAAAAGCTATGAGAAAGTTCTTGTATTAAAAAAAGTAATTGAGAAACTGCTTTACATTCTAACATCCATTATAAATCCTAGGTTTGAAATGTTATCACCTGCTTAGCTAAATAATTTAGATCAATCATATTTTATATTGATCCAGTATTTTATTATACAGGCCTACTTTTAAAAATGGAATAAAACTTTCATAATTCAAAAACACAAATATTCACATTCTTACTGGAAGAATTTAGGGTGAAAATAATCCTTTATAAAATATTAGCCTTCAAATGTCCTTTAAAAATTAAACACAGAAATCATTAGTTTTGTTTAATATAATCGAAGGGAAATATTAACTTTCAGATGGCAAAGCTGACACCAGCAGCAGTTCAGAGATCCAACTGGAGGGCCTCTGAATCAATTTCCCATGGGAATTAGGAAAGGCTCATAAAAATGATAAGAATAAAGAGTTTCAATTCTGATTGTCTCAAAGCAAAACAAAACCCCATTTCCCTTCCCAAAACCAAATGGAGGTTTTGGTGCTTACCTTCTTCTGGGGTTACTGACCACCTGTGTCTGCACTTCCAGACCTTGGGAACTGAAATGGGGTGCCCGTATCTTGGATTATAGCGGTAGCATGCACCCATGGCGCTGAAGGGCGGTGAGCCTGTGGTAAACATGACAGGCTCTCAGCACAGCCTGAGAAGAACTGCGTGGAGAATGTGGCTTCCCTGCTCCATCACAGGAGTGGCGGCTGCAGAGCCACCTGGGCAGCGCCTCTGCCAGGAGTGAGTCAACCTTCCAAGTGCATGGTGGGCAGACAGGTTCCACCACCTCACACTGGGGGTAAGGCTAGAAAGCTTTATAGAAACCAGCAGTGCCCTTCAAGAGCGGCCTTTTGTTCTCTTCCGTTTTCAGGAGCCAGCAGAGATCGGTTCATTATACAAAAGATGTTTTCATTTCAATACAGAACTTACAGAGTTTTTTTTTTTTTTTTTTAATTTGACTTTCATACTTTTAATATCACTCAAAACTCCATTTTCTTGTTTGAGAGGTGAATGTATCTACTATATCTGTCATCAGAACATGTTAGAAATTTGACCCCAAGTTTTACAGAGTGACCTCCATCACTACCTTTAGCGCTGGATATAATCCTGAAATCTGAAAAACCACTGTATAATTACCTTAATGAGACTTTGTGTTTATATTGTGTCTTTTATCTTTTATTTTAAAGAGCTCAAAGCGTTTTGCAAATATATCATATTAAACTTCACAACACCCCATCCAGGAATGCTATACTAAGGATTATTATTATTATTATTATCATTATTATTATTATTATCCATTTTACCAGGTGGGGAAACAGAGAGATTAACAATTAAATGATTCAATTTGAGGTCATAGTGCTAACTAAAAACAGCAATACTGCCGAGCTCCTGACACTAATTCCAAGGACATGTTCAACTGAGCGAGAGACCTCTAGGCTGCCATAAGTGCTTAGGTTTTGTTGTTGTTGTTGTTTTTGTTTTTTTGACAATCTGTTCTTTTATTATACAGGTTCAGACAACAGAAAAGCAAACTAAAATAAGTCACATCACAAAATAGGTCACACCTAGAGTTAGCACAGGTACCAACTTACTTTACATTCCTCTTTCTGTTTCCAAGGGCCACCACCATCCCCTCTACTGACAGACCAGGCCATAACTGGTGTCCATGTATAAAGTGGTTAGTCAGTGAGCTTTTCCCGTACCCCAGGAGGAAGAGGACTGCATGCCAAGCACCCTTCCCTCATTTCACTTACATATGATGCTAGTGTAGTATCTTACGGAAAAAGTCAAAACTTCCACCACAAAGTAATCCTAACAATTTTATCTTCCATCCAAAATTTGCAAGTTTATCATCCTATGCATATTCATTGGGAATTGATACAGAGTTACACAATTTTTAAAAAAATGAGTCTATGTTGCCACCTCCAAAGATTTCCACTCCTGTACAAAGAGATGTGTGAATATCCCCAGGCAAGGATACAGATACACTTGTTTGGAGCTTAATTTGGCTGTCTCTCCAAATTTGGTAATATCTCCTCCCCATTGTTAGTGGTTAGCTTGCATGCAGTCCTACTGTTCTTTTAAGTGACTACATTTACGTTTCACATTACACACACAGAAATATATAAAATTTATGTTACCCTTCCCCATTTTATTTGCCATTTGGGTATTTCTTCTTCTGTCTTACGAGTTGAAATGAGCATCCTTGAATGCCTAAATTTGTGGGTTTTTTTAATGGTATTTTCATGTTTCCCATTATTACATACATAATCTAAAGCATGCCTGCTTCTAAAGCATCATTGGTCTCCACGGCTCCACACAGAGAGGTGCTTACAGTATTGTGAGTCTTGGATGGGAAATACAATTGTCGCTCCATCCTTATGCTCACTTTGCAGCAGAGGTTTTGCGTTTTTCTATAAGACACTACACTGCCATAGTGTATATGACCTCGAAAATGTGAAATGGTGGAAAGTTGCTTGCTACTCAAAAAGAGACCCTGAGTTTGATCTCTAATCGTTACATTAAACAACAACAACAAAAAAATTTTAAAAGCCAGTTACAATGGCCTGTAATTCCAGGAAAGTGGAAACAGACAAATTTTTGAGACTTGCTACCCAGTTGGTGACCTCTAGGGTCATTGAGATCCTGTCCCAAAAAAAAAAAAAAAAAAAAAATAGGGTAGAAAGCAAGTAAAAAAGATACACAACACTGACCGTTGACCTCTGCAAGTGCACACACACACACACACACTCACACACTCACACACTCACACACTGCACTCAAATGTGTAGTTTTCCACAGAAAGTTTTCCATAGACAATGGAAAAATGACTAGAAGAGGTCTTAAGAACAATATGCACAATCATTCATCTGTGATTTGTACTTCATATTTTCCAAGTGCTTAGTTCAACCACAACAAAATCAAATCTTTGTCTTTTGCCGACAGGCAGGACAGTGGGTCTCTCATCTTAGAGAAAAAAAAAATGTGTTTTGCAAATAAAGCCTCAATCAAATGATTATCCTGAGCATGAATGTCTTATGAATGGTTATTTGTACCTCTTCACCCCTAAGACACGTGGAAGATGCATAGCTATATTTAAATCAATGCTGATAGTGTTTTTAATACCCTAGACTGTCCATATCCTGGAAGGCCAACAGGAAGGTTTTCTAGCCAGTGAGAGAGAACTTTATTTTTTTCAAAAATACAAGTTTGGAAATACTATCGCCTAATTTTCTAATAGTTATAGAGTTGGCAAGATAACCTTTTAGTCTGATGGTCTTAAGTAGCAACAGAAATCACAAGTCTTAGAGCAGTCTGCGGCTGAACCGGCATTCCACCTGTTGTTTTTCCTATTAGTGAATTCATTTATTCATTTACTAACTGCGCTTCAAGCGGACAGAGTAAATCAGATACGGTCACTGCTTTCAAACAGCTGAGCAATAGTCAGTGTAACAGCCAGAGAAAGGGATGAAGAGCCGTGCTGCCAAGGCATGGCCAAAGCCTCCTGGGAGTGTCCATGGCTAACTAAACAGCGAACTGAGTTCTGCTCAGCTGACAGAGCAAGTACTCCGCCTTCGGTAGAAAACACATCAATAGAAGCCTGATTTGACTTACTCTCCTCTCCAAAGTGAACAAGCTGAGAATGTTGCTTGGTTGTTCTTAATAGTCGTCCCATTTCACTCATTTCTAGTCTTTCCCAAAAACATTGCTGTGTTCTTTGTGCTCAAGTAACGACATGACTGTGAGTTTCAGGAAGAAAGTTGTTTTTAAACCTAGTAATTCTTTAGCAGTATTCTTCCTGAGAGTATATGTAGTAAGCATGAAGATTAGGTGGCTTAAATGGGTTTTGTGAAAGTTCTGTTGCTTTTAGGCCTTACACAATAGCCTGTCTTTTCAATGTTCAGCCCACAGACAGTTTCATGCAAAGTTTCTAGGTATCTTAAGTATATAACAAGCAACAGAATAAACAGTCGAGCCAATACTGTGACATCACCATCTAAATAGTCCCACAGGGTAATGCACTAATGGGCCCTTCTAATGGCCACTGACGACACACGTGATGAGAGAAAAAATTTGGTGTCTGTGTCAAATCTACAAACGCTGAGTTTGGTCCATGCTGGCCTAGTCTACTTCAAGTTTGTTCCTCCAGACAGCTAAAGATAAGGGTCCTTCTGTTCAGACTACTGCCATCATCCTGCTTTGTAATCTGAAAGGAGAAAAAAACTGGTAATACTTCTTATGTGTCAGGATACTGAGAGATTGGTAGAGTATAGGATTATAATTAATGTAAAGAAAGGGTACATCAATTTACAATGTATTGTATGTCAAGCTTTGATTTGAATATTATCTTCTACCTACCTACCATCTACCTACCAATCTATTCATTTATCATCTCTTATAGCCATACTGCTGAGTAATTATTACTAAGGTCTCATAAATGAACAAGTAGGCCATAGAGTCTAAATGCTTTGACCATGTTCACGTAATTCACTAGGTTTAGAGAATGTGCACACACCTTTAAGTAAAGCTCAAAAGATGGAACTGCCTATAACCCATCTCTTTCCCTTAACTTCAGATAATGATGCCTACTGGTCTATTCTGGAACAGTTTTCTATACACTGTCCTTTCTCTCCAGCCTCAGGCTTGGTTAGCACAAACTAGCCTTCCCCTTTCTAGCCTCTTTCCATGTTCACTCAGGCATCCAGTTAATCTTTCTCAGCCAAGGTTGATATCATGCCCCTCCTCAGATCAAAGGCCTTTTATGGCTTTTCACTATCTTTTAAATTAGGTAAACACTCCTATGCATGATATTCATGTCTCTCTTCAGAATATGGGTTATAGACATAATCAGTCAATGCCTGTTGAATGAATACATGTTCTTACAAGAAAAGTCATACTGCTGTGTATGTCTTAAGATGCAATATCAAGGTCTTCTAGAGTTTGTTAGTCTTCAATTCAACAATATATAGAAAAGATAAAAGTTAAATGAAGCATTTGTAGGGAGGTAATACTGTAATGGTTATTAATCAAACAGAGATAGCTATTTGAGTTCATATTTACACAACTGTATGAGTTTTCCACAGCTCCTTAGTCTAATATTAAGATATGCTTTCCTCCAGTTGACCTGAGGGTCACACTGAGTAGAATCACTCACTTAGAACTCATTATGCTGTAATCAAAGTGGCATCTGAAAAATAACATGCATTAGCTTCTGTACACACAAGTTCCAGTCTTACAGACACAGGTCAGCCACGGTCCCCCGATGTTGTATGCTATCTTCACTTCCTGATTAGGATTTCCTCTTATAGTATCAAGATGGTCATTACAGTCTCAGGATTATGCCCTTCTAGCTCAGTAAACACAGTTAGAAAGAATGTCCTAGCTGTTCCAGCAAAAGCTAGGGTGAACCCATTAGTGAGCAGGCTGTGTGAACTCTAGATCATGGAGGACGATCAGCCTTATTCTAACCATATGAAGTGAAATGGAGCTTGTGAAAGGATAGAGGAGTGCCATTCTTAGCCTGAGGGGAAACAGATGTGAATGCAAGAGAAGAAAACATTGGCATCACAGTGAAAAAGTTGAGTCATCACTGTGAAGACACAGCCAGCTCCTTGCTGGCCTGTTAGAGCTTCTCCACGCCACTCAGAGATTCTGACCAATGAAGAAGCACCTTTGTCCACTTTGTCTGCCTTTGCTGTTTGCTTGAGAGGGTGATGTCCAGCCCCTACCTGCATGGGGCTGAGCACTGGGCTCTCTTTGTAGCTCTTCTGTGACCCTAATATGCAGTCACAGTTGAAAATCCCTGGAGAAAAAACACTTTCTGTCTTCTCCATCAGTGCGTAGAATGCTGGTGTGATGTCACTGCACCTACCTTGTCACCTAATAATTAAAAAATGTACATTCTCTTAGAAGAGGAATCTCAGAGGCTAGTGATGCTCTTTAGAAACCTGTCCACAAACTACGGAAGGAGAAAGACTAAAATCAGTCAGATCTGAGACACAACAGCAGTCTGTTATCCACTCATTACATTCCTCTCACAGAGTAATTCAGTACCAAATGAGAAGGCAGAGGGTGCTTTGTGGGAAGCGGCTCCGCTCTTGCCATTACAAGGTGGTGCTTGGCATAGGCATTGCTTGAGAGAAAAGACAACTCCATATATGGAGTTGTATGCGCTGAGAGGTGTGGTTACCCGATCACCCCACCTCGCATCATTGAGAGTGGCCAATTAGTAGTGACTTCATGGCAGCTGCTGATAGGATCAAGGCAATGCTTATAAGGGGATGCAGGGGGAGGAGGAAAAAGAAGGGAAGAGGAGAGAAGAGAGAGAAGAGAGAGAGAGGAAGCGCGCTGTACAGGGATAGCTGAATAAACCGCTTGAAGAAGAACACGGTTGCCGTTGCCTTATTCTGCTGAACTGACATGAGTAGCGACAGTGCTTGAGTTTTATTTTTACACACTTGCTTTAAACTGGAGATTGAATCAAATCCTGGTGCCTTACTTACCACAAGGGCAAACCTTGAAATCTTATGTGAAGCTCTCTGCTGAGGCTTTGATGTTGAACTAGAAGCAACTCAATGCAGTAACATCCAGAAAGCATACAACACCGCCCAAGCCTGCTTCCACTGTCATGGTTTTCAGAGAATTTAAATGACAGAGTTTCTCTTTACCACTTCTCTCTCTGGAACTGCTTGACACCTCATCAATAACAGTACAACCAGGGAGGACACATGGCACTCCCAGGTGCAGAGGACCAATACCCAGTCCAACTTGTATTTGCTCCAAGTGTTCAGCTTAAAATCATCTCTAAGCCCAAGCTTATCATCCACACACTGGTGCAATTTCTCAAACACACTCTTGTAAGGTTTAGTGATAATACATAGCAAGCTCCAACAGATGGCAAGCTGTATGTAAGCGTTAACTCGCATCATTCGGTTAACATAATTTTGTCTTAAAATCTCATCTTTGAAGATGGGTGCTGATGGAAAGGAAGTTAGACTCCTCATGGACCATAAGCATGGACTAGGGTAACACACGTGAAGAGTCACTCAGAGGAAGCACCCAGTTTTACAAATTGTAATGTTTGGGTTTCAAATACGCAATTCTCTAATTTTGATATCTCAACTGCTGCTTTAAAGATCGAGTTTTGTATGGTGACCATTTTGTACCACCATCCACCATTTGAGTGATGAAGGCTTCCATACCTTCACACAGCATTATTTTGTAACAAATTCATTAATATTAGATGCCTAAATGCCTAACTTCCTAAGCAGGAGGAGTTCATTATTTATATAGCCTGTAGGAAAAAAAAAATGCCAAATTGCTTTCTAAACTATCTCTTTTATGAACCCCCTTTTTGTGGTTAAAATGGCTTTTCTTTGCAGTAAGTCACTAAGTTGAGGCTGTGGTTGCCAAGTGAGATGATGATAGTGATGTGGACCTTGTAATACAGTTGTGTAAATCAGATGAGATACAGCGGATGAAAGGGCTCTGCCAGTGACAAAGTACTGGGTGAACAAACGTGACACTTAAACAGCCTGCTTCCCACTGCAGGTACCACAGCTGTTGGCCTCAAGGGTTACTCTGGGTCATGTGGAGGCGTCCGTCTTCCTATGAGACATGGTTTGTTACTAAGCATCATGTGAGGACACGCAGGAAGTTCTTTTAGACTTCAGAGGAAGAGATGGGCAGTGACCAAGGATGCACGATTGTGGAGAGTGGGATTCCAAGCCTTCATGGACAGGGAAGAGCTAAGCAGACAGGAATCAAACGAGAACAGTGGACTGGCAATTCACTAGAGCAGAACAGAGTGCAGAAAGGAGAGGAGCCTGGGGCCCAGTGTTTGTGTGGGAAATAGATGTGAGATGGAACTTGGAAAGGAAGGCCCGTGTAGGTAGAGGATGAAGACAGGCCACCCTCGAGCATGCTCCATATCCATGGGAGTACCTCCAAACTCACTGATGGAGTTCCACAGATTTAGTTGAGTGGTCTTAATATTTCTACTTATCCTGCAAAAGACCAGGGAGAAAATGGGGAAAAATTGAGAAATAGGCAGAAAAGAGGAAGCTGTAAAGCCTGGCAGCATGCCCAGAGTGGAACCAGCTCAGCCAACAGGAAGAGGAGGCAATAAAGAGTAGTGTAGGCTGCAGGCAGGTTGGAGCAGAAACCAGGGAAAGAGGGCAGGGAGAGACAAATTACTGTAACAGCTAAATTGCAGGGCCATGAAACTTGAAGGATTCTGGATCCGACTTCCTGGTGAGTTCTCTGGCTTTGAAACCTTGGGAAGGAAAACTGATACTCATAAATAACTATAGCAGGGAAACTGCATACTAGGAGGAGTGTTCATGTTGATTAAAGGCAAGGAGGTTCTTGACAAAGAAAGAACTGTGGCTGGCTGGAGCTGCAGAGAGTTTGTAGGATGCCATCATGACTACATGTGGGAGTTAGAGAAAACTACAAGACAAATGCTGCAGAAAGCTATGAGCGCCTGCTGTTATCCAGGCACTGTGTTGGGAGCAAGATAGGGTCAGGTTGACAAGAGCAAGCAGGGGTTTTACATATGTCCAACAAAGAAGATAAGACCAGACTTGCATCCTTCAAGACATTGTTCTAAAAAAAAAAAAACAAAAAACAAAACAAAACAAAAAAATAACCAAATCATTATCCAACCACAGATGTCCTTTCCCATTAGTTTTCAGAAGCCATGCTTAATACTACCCAGATTCAACATGTACCCTAAGGACCCGCAACAAACTAGATTCTATCTACAGAGACCATCTGCTTCACTGCAGTGTCAAGAAATGGATCAGGACAACAATGGATCAGGAGGCTGAGGAAATAACTCAGGCACTTACTGTGCAAGCATTAGACCCCAAATTCAATCCCTAGAATCCCATAGGTATGGTGATGTTATGCACGTGTAACTTCCATGCTGGGGGATCCCTGGGACTCTCTGTTCATCCAGTCTACTTAGCTACTTCAGGCCAAAAAATAGACTCTCTCAAGAAACAAGGTAGGTAGCAGCAGAAGTCAACACCTACATCTCTCTCAGATATACATGTAAACATATGATCACTATTAATTAAATGAAGTCCAATAATATCTTTCTTCATGAAGTAAAAACTAAATGAAAAATTAAGTAAAAAACAAACCAACCAAGGCTTCGGGTTTATTAAAGGTACTTAGCCAAAGTTAACCTAAAGTACAAATATTTTCAAATCAAACCCAGCTCCATCCCAACTGACGTTCCTAGTTGAGATTACAAAAACTCCTCTTTTAGTGGTGCTAAATATGACATTTCATTTCATGTCAGTCTGAAGAACTCTTATCAGTACGAGAGAGTGACAGGTAAAGACAGGGCTGTGTTTCTGAGAGATCTCATAGCCTTGATCACTCAGCAGACAGGCAGGGGTGGGGAGGAAGTGGTGAGGGGAAGTGTAGGGAAAGCTGAGAAAGGAGAATGAACAGGACAGGAAGAGAGAGAGGAAGGAGGGCGAGAGAGACAGAGTCTAATGCACAAGATAAGAAACTGTGCAGATAATAGTAGAATGCCTAGATCATCAAGAGACAGAGAGAAAGGGCAGTTAGAGTAAAGAGAAGCAGGGATAAATTAAAAGGAAAAAGGGAAAAGTGCAAGAGAAATAGCATGGGGAAACAGAAAGATAAACAACTTATCCTTCATAAAAGAAGGAGGAAGAGGAAGAAGAGGAAAAAAGGAGGAGGAGGAGGAAAAGGAGGAAGAGGAGGAGGAAGAGGAGGAGGAAGAAGAGGAGGAAGAGGAAGAGGAGGAGGAAGAGGAGGAAGGGGAGGAGGAAGGGGAGGAGGAAGAGGAGGAGGAGAATTGTAATAATAAAAATGAAAACAACACCACAATTTCTAACAAGACACCAATCAACTTATGTTTGCCCATGGCTACTGATTCTGATTCTGGTCTGCTGATTCCCAAAGGATCTCCACAATTCACTGGCTGTCCATTCATTAATCAGCAGAATCACTGTCTCTGAAAGAAGAATGTGCATTCATGTGACACTTCAAAGTCCATTTTTTAAAACCCTCGTGGGAGCCACCACAGGCATTATACAGAGGATGAGGCATCCTGGTGTTTTGCATAAAGATATATTTTAAAGCCCCATTTGCATAATTGTCAGTGAAGACAGCAATTAGGTGACAACACCATGTGATTAGCTTCCAAAAATTAGAGGTGAGAATTAAAATCACTCAGTGAAATCTACAAACTCTAGGTCATAAAAAAAGTACTTTAAATAAAACTAATGTGTCATTTAAAAAAAAAAAAAACGAGATAAATAAACCAAATCGAGTTGAAGCAAAGCAAACCTGGGACCTGTGTGGCAGAGAGCCCAACTGATGGCAGCAGGGATCCCCAAATGCTGCGGCACCCTCCCCGACTCATTCAGTGAGATACTGCTTACTTCTAATGTGCCTTTTAATTGACAACTTGTTTTTTCTGAAATTTTCTGATGTCTACTTCATGGCATGCACCTCACCCCCACATATATGACCTCAGAGAGCTGAACCCCTTCTTCTGCAGTAGGTGTGATTTTTTTTCTACCTCAGAGGAGTCCAGGGCTTGAGGTATGTGGAGAGAACTCAGCTACACAGTGGGTATTGGGCAAAGCCAGGGTAGTTTTTAAGGCCTGGCACATTTTTGGAAAATACTAGACTTCCTGAGTTGTTCAGACCTCTGGCTATAGTTGACTGGTACCCAGAAAGTAGGAGGCTGGAATGTAAATATTATGTACTTGTTCATTCATAAGCATTTCAACTATTTCACAACAGAAAATGGAGTACTGTTGTGGACTGAACTGTCTTACTCCTAAATCCCTACGTTGAAGCCCTAATTCCTCAGAATCAGAGAATAGTGGGGTTACAATGAAGTATTTACAGTGTTCCTGAAGCCAAATTGACTAGTGTTCTTGACAAAAAAAAAAAAAAAAAGTACTGGGACTCATAGTCCTCAGGTATTCAGATCCACAGAGGGATGGCCACCTCAACAGGCAGTTGTCCACAGTCTAGGAGTGGGACCTGAATTTTAATGGTTAGGGTCAGTTTCCTAAGAAGCCAGTACTGGTTTCTGAGCCTTAGTACATCAATCAAAAGATCCAATCTGACCCATTTGAAAGAGAGACAAGGAGATCCAATGATTTCCCAAACCTATCCTTGGAGTCCTGGCCTAAGGTATACATAGTTCAGTAATTCAGCAATCCAGGTCAGGTTATAGCTCCACCCCTAGCCCCATCAATTTCTAGGATCTGGGATCCTGCAAGACTGGCTGACAATTCAGTGGTATGTATGTCTCTTCTCTTCTCTTCTCTTCTCTTCTCTTCTCTTCTCTTCTCTTCTCTTCTCTTCTCTTCTCTTCTCAACTTTCTTTCTTTCTTTCTTTCTTTCTTTCTTTCTTTCTTTCTTTATTTATTTATTTCTATTCTTTCTTTCCTGTCTTTGTATACATCTGCATGTCAAAAGAGGGCATCCAATCCCATTATAGATGGTTGTAAGCCACTATGTGATTGTTGCTAATTGAACTCAGGACCTCTGGAAGAGCAACCACTGCTCTTAACTGCTGAGCCTCCCAATCTGGTTTCTAGAAACAAGCTCCCTAGATCCTCTGGATCTAGGGTTGAGATTTCTGAGATTCCTTGAGATTCTTGGCATATCTTGATTTAACAGTCCAACTTCCAAATTGAGGGACACAGTATCTCTCTACAATATTTTCCTTCCTTTCAGGCATGTGGGTTCCAAAAGGAACTTCCCCTGCTGGCTCCTTGACCTCCAGCTTACACCTCTAGAACAACGAGGAAGTAACATTTCTGTGTTTAAGCCACCCAGAGTATAGTATTGTTATAGAGTGTCATGGTGGCTCTAGCAAACACACACAATGCAGTGTGGGCCACACACTGCATTTAAGCTATAAATGTCATATGATCAAAATACATTTTATAAATGAAATTTTAAAAGAATAAATAAAATACTAATAAAAAGCAAGTGCCAAAGTAAATAAGGTAGAGGTTATACTGTCAAGAGTTCATGATCTTGTAGGAGGTACACAAAAGCAGCTTGCAGCTGCCTGTAACTCCAGTTGCAGGGGATCATACATCCTCTTCTGGCTGTCATGGGGCATCTTTGACATATACACAAATGCATACAAGTAAATAGTGGTATAAATATTCTTTGAAAGCAAACAAGCAGTTATGATAAAACATGTTCAGTGCTACAGAGAGACAACTGTAGAGTGCTATGGGCCCACAGGAAGACCATGTAGTCTAATACAGGGATATGTATGAGATGGGACTTCTGGAAAAACATCTTTTTGACCCAATTCTCCCAAATCCTCTGTGCCAGTCATTTGAGGTCACTCTACTGATGTTTTCTATTTTTTATTTATTATAACCATTTATATCATTAAGAAACTCACTGCATTCAGAAGACTGTTGAACTCTCAAATGTGGCTACACATATGGAAATATGTACATACACTGCAAAAAAACAAGCATTTAAATCCAGATGTGTGGTATACACCTTCAACCACAAGACTACAGAGACCAATGCAGGAGAATTTTGAGTTCAAGTCCAGCCTAGGCTACACAGCAAGACACTGCATTTAAAAGGCAGCCAACCAATCAACTAACATCGAACACATATTTTAAATATTTAAAACATATTTTAAATGCTTAATTCCAGAAATCAGCTTCACAAAATTGTTTAGAAATGCAAATATATGAGAGCAAATGTCAGTATATGAGAACAAATATCTACAAAAGCTAAGAATGCAACAGAAAGCTTTTAAACACTACAATCAATAAGCCCAAATTTATTTTTAAAAGCGTGTTTTCTGGTTTTATTGGCAACGTACCCAGTATATTAGGATTTGGTCACTAGCTGTGTTTCTTGGGGGAGCTTCAATTCTGAGCTTCGGTTTTTCCACATGTGAACAAACAATAACAAATGTAAACTCGGCCATGGGGCTGAGGGAAGGGTCAGATAAGATGACTGACAGCTATGGAAGTATATGGCAATCTACATGGTGCTGGATTAAAATGTGTGTGAGAGGGGATACTACATTCACTGATTCAATGGCACTCCTGACAAACCCAAAGGCTGTTGCACAAAGAAGTAAGTTTTTAATGCCTGGTTACCACTGGCCATCAGCATTGGCTCAGTGAGTGAGCAAGGCCAGCTCGCTCTCAGAGGTACTATGGACCCCATCATTATAAAGTCTTTTATAAGCAGTGAATGTAGTGTACAGAAAGTCTCTGCTTCCCTCAGCAAGCATTTTTCTGGACTTCAAGGCTGCTGAGTGTTCTATATAGACAGATGATTAGATCACCTTGGGCCAGTGCTCAAAAGCCTCTGGAGGAACCAACACACCAACAGGAAGTTGATGAGCCTGGAAGATTAGGGACCCAGAAGAATCAGTGTGAAAAGAGCAGCCAGTATATCTTAGGAAAATGCCCTTGGTGAGTAATCCAAACCAATGATGGAAGCACTCTGCAGTGTCGTCTGACGCTATAGATTCTAGAGAGTGCCTTAAAAGCCCTGCCTACAGACTGAGTAGACAGACTGAGTATGTGTCCTTACTTCCACATGCCTATCTTGACCCTCTCCACCAGAAAAAAACAGAGATGAAGACAACCAGGGCCAAGGATGTGTTCTGAGGGTGTGCTTTTGTCCTCGCCCACTGCAGTCATCTAGAAGACCAGAAATAATATTTCCCATATCTGGTTAGATAAAATATTTTCTTTCCCTTCTTTTCTTAGCCTGTACCAGTGACATTCATAGTGTCACTTCTTAACCTCTCTCTCCTATCGTGATTATAAGTAATTCTAATTGAGCAACACATGACTACTGACATATGAGCAAGGGATTATTTTCAATATAGTATTATTCTCCATGCTTGCCTCAGGGCAGCTGCAGTTCCTCTAGAACAGTTTTGCCTGCTGTCCTCTCAACTGTGCACAGGTGAAACACTATTTTGCACAGACGCTCTGTTTTTCTTTCATAGAACTCTGATTTAACACTGTGGATGGACTGGTAGTTCAGGCTTCGGGCTTCGGGCTTCGGGCTTCAGGCTTCAGGTTTGGATGCCCAACCCATCAGGTGACATTACATTTTCCCCTTATGCACCCCCACATTATGTCATTTGACAGAGGAATCTCAGCCCAGGACTGGCTTGATATTGTAAGACACAACCATTTCCTGCATTACTGCCATTCACACCTAAGAACAGAGGGGACAACTGCTTGCCAACCTGTCTTTCTCTTCTGCAGGCATCCTCCTAAACACTTTCAGGGCCTTAGTGATTTCTTTCCTAAGCACTCGTATTATTTCCTCTACTAATTCTGTATAATGCCACAACTTGAATTCTTGCTTCACTGTGCTCATGTCCTCCAGGAGTGTGTCATGTCCTGCCTGAACCTGTATGGTTCTAACACCCTCCAGGAAGCTTTCTAAGTATCCAACTGGGAAAAGACCAGAGGGGCTGTTAAGTCTGTAAGCACACATCCCCCTCTACTGGACAAAACATGAAGGTACACAGGCATCTGGAAAAGGACCACAGAACTCTGTAGACTAGAAAGGGGTCTCTTGTTCACTGCCCTGACTGTCCATGAGCCAGCAGAGGCCCACCATGACCTTAAGTCATGGGGAGTTAAGGGAAGAGTACCGTGACTCTGTATGAAGCATCATTATCATATGGAGCCTCCACAGTGCAGTTCACCAGAGCCGTGCAATTGAGTTCATGGGGGTATTCATGTTATAAGTTAAAACCTTCTCTGGTACAATCATCAGCTACAACTCAGAGTGTTGTGAGACAGACCAGTGTGCTGCACTTGCAGTCAAGAGCTGGGGACTCATCTCTGTCACAGCAGCAGCAGCCTCCATGAGCACAGGCAGGGCAAGCCTGTGCTTCCATTGCCTCTCTGTACCATGAATGAGTGAGAACAGTCTGGAACTAGGCCTCATCATACAGACATATGAGCTGTAGGATTCTCTGCAAGTGTCAGTGCCCCAACACACAAGCAAAGTCATCATGGCAGTGCAGAGGAAGAAGGCCCACTGGAATGCTCCATCTCTGTGTCCCAATCCTGGCTCTAACACTGATCAGTTGTTGTCCCTAGAAGAGTCAGCTCTTGTCTCCAAAGCTCTGGCTCAAGAAGAAATGGGGCTGTGTCTGAATGCCCAGGTATATGTATGTAGATAGTTAATGATAACTGCCGGGGTTGATATTTTCTCATAAAGACCCTAACAGTTCCAGGAGTACTCTGATGCATCTAGGAGACAATCAGGGAGTCTTCACGATTCTACTTGTTTTATAACTGAGTCTATACACTGAACTGTTTGCTCAGAGTTCAGAAGAGCACATTTTGACATGTTGACTTCTCACCTGTTCGGTGAATGAGCTATCAGACCAGGGCACTACCATCATACCACAAAGCCTCTATAAGCCATGGCATAAAACACCCAGAAAACTACTGTCCTCTGTCAGTAGTAAGTACACCCAACAATTTGGCCCAACTAGATAGTTGACTCCACAAAGTGTAGGGATCCACAAAGAAGACAAATTGAAATACAATAAACATGCCACTGGGTTGTACGAGGCTAGTTCAAGAGGTGGCCGAGCAGTGGCCAGGTGCTGAGCTAAACTCTACTCCATCTGAGCCCAGGTAACCCAGATAAACAACAGCCATAGGAGAAGTGTAGGCTTGTCAGGTGAACATTTTCAAAGCAGGGTCTCTACTTAGCTGGATCACTGCTCACAGCCCACCCCACCCTCAGCCGCAGTTCGGAATTCCTTCTGTAGTCACCACAGACAGGAGAGGAAACAGAAGTGCACAGGATTAGGCTTAGCACAAGGTCATGTCAAGAGCAGGAGCCCTGAAAGGAAGGGGCTGGGAAAAGCATGATCCCATATCGTGGCTTAACTTGCCTGACACTCAGCTACCTCATCTTTTATGGAAAATCTAAAAATGTATTGGTCAGAAAATCTAAAGATGCATTGGTCTCACAAAGCTTTGCAATTAAAATAAAGGTCACTTATATGCCTGTAATATTCTGTTCCTGGAATTTCTTCCTTCAAGTTATCCTTGAATGTTCTCTATCCTTGCCCAACCCACCCCTTGCTCATATTAATTAACTTTATCTATCTATCTATCTATCTATCTATCTATCTATCTATCTATCTTTGGTTTACCAAGAAATGTTAAAAGTGTTAAAGTCCAAATAAGTACAGTTTGGCCTGACTTGCACACAAGCCAGGTAAGATCTAAGGAGTTAAAGATACTATGTCAGAACTTGTTGGTACCAAAAGTTCCTCTGGGCAAACAAGTCTTTACAAGAGGACAATATAACATCTTAAGATTCTCTGGACTCTCTTCCTTTTTTAAGTCTTCCATTGTAGAGCTGTGTCTCTCAAAATGGATTGCTGATATTAACTGCTGGTGCCAACTGAAGATTTCACACCAGATCCTTCAGAGAGCATGCAGTACAGCCCAGTCAGGGAGGAGAATCCTGCTCAACCTGTCTGCCCACTCTGGCCTACTTCCCACCAGCACCTGATAGGAAAGAGCCTGTCTTTGGATGTGAGGCTGGCAGTTCCCTTTGGAACTGGGGGTGTCTTGGCAGGTGCTTGTGAGGCTGGGGAAACCGAGGACTCTGTCTGCCTAGGCTCCTGGGGAGCACAGGCTCCCCCACAGGAATGCTATTCGTCAGCTGAGTGGCTTTCTTGTGGTTACATATACAGAGGCAGATGCTCACAGCTAACCATTGAACTGATCATGGGGTTCTCAAGGGAGGAGTGAGAGAGAAGACTGAAGGAGCTGAAAGGCTTTGCAGCCCCATGGGGAGAGCAACAATACCAGCCAACCAGAGCTCCCAGGGTCTAAACCACCAGCCTGGGAGCACATAGGGAGGGACCCATGGCTCCAGCTGTATATGTAGGGGAGGATGGCATTGTGGACATAGGTGGGAGAGGAAGTCCCTGGTTCAGTGAAGGCTAGATGCCCCAGTGTGGGGAAATTCATGGGGAGGGGGAAGTGGGAGTGGGTGGGTGGGTGGAGGCACATCCTCATAGAAGCAGGAGGGGGGTGAGATAGGAGGGTTCCTGGGTGGGGGAAAATGGGGAAAGGGGATAACATCTGAAATGTAAATAAAATATCCAATAAAAAATGAAAAAAAAAAAAAGCATTAAAGTGGAAAGAGTTACCTTCCGCTATCCTACCAACACTAAACTACCTAATCTACAGGTCAAAGGCTACAGATTTTCCTGCACTAGTTAGAGGTCACAGCTGATGTGCTGGTTCATATATTTTGACATTTATCCCTCTAGAATGAGTGTGAGCTCTGTGGAGATAGGAATTAGCTTTGTTTTTATCTGTTGGGTCTATGTCTATTGTGCCTAGAGGGGTGATAAATCCATGATTAGGTTATTTGATGAATGATGGAATGATCTTTTGAATGTATCATAATTATAGACACAAGTAAGCACAGTGATAGAGCTGTGTACATGGTTTAAGGGGGTGGGGACACAGGTGACAATATCAGAGTCTTTATTTCCTTAGTATGTGACCTTCTCTAGCTTGGCTCCACACTTATTCAGATGGAGATGATCTGTGTCTCAAAGATAGGGTTGTTAGGAGTCTCTTTAAAAGTATTGAAGCAATGTATGTCTCTTGAAAAAATATGAAAAGTACACATTTCCACAAACATATGCCATCCACCCACACAGACAACGACAGAAGCACAGGCAAAAGCAGAGACAGAAGGAAGGTTGGGGGAGGGCTTCAAATCTTCCACCTCCTAGATCTGCAGAGTCGTTCTCAATATGTAGCTTGCTAATTTTACAATCTATTTCAGTATGGAAAATTTCTAAGCAAGTGCTTTCCTTGGTGAACGATATTACACCAATTTCTTCCTGAAAACAGAGAAGCAAAGATCACTGTAAGGGATCCATAGAATTTGACTCTGAAGAATAAAAAGGGTCTAGAGAGTATAAAAAGGGTCGATAAAGTCTAAATCAATACTTCCTGTTCTAATTTTTATTACCATTTTAAAAATCTCTATTATTTTGAATACAAGTCCCTTAAACTCTTCCTGGAAGAGAGTAAGACTTAAGGAAAAAAGGCATAAATATGCCTACGCACCCCCTAGAGATTTTTATAAGACTATGTTGACAGTGCATGTGAACATGGTCTAGGTAAACAATAAAATATGTAGCCACAGATGCCTGCATTTGTTGGTTCTTCCTTTTTTTTTTCTCTCGGTCTTCAGCCAAGAGCACTCCTGACAGTGTTTTGCAGCACTGGGATCCTCACTTCTGCCATCCCCACATGCTCAGCAAGAGGTTTAGGGTGTTTGGAAATTCCCGCCCCCAAGTGAGAAAGGTAGCTGCATACCTTAAGGAGAAAAAGAGAGAGCTGCATAATTTGGAACTAATGTGGTTCCCAAAGAATTCAACAAGACTGACAGAGTGATCAGCTAAGCCCAAGATGAATGAGCTCATACAACGCTTCATGATTATACCAAGGACATTTCTAGCACCTACATGTCTTCCCTGAGAGGGGTGTTGGCAAGGAGTTCTGATTTTTAAAACAGCTGTAATTCAGATTTGATTCAAGAAATGACGTTTCCTACCCAAATCAGATAGCATTTACTTTCATATTTCCCATTCAACGTGAAATGTTTGCATATGTATATTTTTCCTTTGTGTGTGTGTGTGTGTGTGTGTGTATGTGTGTGCATGTATGCAAGTTTACATGTGCATGTGTGGGTACATGTGCATGTGTGTGGTATGAGTATGCAAGCCAAAGGATGACATAAAGAATCTTTTTCAATGGCTCTCCATCTTTTTTCTCCTTCTCCTCCCCTTCTCTTCTTCCTCCTTCTTCTTTCTCCTCCTCCTCCTTCTCCTCCTCATCTTCCTTTTTTCCTCCCCCTCTTTGAGGCAGCATCTCAGCATGTAGAACAGGTCTGCCTGGAAGTCATGAAGATCTACCTTCCTCTGCTTCTCAAGTGCTGGGATTAAAGTTCTTTACCCTAACACATGGTTAACCATATTCTTTTTGTGTTAAGGTCTCTCAGTCAAACCCAGAGACTGCAGATATGGCAAGTCCCTCTGGCCAGCTTTCTACAAGAATCCCTTGTCTCTGCCCCCTGAGGCTGCAATTATAGGTGGACAGTCACATTTACCTGGAATATATGTGGGTTCTAGGGATCCAAACTCTAGTCCTCTTTTTGTGGGGCACTTGTTTTAACTGCTGAGCCATCCTGCCAGAAGGCCCACACTTTTCTTTATGTGACTGACCTTATGGAAACAGGAAGCCTCAGGTACTGGAGCTGCCTAAGAAACTGCACTGTGTGGCTAGCTCAGCCATCTGGCTCCAGGTTTCTACTCTACTCCCTGTTTCCTGTGAAGGAAGGCATGATAATCAGATACCTATAGCATTGCAACTGCGGTTGGTCAAGCTCCAGTTTCATTCTGCATCCTGCCAGCAATGTGGGACCCAGGGAATTAGCTTTAATGTGACTGAGGTAATGCCATCCTGTCCCGTTCTTATGCTGTCTCTATTTTGTGCTTGCTCAGGGCCTTGTGGCTTTTCAGCCCCTAACAGCTCATCAGTCACATCCACCTTGGCAGTACATTTGCAACTTTTCTATGACTGTGGCCGCGGGCCACAAGTATACAGCTGAAGTGTTCCGCCAAAACAAATGTTACCAGGCTTGCCTGACCCACATCTGACAACGATGTCCTTCTGGCTTTGGTGATTTTTACCTTTATAAATGCTGCACCCTTGAGCGTCAAGACTGAGAGATCTTTGGGCAAGAGGTTACTCTTGGTTGTTGGCTAATAAATGACTCTAAGTTGCCCTTCTATTCATGGCGGTCTGTAACTTTCTTACCTGGACTAGAACAGTTTCATTTCTCTGACTCTGCCTTTCCTTCTCTATAAAATGATGGCAGCAGTGACTCTTGCATGGATTGCGGTTTGAATTACCTATAGTATTTATGAAGTGTCTATTCAATACCTAGTATCTGTGAAGCTCTGTCTAGTAAATGCCTATTGTCCAAAGGTAGAGATGTGATGGTACAGGTGGGGTCAAAGTCACTGTTGGAAAATGCAAGAGATAGAGGAACATGAGAAGAGAAATGGAAGCATGTCAGTGCTGGGAAAGGTCTCCAGGTAAGGCTAGCTATGGGAACACTATCATTGATGCTGACACTTGTGGTATTAGATTCCTATCAGAGGCAACCTACAGATGAACAGATCGAAATGCATCACCAGCTCTTAGTCATTGCACTCTGCAGCTGTTATTTCTTGTCCTCCTGAGCTTCCTGTTTTACTCCCTCTTGCCAACACAACGTGGCCAGAGAAGGTTTTCTTACAGTGGGATCATTTTCTCTACCCCACCACCCTCTTCCAAGCACATCTCAAGTATTTCCCAGTGCCTCAGTCCAGTACCACCCAGGCCTCCTCTCAGCTGAACTTCAACATGATGGAGACAACTTGACTTAGTGTAGCAACTCTGCTTTTCTCTTTTTTTACTAGATGTTGTAGTAACTTTTTTATTGTTGTGATCAGACACTATGACTAAGGCAACTTATGAAAGAATATGTTTACTTAGGGCTTATAGTTTCAGAGTATTAGAGTTCATGGTCATCACTGTGGGAAACATAGAAGCAGGCAGAAATTTGGAGCAGTACCTGAGAACTCACATCTTGAGACACAACCACAAAGCAGAGAGAGTTAACTGGGAATATTGAGTATTTTGTTGTTTTTTTTTTTTAATTTCAAAGCCCACTTCCACTGACACACCCCCTTCAACAAGGCCATTCCTCCTAATCCTTCCCAAACAGTTCCACCAACTGGTGATCAAATATTCAACTATATAAATCTATGTGGAAACAATCTCATTTAAACCACCATATTCCACTTCTTTGTGGTCACATCATAGTGCAAAATGCATTTAGTACAACTTCAAAAGTCCCTATAATCTGTCAGAGTCTCAACACAGTTTAAAATTCCAAGGACTCTTTGAGACTCAAAATACTCTCTTAAATAAAATCCTTAGTATTATCTGATACTAATTTATAGGCCATGCTCAATATATGTCATGTCTCAAACCTGTATTTTTAGAAATGGGTTATTTTAGCCACGTTTCAGACAAAGTTTATACATTTCACATGGATGCTATGACTCTTAAATTCTTTTGCATGCAAGAACAATTTGTACTCTCTCTTCCCTAAGCTGTCTCTAGTTTAAATAGTTGAATAAATGCAGCGGAGTCCTGCCTTCTGGACTGATACAGATTGGATGCAAAATGCTCCCCTAAAGCTCATGTATTGAACGTTTGGTCCTCAACATGGTGCTACCGGGAGGCAAAAGAGCCTTTAAGGTGAGATGGGCTGATGGGCTGCCCTTAGGTCTTTGGAGGCAGCCTTTGTAGGTTATGGTGAGTCTCTTGTCTTCTCCTTTCTTTTGTTTTCCGACTGTGAGATAAACATATTTTCTCAGCTATATGCTCCTCACCAGTGCTGTTTGGCACCCCTAAATCAATAAAACTAATTATTTTGTACATCAAGCCATGAATTCATAGGGCCTGGGCTCCAGCAGCTCAGGCTCCTTTCTGCTAGTTACCCCAAAGCCTGTTTGTTGGGGTGCAGCAGGTTGATGCTGGTGGAACCAAGTGCCTTTGCTTCTTGCCTTTTTTTTTTTTTTTTTTTTTTTTTTTTTTTTTTTTCGTTTTTCATTTTCTCCACCCATTTCAGGAAGCTACCTTGGCTCTTACAATGCTTAAGGTACTCACTATGCACATTACTTCTCTTGACCAGAATCTTCTCTGTAACTTGTTTACAATAACACCAGTAGCATCCAGGTGACACCATAGATGGTGTAGTTTGCCATGGTGACAGTTATAGGGCTTTTCTTTGTTTGTTTGTTTTACTTCATTTTATACAGTATCCCTTCCCTTGATGTCTGTAGTATCACTATGTTTGCAGATTCACAAATAAGTGGTCAAGAGAACAGCCCTGTGTTCCCTTTTTAAGGCACAGAAAACATACAAGAGGAGCTTGTTTTTTTTTTTTCTTTTTGTGTTTGTCATTTTGAGAGTGACTTCTCTGTTTAAAAGATGGGTTTTACTTATTTATTTTGTTTTAAAGACTATTTAGCTGGGGCTAAAGAATTGTAGCTGGAGCTGTGTGCATGGTTAAAATCAAGGTTTAAATCTTCTCAAATATTTGGAACACATACTTTAAGATCACTATCTATTTTTCAACAGTCCTTTATAATAAGTCACATTTCTCGTACAGCTCACTATGCCACAAGCCTGACACCCAGTCAGTTCTTGAGGACACCGAGTCAGTTTACATGCTCAATTCACGAAGAGGAAAGGATCAAGACTTCTGGAAACAAGGCTGCTCTCTGCAGTGAAAGCCACTCCAAGTTACCCAGTTCCCAGTAGACCTGGCCTCCAGCTGACACCAGTAAGCATAACTCCCCAGGGGGCCCAGTGGAACCTTCACTTTGCCCAACAGCTGAGAAAAGCAACACAAAACATCTTGGAAGGAAATGGGATGCAATAAATGAAAGTGACCAATGACCAGAAGGAGCCAACCGGAGACTTCTTGGGAACAAATTCTAAATCTGAAAACCTAAAGGCACAGATGATCTTTTAAGTCATTAAAATGGTAGATTGGATGCAAGAAAATGAATTGACCAACTGACTTTCCCAATAATAAAACCATAAATATAGAATAATTTTTTGTTTTATACAAAGAAATAAAACTCAGAAGCCAAAACCCAAACTAAAACTAGACTGTATGAAAGGTTCCCTGAAGAACATCTGGATGTACTGTGCTGGCGGAATTCTGTCAACAATAATAAAAAACAAAACAAAACATGTTGGGCTGGAGTATTTGAGTCTGAGCAATATCAGGGCATTGATCAGAAACTTAACTTTAGATAAGAATTCTCTTCTGCAGGAATAAAATCCTTGAGTGATGCAAACACTATTGAACTAGTACTTAAAATAGTACTAGCAGATTAAATTTTGTCATTATCGCATTTTGTTATTTTTTTAAGTTGGTGTTAGTAGAGTGCATGAAGTAGTCTTAGTAAAGCAGCATTCCATGAAGAGGTAATGGGTGTTCGGTGCCGACCAATCCTAGGTATGAAATTCTAGCTTAGAACAATAAGATAAGGCCTCTTGGTCTATTACATTAAAACCCATGACAGGAACTCTTCTTTAACTTATGAACTTAAAATAACTACAAAAATTATTTGACAACAAGCAACTATATACAGTTCAGTTGAGATTAGCCTAGGGAGATGGTATGCAATGAAATACACATGGTGAATAATACTTCAGATTTTGACAATTTTTTCCCTATGAATGCCATTGCAGGATGTCTATGAGAACAGTCTGACCTCTGGTCAGGTCTGACCTGGAATCTTCCTCTTCAATCATTATTTAGATATTGTGGACAGGTCTCACTATGATCTCATGCCATGTTTCATGGTTTAGTAACCCCTCCCTATCTGAAAAGTGAATAAAAGCTGGAAATGACCCATTTCTACAGATGAAACTGAGTTAAATCCTTCTCAGCACCAAATCCCTGTCAACATTAAAAAAGAGTCTCCTTCACCTCTAATGCTGTATGAATATTCACTATCTCTTGGTTACAGGCTGGGAATGCAGACAGGAAACAGAAAAAGCATAACTCTAGACTGGAGAAATGCAATTTTCAGATTCCAGCCCCTTTGAATCTATCCATTGCTCTTTTTGAGCACTTTCAGACAACCCAGCAACCTATTTGCTATGCATTCTTTTAGATAACAGTTGCAGTAAAGAAAAGCAGAGAAGTTATTGAGGAAATCAGAAGCATAACTCTTATCTTTGCTGACACATCTGATTTATGACTGCCTTGAATATCCTCTCGGAATCTCAGTTCTTTGAAAAACACATCCTCTGTGAAAACACAGCAAACTAGTTAATACTTCCACAGCATCAGGAACGGTATAGAGTATCAGCAGTCGAAGCAGGAATGTCACCAGGAGTTGTTCCTCTTGGCAACCCCAGTGCTGTGATTGACATGGTGACTACTATCTTGTGGACATCTTAAGAATGCTGTAAAGTATGTTTTGTTATTCCCAGCACAGAGAACACTGACTTTCTCCAAGGTGTAGTATATCATAGCAGCAGATTTCCAGTTCCCTTCATTCTGTGATGCCCTCTTTATCCAACCAAGCACAGAGAAATAACACAGTTTAAGCAACTACAACTTTATAAATTGAGATAGAAGATAGTTCACCAAGTGAATGAGAATAGGGACATGTATAGAAGAATGTTAGTGAAGGAGATCCTTACGACCCTTCTAGAATGACCATGTAGTGTGCTAGTCATATATTATTTTCCAAAAAGTAACACATGACCCATAATACAAGAAAGAAAACCCATTTATTTCTTAAACTCACCCTTTGGGCATCAGGTAACTGTGGAAGATGAGCAGATTCTGAGCAAGCACTCTGCTATTAAAATTGGAAAATTCGGAGGCTTAGAACTGGCCAAGCATCAAAGAGTCACTGTCCTTAGAGATTCATTCTAAGTTTCTCATTTGCCAATTAGCAAAAAAAAAAAAAAAAAAAAAAAAAAAAAAAAAAAAAAAAAAAAGTCTGGGAATATTACAAAAGGTATTTCAATGACTATATTATACTTAGAATTTTGTGATAATTTAAATGCTGAACAAGGAGTATTTTTTCAATACCTTGCCTCTTAATCCATACTGAGTAAACGTCTGGACCTTATGTATTAAAGTTGTTTATGCCATTAGATGTAGGTACTAGTGGTGATTAATTATTGATAATAATATTAAGGGTATCAGTAAATTGGTTTTAGGGCTGGAGAGATGGTTCAGAACTTAAAGAGCACTAGCTGCTCTTTCAGAGTACTGGGTCTGCTCCCCAGCACACACATGGAAGTTCCAAAGCCTTCTTTTGGCCTTTAGGGACACCAGGCACACGCACGCTGCACAGACATACATTTAGGCAAAATGCCTATACACATTAAAAAAATTTTAAATCTCATATAGAGGAAATTTTAAGATTCAAATAAATACTTAAGATACCGATTGTGGTACTAACTCAATGTTATGAAAGATCCATATACATGTCATGTTACCTATACACTTGTGGTAGGGACATCCTATGCAGAAGGGACAATAACAAGACAGCAGCGGGAAGACCCGGCATCTCCTGGCACTCAACAGAGCATGTGAGTGGAACTCTGATTTTCATTCTCTACAGCATAAGGCACTAGCCGAGGGATCCCCCAACAGTAGTTTATAATCACTAGAAGAAACAACAAGTACGATCAAATCAACGTGGAGCTTGTAGAACTGTCATTGGACTTAGAGAAAGAAATTAGAAATTGCTAAAATAAATTCCTTGAGGGTATGTGCTTCCAAGGGCTTATTCCTGAGGCCATTTACTTTTTAAAAACATATGTCAACGTATTTTATCTCTCAGGCAAAGTATATTCATCTCATTTTTCAGGATTAAAAATAAGCCTGATATTACCACCAGGCAGTAATATATTCAAAAGAGGAATACCGAATGAAAAAGACCTATTTTGTCTCTATACTAAATTCTGCCATTGGGAAAAAAGAACCAAGTTGTCTGGCGATTCACTTTAATTAATTTGGTGTTGGGACCACATTTAAATGCATGATACATTGTGAGTGGTGATCATTTAGGAGCCCTTCACAAGTATAGTTAACTTTGCATTAATGTTTGGAGATATACTTTTACAAAACAAAGTAAATAATAATATAGTATCTGTGTTTTGAGCTCTCATCTTGAAGAGGGTGCCCTTATAGAAAAGCCATTTGGAGCTGGTGAATCCTCTCATTTAATCAAATGCCACCCAGGCAGCTAGGAGACAGCTTAGTTGGTAGAGTGTCTGCCACACAAGTACAAGAATCTGATTTTGGGTCCCCAGCACTCTATACAAAAGACCAGGTTTGGTGGCTTATGCCTGTAATGTTAGCAAAGGCAAGAGGTAGGAACAAGCAGTTCCCTGGGGGCCTGCCAGCCAATCAGTGAGCTTCAGGTATAGTGAGTGAGATGGCCTCAAAAAGTAAGGTAGAAAACAGTAAAAGAAAACACCAAAATAGCCTTTTCTACCTACATGCCCCCCGCCCCCGTACAGACTAATGCCCCACAATAGAATAAGTACCAGTGATAAAACATTCTGAGCAGAAGCAGCTTAGGATAGGAAAGGATTTATTTAGCTCACACCTCCCCGTCATAATCCATCAGTGAGGGAAGTCAGGGCAGGAACACAAAGCAGAAACTATAGAGGACCACTGTTTGCTACCTTGCTCATGCTCACGCATAGCTAGCTTTCTCGTGTAGCTTGGGATGTCCTACCATGGGAATGGTGCTGTCCACAGTGGGCTGGCCTCTCCTACCTCAATTAACAATCAAGACAGTCTTCTACAGATATTCCCAATAAGCCAGTCTGATCCTCGTAATTCCTCAGTAGACCCTTCTACTCTAACATAAAACTGAGCTCTGTCAGTTGACAGTTAAAGCTAGCGAGGAGGGGGTGCCATATATACTTCTGGCAGCTCAGAAAATATGTTGGGCTCCCAAAGATGTAATCTGCAGAGGATGTTTACTTAATGTTGGGTCTCCATGGTACAGGGACTTTGGAAATCACAAAGATAACTGAATGTTGATTGTTATTATTGAGTTTGCCCCCTGCAGTCATCATAATAATTCCATATGCCGATTATTAACCTTTTGTTATACAGACAAGTTGGGAAAAAGGTCGTATACTTCTCAATGACACATTACCCATAATTGGCAGGATTTGATTAAAATATTCTGATTTCAAGACAGAGGTTTAGTGAGTGGAATAGTAGTGAGTCTGGCTTCCTTCCAAAACAGGGGCATCTTCCTCAACGCAGCTCAACTGAGCAACTGTGTGGATTATGTCATACTTAGCAAACATGGGGGAAGGTGACCAAAAGGCTGTTGTGTCTCCGAAGGCAGACCTCTTTCTCTGAAAGAAAAACCAGATCAATGGTCATCAAAACAAGAGTTTTCTCCAAAAACACAGGGCCTAAGATTAAGCGGCTTTTGCATCGATGAGACTTAAAATTTCCCGACGAAGGCCATTTGTGAGGCTAGTCATTCATCACCACGTGATTTTTCTAGACGTTTGTTCTTAAAGACACAAGGAAGATGGAGGCATAACCGCAGGGCTGTTGCTTATAAAAGAAAAGCTGCAGATGCATGCTTGTGATTACAAGGTCTGTGTGGTCTTAGTAGATGGAGTCCAATGGCTTAAACAGTATTTGCTGATAACATAAAACTGGTTGTAAATGCAAGATAGATAGTAGCACACTAATATGCATGTGAATCCAGTTTGAGGTAGGAGCATCTTGGACTGCATGGCTGCAGCTGGCACTTGGCGGGCATCCATACCTTGAAGACATCTGCACTGAGCCAGAATGGCTATCATTATGACCATATAAAAAATGTGACCACAGCAGCAAATGACACTCAGGAAAAATGTTCAGCAAGATCCCACCACCTTCCCATGTAAAAGCAGTGTGAAAGAATTAATCAGTGAGCTAATAAAAAATAAGAAGCCTATTTATGCTAACATGTGTACAAGTTCCTAAATCTGATGAGACCTATAACAGTTACTCAAAATAATTACACATAGCTAAGTGGGAATCCAATTATTTGTTGAGCATAACTCTTAATCATTTTCCTAATAAAATATTTGGATGGAAAAGACTTTCAATTCATTTAACATAGCTGCATGTTAGTATAACTATGCTTTTATCTTTTCACTTTTATCAAGTGATTAAGTCAACTGCTCAATCCCAACCCCCATACTTCTGATGTAGTAGGTGATGGGATGCAGCCTAACAGCGTTTTATGCACTTTCTGCTTGAGGTCAATAATGCTGATGTCCAGTGACCACAATGTAAAAGGCACTGATCCCAGCCATGTGGGCTCTCTCCTGTGTTAACACTTCCCTATGGTCTTATATCTCCTTTCCCTTATCGCTTGTGCACAATATAAGGAGACCTTCATTCAGCAATTACTAACATAGCAGTTATGTAACATAGGCCATCAGGCATATCTAATCTTTTGACATTGATCAGATATGACATTGTCATTACAAAGTTAATGCCCAAGAACAACAAAATCAAGTTACAAAAAAAAAAAAAAAAAAAGAACTCACAATAATAAACTTGCATGCTTTAAGTAACTACAATTTTGTGTTAGAGCATACCCACAGGTATCTTGGGATGTGTGCGGTCCTGGGGTTGGACATTCTACAAGCTATGTCAGATACTGATACAATGTATACCAAAGATACACAGGTGTGTAACAGCACAGCCTCTGATTCCATAGAGTTCAAAGTAGAGATAGATAAATACTAATAATGTTGTCTGATAAACATTATGCATAAGTTTCCCTGACCATAAAAAGAAAAGATGTTTATCTTACAATGAGAGAAACCAGACGTTTTATAATAGAAAAGATGGTTAGGAATCAAATGAATTTACTATACTGAAATAACTTTAGATTTATAGAAAGCTTTTAAACATCCCCATTCCCTTCTCCCATCTCTCCAACACATGCAGTTTTAGGCCTTAAGTGACCAAGGTTAAGAACAGGATAAGAATATATGAACAAAAATTTAATGCTTTTCACCCTAAAGTGATCTAAATATTTTTGGGGAAATATGTGCTAAACATATATTGAAGAACCAAGCTCTTCAATAAACATGCAAGTGTGTGTGTGTGCGCGTGTGCGTGTGCATGCATGTGTCTGTGTGTCTATTATTCCAATTTACAGATAAAGAAGTACAAGAGTTACCAATATTGTAGCAGGATGCAGATCTGGAATTTAACCCAAAATATTCATTTCTAGCATCCTATCACTATACTGTGATTAGTATGGTCCAAACATGGAGGCGACCTATTACAGTCACTTCAGGGAAAGTTGTGAGGACAAGCTTTTGATAGTAGAAACCAAAGACAAAACCAGAGAGGAAATGGTAAGTACTAGGCTATGGAAGTTCACTCTACTAGAGAGGAATTTAAGGTCTCGAGATTCCTTTCTTTTGATGTACATGTCCAGAATGACTCCCTCTTCTTCAGTCGGGACAGAAGCTATGAATACAGTCTTACCACATCCTCTGTGACTAAGTTATAAGAAATGGCAAAACTAAAGGAATTCTGCAGATGGCACAAAGATCCTTGGGGTTCCCACACTTCCCCATCGCTTAACACATCAGAAAACTTTCAGGCCATTTTCCAGGTCCATGCATTCTTTTCTTGCCTTCTCTTCAGCTTCCACTCTTGAAAATTCTATAAAAATCTTGCTTCACTGGTTGACAACAGGAGCTTTATGGGCAGATCAGTGTGACATTTTGCCAGGAACTTTCCAAAACATAAACGGAGGTCACGTGGTCTCAGTTTATGGCTGTGTGTTAGTAAGTTTCATAGAAGAATGCTTTCACACAGAAAATGAACACCAGTGGTAGGCATTAGACACTCAGCAGGTGAGCTTTGCAGACAACCTTGGATCACAGCTGAGAGCACCAACAGGCACTTGCCCAGCCTTGTAGTTCATGTAGGATGGGTCATAAAGCATAGCTCGTGCAAGGCAAGGTACACATGTTCCAGCCTTTGATCATGCATAATGCAACATGGTTAATCTGTGACCAGTGGGAAACATGAAACGTTAAATACCTTTGGTTTCTATATCAAGTTTGGTCACTTGGCTACCCCTGGCTTTAACAGTAAAATTAAGTTTAATTATAAAATATAAGATCTTTGATAAAAAATTGCCCACCATGTATGTATGTGTACCTTTTTAAATTTAATTTCATTCTTATGGTCTGTGGGCATTAGACTTCTTAAACCCTGGCAGGGATAACTTGTAAAAATGGTTGCACTGTAACAGTGTCTAATACCAGTGCCAATTACATAACATGGCACAGAGCAATTTTTTCTGTTTAACATAGAGTGAGTGGGAAAACATTGTTCCCAGTTAGTTTGCAGACAAGATGCTATGTTACCCATCCATCCATCCATCCATCCTTCCTTCTAGTAATTTACTCTTCAATGAAATGCTTATTGAGTACATAGAATGTTTCATGTATTCAAATTGATTCTACATATATGTAATAACAGTGCAAACGTTGAGGATAATTTAAAAAAGAGAGAAACATTAGCTTCAACTTCACTGTGTTCTAACACCAGCTGAACAAGTTCTCAGCAGCAATAGGATACCGAGAACAGGTCAGAGACAAACCAATCCTATTCTACTCGTAGGAGTCAGCTAAAGGAATTGCCAACTGTTCTGTCTGGATGCTCTAAAGGTCAGTGTGTCATCCCTCCTATCACTGTCTAGACAAATTAGTCACTCAATCACATTTTCAAAATTCCTTTACTTTTGCATCATCCCAAAAGTTATGGCAGGTCACACATTTGTGGTGATAGATAGTCAACTGCGTGGTCATTTTAAGTTAGAAGGTTGCTTTTAATTAAATTCAGAAAGTACATTAAAAACAACCAGTACAAGTTAACCCACTACTAATGAAATGCAAGTCAGAAAACCAAAGAGTCTGATGGGGACTTTTAAAATAAGATGTGTGTTATTGTGTAATGACTCAAGCGAGGTCTAACACCTATTACCTTGACAAAATACTACAGGAATCAGGAGGAACTGGATGGGTGATACCTGTAAAAATTAAGAATGCTTTCTAGAAAAAAAATGTGCTCCATGAAGAAAAAAAACCTTTTGTTTCTCTTGTCTAATTGTCTCATAACTTAATTTGTGATTTTATATTTCAGTGACATTACTAATCAAACATTCAATTTTAGTTCCTTTGTGATTTAACTACAATTTTACACCAGAATTAATTTAAAAGGCTACTATGAACCATTTTAAACCAAGCTTTATGCATCAGAAGCATCATATATAAATAATTCCTTTTCTTATGATATTTACAGATTTTAGAAAAATCCGGTATTAGCCTATACAAGAGACGAAAAATCATTATGTAAGCCATTACCTAAAAACAAAACAAAGAACAAAAACAAACAAACAAAAAACCAGAAGCAAGCCAAGCATTGGTGACTCCACACCTGAAAGACCAGCACTTGGGAATCTGAGGCAGGAAGATTGCCATGTGTTTACTGGGATACAAAGTGAGACAAAGTATTTCAAAATACAATACAACATAAATTAACATAATATAGAACTAGAAGCAAATGTATCAGATTTAACCAAGAGCAAAGAAATCACAGAGAAATCACAGCACCCAGTAACTGACTCTAAGATATTTGCAGCACTCTTTTCTCACCGGAGAACAACAACAAAAGATGGCTGTTAAAGTCCCATCATACATCATAGGCTGACAGTAACCTGTGGTTATAGTGAAGCTAACATTTCCCAGTGATGCATGAAGTATTTTCGTGAGACAAAGTATTTCAAAATACAATACAACATAAATTAACATAATATAGAACTAGAAGCAAATGTATCAGATTTAACCAAGAGCAAAGAAATCACAGAGAAATCACAGCACCCAGTAACTGACTCTAAGATATTTGCAGCACTCTTTTCTCACCGGAGAACAACAACAAAAGATGGCTGTTAAAGTCCCATCATACATCATAGGCTGACAGTAACCTGTGGTTATAGTGAAGCTAACATTTCCCAGTGATGCATGAAGTATTTTCAATGACACTATGTCACCAGTTCACTACAGAACATTCTGAATTAGACATTACGCCTTCTAACAAATGCAGTCAGTGGGATATTAAGGTGAAAAATAAGCTGCCTATACACACCATCAGGGTTGGGTTCCTCCTCCACATGCATCAATTCCTTCCTGGATCCTCCTAGAAATCACATGGACCCAATCATATGGATGAGATGTTCAGCCTCTTGGGTACCGTTCTCTTGTGTTCTGGTTGCTTAAAGGTGCCCTTTGATGCTGACAAAATTGGTGCTTTGTTCTGCTCCAACAGAAGATGCCAGATGGACTGCCCGAGGCACAGCTGCCTACATCTCCTACTTCTCCTTAGTAAAATACAAAATCTAGCTCACTCCACTGTTATACCTGTCATGCTGCTTCAAAAACACCCTGGATAGAGAACCTGCACTCATATTAGTACATTTTGCTACACAGATTGCATCTTCAATGTCTCAAAGAAATTTTAGTAACATTATTTTTCAAATAACAACCCTGTCTTTTGTTGTTTTCTTTCTAGGAAGCAGACATGAGCTTCCTAGGAGCCCAGTGGGTAGAAGATCTGGAGGACCCGCATCATATTGTTTTCAGAGTTATCTTCCCTAGTGAAGCTGGTACCTTTCAACATGCCTCAAATCCTCCCTTCTTTCATGTGAGCTGTGCCTTGTGATATTCCTCCACAGTTTCAAAGAATAGACTCTGGATGGCCCTAACCTAATTACACAGACATGCCCGGACAGCTCCAAACTCTAGGGAGAATAGACAGGGCCTCAAGCTTCACATGTTATTTACTTTCCATAACTCCTCTGGGCAATCTGGAAGTTGGTGGCTTTGGTAACTCACTGGATGATTTGGCAGCTCTTTCTCTACACAGAAAACTCAGATGCAGAGCATTAACTTAAGTTCTTAACAAACAAAAGGTATCATGACTTAGGAAAAAAAAATACCTAAAACTTGGATAATCCACCTTACTATCTTAGGAATCTAATTATCATAAGAGTTATAGATGTGTGAATTGCAATGCTTCAAGCCCAGGTTCACTTGCTAGCATGAAGGCAGATCTGCTCCATAGCCCCTCCTCTCATGATGACTGGATCCACCATTTGGGAGCCCTGCTGTTCTATTCAGCCATATTGTTCTTCCTGGAGTTCCTGTTCTACCAGTATCTATCATGCAGCCTCAGCTTAGTTCTCAGCAGGGAGGGTTCTGCTAGCCTTGAGTTTCCACACTGCTAGTTGTTGGGCTCTGACAGCCAACATCATGCTTCCCTTCCTCCCAAACTCCCTTCTGCACAGAGACAGAGGCATTCTTTCCAGGGGCAGGGAATGCCTGCCCAGATACTCAACCCAAACTTCTCTCACAGTCCTCTTCCCCTTATTCTGTGATTCTTTCTACTACCAATTGTTCTACAAAGACACCCCAAACCCATCTGCAACCTTCTATATGTCTGAATTCTAATTCTAACCTAGTTTCAACCCCTTTCCTGTAAGGTTCTGGGTCCCATAGAAAGAATAAGGTTTGAAACACTAGAAAATTTATAAGGATGAAAATAACTTGCAGACCCTCTTTGTGGGAGTGGGAAACTCCACAACACACTATAAACTGGAGGCTGCCTTGCCAGGCTATGCAGAGGAACTGGAGGCAGATGGTGTGCCCAAGCTTCACATTCCATGGCCCACTCAATATGGTTTGAGTTCTATCAAAGAATTACTCAGCAGGGTGTCTTGACTCTAGCCTACAATACCAGCCCAAGAGAGTGCTGAGTTCGAGGCCAGCCTGAGCTGTAAGTAATTAAATAGTAAGATTTTATTTTTTAAAGAAGCTAATTATTTAATAGCATTGATCAGAAGACAGGTGAAATCCATCAAAGGAACAAACAAAAAAAAATATTATTACACAGTAACAGTTATCAAGAGAAAGAGTGTGGGCCCAGAGTGGTAGCTAACATTTCCATCATTCTCTAAAAACATCCTTACTCAGAGGATCAAGACAAATAGGGTAGAAGATATGTCTTCAATAGTCAACATTCAGCTTCATCAATTAGATAAAATGCTTGTAATTCAACTACAGGCTCAAAAGAGTGAGGTGTTTCCTGTTGTTGGTTTGGGTTATTTGTTTTCAGACAGGGTCTCGATATTTAGTCCTGACTGGCCTGAATCTTAGCCATCCACCTGCCTCAATTTCCCAAGGGCTGGGATTAAAGGCATGTGACACTATGGCAGATTCAAAAGTATGAGTTTTTGGATGCCTCAACCAATGACAATCGGACAGAGTAATTATTTGTGTGTGTGGGGGGGGTGGTGTGAGGTGTGTGTACATATAAAGACATATGTTTATATAAAAATACACAGTAATTGTCTCCAAAGTTTAATACTCTTGTCTTATCTAGGGTTACTATTGCTGTGAAGAAACACCATAACCACAGCAACTCTTACATAGGAAAACATTTCATTGGGGGCTGGTTTAGTTTTGGAAGTTTTGTTTATTGTCATCAAGGTGGCACATAGGCAGAGGTGGTGCTGCAGAGGTAGCTGAGAGTTCTACATCTGGATCAGCAGGCAGCAGGAAGAGAATGTGAGCCACTAGGCCTGACTTGAGCTTCTACAACCTCAAAGCTCATCCCCAGTGGTACACTTTCTCCAAGGATGCCACACCCACTCCAACAAGGCCACATGTCCTAATCTTTTCAATAATCATTCAGAAATACTCTTCACTTATTGTGTATTGGAATTGACCTCAAAGTACAAATTGTTCATTGGCAATGTTTCATATTCTGACCACCTATTTTTAATGTGAGATAACTGGGTAAGACAGATTTAACTCTGTGTTCTTGAAAAACAAAAAGGCAGATGCAATGTGATACCAATCACTGTTGAAACCATGAGCTCTGGTTTCTCAAAAAAACAGGTAATTTTTTTCTGAATTTATGGACTACACGAGAAGTTTCTATTTCCAATTCATTTACTTTCTCTATGTGTGACCTCTGAACAAGGAAAGAGACGGTCAACGGTCAACCTGATTCAACACAGAGCTGTAAAATATGAAAAGAAAGGAAAACACTACAGTGCTCACTTACCACCAAGACAACCATGTGCCCTCCCCAAGTCTTTTCTTGGTCTCCATACTGCAGGCAGTTTACCTGCATCATCAAAGTTCCCATGTGCTGCTCAGGGTCCACTTCATCCCTGGGTGCTCTGGGCCCTGAAGGGTAGACCTTGAAGGCCATAACTGGCAGATTGGTGGTTCCCTTACACTTGTCTCTAGCTTTACTTTAGAAACTCAGGCCAGGCTATTTACTGCTCCCACCACATGCTCTCATCCTATTGGTCCCTCCTTCATGCTCCAGGGACCATTCAACTCTTTGTCACACACCCCTCCTCTACCCTCACCTCATCCCCTCTCCTTGGGGGCCTGAGGTGTCTGTTCCTGTTGGGACTCTGTTGAATCCAGAAGCCTCTCTATATTGCCTTTGTGGCTGGATTCTAGATTTTGTGCTACTCTCATCTAAACTTACCATCCAATATACTCCTTTGGGCATTGCCTTCATGGCTCTCCAGATACTTTTCTGTTTGTTGTTTGTCTTTGATCAATTCTATCTTCTCATTGTTGAGTTTCCTGCATCATTAGAAGTCACAGGAAAAACAAGTGTGCTTCCACTATAATCCTACTCCCACATATCCATGACACTCAATAGAGCATATTTCTTCATTTTTTTCTTAAAGAAATAAAACTGCAATTTTTAGAAGAAACATAGGGGATATAGTACAAGATGCTGGATTAGCTGTGGCAACTTACAATAGAACAGCAACAGCACCGGAATCAACTGTAAGTATCAACAGATGGGACTGCCTGAGAATAGAAAGTTTCTGTACAGCAGAAGAAACAGTCAGCAGAACAAATGGACAGTCTAGCGAATGGGAGAAGACCTTTACTAACTACACTTAAGCAAGGAAATGAATACCCAGAATTCGAGAAGAACTGCAGAAATTAAATGCCAATGAAACAAAACTACCAGTCAAAAAATAGGCAGATGAACTGAATGAACACTTATGAACAACCATACCTAGCCAATTACTATTTTAAAAGTATTCAACTCTCTAGCCCTTGGAAGAAGACAAACTGGAGCTACTTTGACAAAGCACCTCACCCCAGTCGGAGTGGCTATCATCAATGAGTCTGACAAGAGACTGCAAGGATGTGAAGAGAAAGAAACCTTTATTCACTGTTGGTGGGGAGTAAATATAGCCATTGTGGAAGTCAGCTCTGAGATTTCTCAAAAAAATTAAAAATAGAACTACCATATGGCCCATTTATTTTATTTCTGGGCATTTATCCAGAGAACTCTATACACCACCACTGAGATATTTACACACCGTGCTTATTGATTCACCACAGCAAAGAACTGAAATTAACCTAGTTGTCCACCAACACATGAATGGATAGTGAAATGTGGTCCATGTGACTGGGGTGATAGCTCAGTAGTTAAGAGCCCTGTTGGTCCTGTGGAGAACCATGATTATGTCCAGCAGCCACATGGAGGCTCACAATCACACCTGACTCTAGTTTCAGGGGCTCCCATTCCCTCTTCTGACCTCCATGAGTACCAAGCCCTCACAGGGGCACAGACAGACACACCTGTGAGCAAAAATTCATATACATAAAATAAGTCCTAAAGAAGTGCACACACCCACGAATGCTATTTATCTCTAAAAAAATATAAAAGCACAACACTTTCAGGAAAATGATTGGACTGAGAATGTATAATATTGAGCAAGGTCACACAATTTCAGACAAAGAACCTGTTCTCCCTCATATGCAGAATCTAGCCAATAATGTATGTGTGTACATAAACATGTGTATGTGTAGGTTTAAATATAGTAATGTTAAAAAGAAAAGGATTAAATATTAGGGGATGAAGAAAGACTCAATACAGAAATAAATGAATTATGAGAGAGAATATAAAATTAATCATTTTTTCTAAGTCTCATGTCATAGATTTTTTCATTTCTGGTGATGGATAAATGCATAAAAATACATTGGCTACAGAAAATATAAAAACACGATATGAATCTGTATAGATTCCCTTTCAAATGGCTACTTTAACTGCATAGAAGTTCACTGAGATGTATAGCTTGGGAGTCTGGCTAATTCTGGTGTGTGATTTTCCCCCCAAAGCCGCATGGCTGTGTTTGTGCCTATAACCCTAGCACTGTGGAGGTCGGAGACGGGCGGATCAGACAGCCTGGCTCCAGATTCAGTGAGAAACCTTGCCTCTAGAGAATACGGTGGAGAATGACAGAGCAGAACACTTGATCTTTTGGGCACAGGCACACACCTACATGCACAATCACACACACACACACACACACACACACACACACACACAAAATAATAAGTAATATGGTAAAAATAATGCTTCTGAAATTATAAAAGTTACATGCACCTCACATCTAGAGAAACACTGTAAGAATACACAAAGTGGAAAAGCGAAAGAGTTGATGCACCCAACTCTCACATCTTGTTCTCTGGTCCAGTCCCCACTATCTTGCCCTTTGAATGTTACCAGGCTGGCCAATCCTTCTTTACACCTGTCTATCTGACATTCAAGTCTCTGCGGAACACACATATTTATATATGGTAAGAAGACATGTTGGTTTTACAAGAAACAAGAGCATTCTATATACTATTTTGCAGCTTTTTATTAATCAATATTAATACTTTAGATAGTTTCATAGTATTACAGAGGAAAAATGTGTTGCAATTTATTTAAACATGTTCTCATTCATGAACATTCAGGGTTTTTTTCCTAGATATTTTGAAAGTATAAAAAATTGCCGCAGGGCGAGCAAGATGCTCAGCTGGTAAAATGATTGCCATGCAAGCCTGGTGACCTAAAGTCAATCCCATGAGCACACATAGAGGTAATAGCAGAGAACTGTCACCACAAAGCAGTGCTCCTACGCCTATGCCTACGTATGACCTCCATCACACACATGTCCACAAATAACACTCATAATAATGATAATAAAATGTTAAACTGCTGCAGTAAGTACCTGTGTGTATGTAATCATACAGGTACATACATTCATTTTAAGCAAAGATCTTAACGGTTGGGTCACTGGGTCATACTTACATATAATTTTAATGATGAGTCTTTGATATCTCTTGTTAACTCAACTATATATATTCTTTATATTCTAGATATAATAAGGTATATGCAATTTCTGAAATCTCTCTACTCTCCTTGCAGTTACAGGTAACTTTCTGTGCATGCCATACTTTCTGATGTTAGTTAAATATGTGTCTATATCTATTAATATTTGGAACTTTTAAAAAATTTTATCAAATCACATCAAACATTATTAATATTTATATGCAAGGAATTTATATCTATTCCACATAATATAGGTCCAAAGACTTGACAGGATTAGGTACAATATATTCTTTTACATGAGTACCTCTCAACTCTAAATAATCGGGCATTAATTATATCTTTTATGAGCACAAGAATTGGTCAAATGACTTTTGACATCAAGAAACTGGATGCTTAAGGCATGTGCTTCTATCATGCCTCATTAACTCCAAAGAACAAAAATCACAAGTTTGCTTAACAAGAAAGACTAGATGTCTCCCCAGCGTGGTGAGCCAGCTGCCATGTGATGCTTGTGCCACTAAAGAAGCCCATTTTTGATTAAAGATAAATGAAAACAGGAAACCAGAAAAGAATGTCAATGTTAAACTCCCCTAACACTGTGAAGTAGGTTCACACAACTAAAAATCCCTCAAGGTTATTTTAAGGAAATGCATATTTCTCAGAGTCTTGGTAACATTGTGTTACCTCCATCATCAAAGTAAGGTCCCATAAAAATCACTATGGACTGGTCACTAGATGGGTCCATGAGAAGAAAACTCTAAATGCTTTTCATATTTAGTGTATACTCTGCTTGATCATATTGTCAACATGCAAGAAATTCCTTATGTAGTTCAGAGAATGAAGAGTTAGAAAATTTATAAAGCCAACAGGAAATGGATCAATGGCTTTTCTGATACCTGTATGTTCTGTCCTGCATGGTGGTAATGACATTAGATTTAAATGCTTGGTCTTGTAAGATGTGGATTTTGCTTTCTACTCAGAATTAACTACTTGTCTATAGCTGTAGAGTCTTCCAACTAGAAATGGGTCTTTTGGTCAAAAATAAATGAAAACAGGAAACCTGAAAGTAATGTGAACACTAAACCCCAAGGAGTTAATCTCTCACTTGAGTAATTAAAGAGTGCTTTTAATTATCTTACTCTCATCACTTCAGTGAAAACCCTCGTTATGATTTCCACAGGAAATACAAGTCCACAGACCGTAAACTCCTTCTAGTTAATAGCTAACTTGGGGGAAAGATGGGAGTTGGATTCAGATGAAGGACCACTGCAGGATGATGGTAAATGAGTTACCTCTGAAGAGCTGGCTGCTACTGTCTGAGGCATCTGCTGAGACTGAGAGGGAGGAAATGTGGAAAGCAAGACAGAAGCAGCCAGAAAGAGGATAGTCTCTGAACTCACCAGCAGCAGGAGTAACTAAAACATAGCAAGGACTCTGGCTACAGAATGGGATGTAAAAAGAAGAAAAGAGACAAAAGATATACCATAGACTCAGGGTGCTAGCTAGAACTCTCCCTTCATCCATGCTTCTCAATTCAGTGCCAGTAAGAGAAGTTTTGAGCGTCCTAAGGACAAAGTCTAAGAAATGCTAATTACTATGAAAATGAAGGTCCAACTCTTCTTCCACTTTCCAACTCCTTATATAGCATTTGATGCAGAGGAGGTCTCTATGGTAGAGAATTTCTGTGATTTTTTATAATTGACTCTTAAAAGTGCTACCTAAGATCCCAGTGGAAGACTGGGCCAAAGTTAGAAGAATGCTCATGAACAACTGCATAGAGAAGCCATGTGAAAAATGGAACTATTCATTCAACATGTCCCTCAGACAACAGTGCACGGTCAATTGCCAACAGAAATGGAAAGTCTTCTTATGTGCTTACAGACAACTAAACTTAATCCTTACTAACTTATAAAAGGATGGGGCTTTTATGACATAAAAAACTGTAAAATGACAAGGTAATCTTAAATTAAGGAACAAAAGTTTTATGAAATACCAAATATATTCAATGCAGAGATTCTGGATGAGGAGTACCTAAAACCCTAGAATTTGATGTAATTTCTAAGTAGTAGTTTCCTTTCCTGTTGCTGTGATAAAAAAATACCCTCACAAAAGCAACTTAAGGGAGAAAGGTTTGTTTTGGTTCAGAGCTCTTCATGGCTGGGAAGCCAAAGCAGCAGGAACTTGAAGTAGTTGGTCGTTCAGCATCCACAATCCAGAAGCAGAGAGCAACGAATGATTCTCAGCTCACTTTCTCCTTTTTATATGGTCCAGTATTCCCTGCTAAGGGAATGGTCCCAACCACAATTATGACAGATTGTCCCACACCAATAAACATACTCAAGATACTATCCATAGTCATGCCCTGAGATTTCCTCCCAGGTGAATTAGGACTTTCTCAAGTTGACATCTACACTCTCCATAACACAAACTTAGAGTTAAGGCAACAATTCCATATTCTGCTCTCTCCTCTAACTCCACTGAGCTTACTTTCCAGATGATTCCAAGTTGCTAGCATCCATGCTCAGAACTGTAGGGGCCAGTGTGATGGCTCCTTAGATAAAGGTGTCTGCTGCCAAGCTAGAGGACCTAGGGACCCATAGAGCACAGCAGGAGAGACCAGTTCTACAGGTTGACCTCTGACCTCTAGACATATACTGTGGCATACGGCTTCCACCACATAAGTAAATTATTTAGTATTACTGGCTAGGGGTAGTGTTCAGTGGTACAGTATTTTTTTTAAGCATGCCTTAGGTCTTTTTGTTATTAGAGATCTGTACAGTACATGATATGAATTTTACAACCCTATGACTTTCATATTGAGGCAGAAAGTGGCAAATCTTACTGAAAAAAGATCAACATATTACATAAAGAGAATGGAAAAACATTTACCACATTTTTGAAGAAAAAAAAAAAAAAAACAACCTCCCTGCATGAGGCATGTAGAGAAATTTATAAAATGTCACAAGTTTAAGAAAAACAGAAAACTTTTGGCAACTCTTATTTTCTAGATCAACATTTTAAGTCTCAAAATGTTACAAGACTTTTCTATAAATAGAAGTCCAGTACCCTGTAAGAGATCAAATATCATTTAGAAGTTACTTCCTAGCCTAAGACGGTGACCATATGCTACTGAAGAACTGATCGCCTGTACAATGGCATACAAAACCCTGAATGTTTGGACGCACTGGCTTGGAAAGTGCCAAGGGTACGGGATCAGGACTCCCGATTGAACACTCAAAATTATTTTCATGTAAAAATTTACATTACATCAAGCATACAAGCCAGAGGAGCTCATTAGTACCTCATGCGTGAAGAATGGAATTGCTACTCTAGTCATAGTAGCAACCCACACATAAAACATACTTGACATCCAACAGACGCTTTGTGCTCATTTGGACGGCTAAATAGAAAAGAGATTGGAAGAAAACCTGAACCAAATTCCCTTTTCATATGTGTGTGTGTGTGTGTGTGTGTTGTTGTTGTTGTTGTTGTTGTTGTTGTTGTTGTTGTTGTTGTTGCTGTTTTCACAATAAGCCTTTCATCAAGTCTGACTGGCCTTGAATTCTCTCTGTAACCCAGGCTGGCCTTAAACAACTCTCTCTGTAGCCAAAGCTAGTCTGAAACTGATGATTCTATTACTTCAGCCACCCAACTTCTAGGTTTATAGACATGGACCATACACCAGAGTATCTCCAGATTAAATTGAATGCTTCCTTTCTGGTAAAAAAAAAAAAAAATTTTTTTTTTTTTTGGTCATGAATCATGTCACTTATAAATGTACTTATAGCAAACAAGATAACCAAACCTAAGCAGTGACCGACTTGTGAGTAAAACCAGTGTGCCTTTGTGATTCTGCTTAGAGACTCCCTACCATGACATCCAGAGCATCACTAGTAGAATTTAGGTCGATGGGCCAAGGACTTGCTGCTAACATCAAAGGCAGAGAGGCAACCTGCTGCTTCTCTGCCTGATCCTTTTTGAGTCTCCACTCTAAGCAATTGTGGAGGCAACTTTATGTGCCACAAACAATCAAACAAATCTCTAAGCTCGTATAAAGCATTCTAGAAACATTTTCACTCTTAGTTCTCTGGGTCAACAGCATCTCTATCGTCACCGTACCCCGTTCAGTTTTCTTGTTACTGAATGATACAGCCCTAGGAGTGTCAGTCCATTGTTAATCAGCCAGTCTCTTGGCAGCAGAAGTGGAGCAATAGTCGTTGAATCTCTTAAGAACAGATCTAAATAGCTTAAACAGAGACTGACCTGGTGGCAACTGGTGCTGGGGTGGAGCTGTGATCTTCTCTGGCCCCAAGTTTTTTTCGGAAGTTTCCTCAGATACCAGCCAAGTTTGGCTTGCTCTGAGGGAAGTCGGGCTGGCTCCTTTGGTCTCCGTGACCTTCGTAGAAGATGATGGCTCCAAGGTGTCTGCAGAGGGGAACCCAGAGGAGACACCGTTCTCTCTATTAGGGTACTCATTAAAAACAGCTTCTCCCTCACTAGGCAGTGGAGGGAGCAGGAGGATCCTGTGGTGCTGCTGTGGGCTGGGACACCTGGGAGACAGAGGCGAGGGAACAGGTGACAGCCGTTTGTGTGCGCTGGACTGAGGCGATGAATTATTAAATACCATGCCAAGGGCTGTTGGAGCCTGAGGGGTTGGCTTCTTCTCATTGCATTTGGGTTGTGGGGAATCAGGACCTACCGTGTGGGGCAGATCCAGAAGCAAGAATTTATGGCCACTCTGCGGTAGCCTAGCCTTCCTTTGGGTTCTAGTTTCTGGGAAAGTGTGGGTGGCTCTTGTGTTGAGAGAGAAGCCCAACCTTTTCCCCTCAGTGGCTTCGTCTAACTTCTCACTCTCTATCACCTTGCGGAGAACCTTGTTCACAGCGGCCGCCTCGGTGCTGGCTGGTTCTTTGGTAATGGAAGCTCTTTCTGTGGCTGAGGACCGCAATGACTTGATCCCTCGCTGCTCCTCCCCCAGCTTCCTGGAACTATGAGTCTCAGCCTCACCTCCTGGGAGGGTGAGAAAGTCAGCTTTTGGGATAAACTCAGTTTGGGTCTCTGGACAGAAGGCAACCCTTCCCTTGCCATCATGATGCACCCTAACTATTCTTTTTACTGGAGCAGATGGTTCCTGGACCTTGGCCACCACTTTGGAAACAGGTTTCTTACTGCAAGTCCGCTCCAATGACTTTGACTTCCGAGTCCCGCTGCCCCACCTCTCTGTCCCTGGATGTTTCTTAAGACTTTCAGACAGATTTGGTTGTGGAGGCTCCTGCTGGTGAGAACTCTTGAGCTGCCCTCCGATATCAGCATCTCCTACCTGGGTGGGGCTGCTGTCAGGGGACAGAGGTCCTTCAAGATCAGTATCCTCTGAGGTCCTCCCAGAGTTTCCAAAACCCAGGTCTGCGTCTGGTGTCCTGAGGATGTTGGCAGGGCAGCTCTCTCTTCTCCGTAGCGAAGAGGTAAGTGTTCCCTGAGGAAGTAAATTTCCTCTTTCTTCTAGGAGCCGGAGATTAGGCCTAGCTCGAGGAGAAAGGGAGCTACTGGAACAGACCTGGTCCTTCCCCATCTGAAGAGCTGACTCCTGGCAGCCACGCCCTTTCCTCCTGGTTCTCTTCTGCCAGAGCTCCTCCGGGCTCTCTCTCCTCCTGCCAGACTTCCGGGGCTTTTTGTTCTCTTGGGTGCTCCTCGTAATGAGAGAGCTCACAGGGAGTTCTCTGCTCCAGTTGCCAACACTCTGGAAATAGTCGTCCTTGGGGTCAAGGCTCACTGACAGCTCCTGCAGTTTCCCCTCCTGGTTCCCCATCGAAATGCCGAGGATGCTGTCTGACCTCAGCAGACTGTCCAGCAGCCGCTCCTTCTCTGCTGTGAGCTTGTATAGCTCTGTCAGAATGTTTTTTGTGGGAGTCTGCTTGAAAAATATGTCTCCTGGATGTTCGTTCGGCTGCTGGCTGAGGCTGGTGATGTCTGGCCCCTCCCTGACTTGGTAGCAGTTATGGAAAGCGTTATTGGATCTGTCTAGAGTTACAGCGCCCTTGTATGAAAATCCTCTGACTTCCCCTCTTGGAAGATAGAAGCTGATATAGCAGAGTTCAGCGATGGGGTTATGCAGCTGGAGGGTGCAGTGAGTGCCTTCCATTATGCCTACCTAATTATTCATGCTGTGGAGATGCTGGTCTGTGGTCAGCTCCAGTGGGGAGGCATGTGATGGTGGCTAGGCAGAGCAGGCAGCTGACAATCCTCTCTCCGGCAATGAGGCTGCCTGTTAGGGAAACACAGGAAGAAAGCTGCTTGTCTAACAGAGTGTACACATCACAGGCCGACATCAATCAGAGCATAACCACAGTGGTCCTTCCTTTTGGCCGGGAGCCTGTCTGCAGCTTTTTAGGCTCCTACCCACCTTGATCAGGGAGTATTTCTATAGCTAAGAGATAGGAAAGGGCTTTCATTTTAGTCCCAGGACAAGTCCCCTTCTTCACTTGGGAACCCACTGTTCGGCCTAGAGCCAGTCTGTCTACTTCTTCAGACCACAGTTTCTAGTCTTCTGTAAAACAGCTATTGAACCTTCTGGGAATTATGGGAGAATGGGACATTGAGAATTTTAAAAATGATAGTTTTTTTTAAAGACTTGTGTTTGGAATATTTTCAAAGATGATAAGCTTTTGTCATCATTAAAAAAAAAAAATCCTAAGATTCTCTTACTTTAAAGCACACTGTGGAGTAAAATTATCAGACCAGATATCTGAAGCGAAATGATGCTTCAGGCCTACTTGACTCTGCAATGTTCTATCAAAAAGCTTTGTGCAAAAAATATGAAGCTTTACATTTAAAAGTTTAAAATTAAGGAACTCACTAGGCTTACTCAAGTTTTGTCTTATTTTGAGACAGGTCTTGCTATGTAGCCTTGGCTAGTCTAGAACCTGCGATGTAGACTAGGTTGGACTCAAATTTGTGATGATCTTCCTGCCTCTGCTTCCCAAATGCTGAGATTAGGTGTGTACTATCGTGCCCAGCTTGATTTTTGTTTTGTAATGTTTTCCCTTTCTACATGTTTACTAGTGGAAGCCAAGTTGAAAAGGAGAGTCTAATACTACTGGTCCTTAGGGATTTTTAATGACTGATTATAGACATGGTTGGAAATGACACCTGAGGAGTGAAGACAGCCACTGCCTTATGTGAGTTGAAGGGGTCCCAAAATGTCTTCATAACACCTTCACATGCAAGTATGGAGCTTAGAACTCCATACTGTAACCCTTCATTTCTTAAGTTAATATACCACCCAGTCTTTAAGTTGATCTCACTTAAAGGACATTCTTCTAGGAATAACAAAATAACAATCATTTAACCACTGATACAGTTTGTAATTTACTTTCCCCAAGTGGTTAATTTTCTTGTTTTAAACTAGAAAAAAAAGTTACATAAGAGTACATTTTTTTGAGTTCAGACAGGAGGAAGAATGTGTAATGCAAACTCTTTAAGGAAAGCATATGAAGCCAAGTGATGAACTGGTGGGTGGGTGTGCGTGGGTAGGGTCACCTGGTCAAGACAGAAGTGTCAGGAGAATTCAGAGATTACATAATTTTAAATAAGAGTATGTTTGCTCGTTTGAAAAGCCTACTCCCTAAGAGACAGGATTCTTACAGATTGAGTACATAGTCACAGATACTGTTATTTCTTATTCATTTACTCGAAGGGTCATCAGGTGCACAAGGAGAAGATGCACAGAAGAGGTGAGAAGTCAGCACAGGCCTGGCCCTCGTCACAGCTGCAGATGGAACGCTCTCATTCCACTCATTATATCTTTAAAATCTTTCTAGAGTGCTCACAGTGGGTACATCCTCAGCATCCATGTATCTTCCTCGAGCACACCGTAGCTCACAGACTCCCCTGGACGATGACAAGTGTCCGACACAGGTAGAGAAGTGCACTGCAGACTTTTCCAAATCCCTTCCTAGTAGAAGTTCACAGTTCATGTCATAATTTCAAGTAGGACTCTGACTGCCTAATGCCTCCTACCCAAGGAAGAGTTATACTTACACATATTTATATTTTGAATTCATCATTTCATTTAATCAGAATGGCACCATTTTACAGATGAAAAAAATTGAAGGTCAAAGACATAAGGAAATTATCTATGAGGGCTTCTTATAAGAAGCAAATTTAAAAGTCAAATCTGTCTCCCCCTTCCCCCCACCCCGAATTGATTTGTGGGTAAATCTGCTCTTCCTTTACTGCTTCTACTGGTGAACAGAAGAGTCCTTTGTTATGTCAACTTAATGTAACACAATTTTCTACCCCCTCCCTGTCATGTCTTTGTCATATAGAGCCTGGACACATGGGCAAATGGCCAACAGACACAGCATGGCAGAGCCTGCTCCCCTCCCCCCACCTGGGCGAAGAGAGCCCACCAAATGAAAATCAATGAGATCCTGCTGAGAATTCGGGGAAAAAAGACACCTAAAACTCTTAACCCCAAATTCCAAGCTTCTTTGTTTAAATCTTGTTCTCCTCCCTAGCAGGAATACCTGGAACAATGTTCATGCTTTTTAACCCAAAATTGTTATAAATTTCTCAATTTGTTTAAAATTTCTTTTAAGTTTCAAAACTCATATTTAGTCTACCCCCACAGGTCAAACCAACTCGTTGATAATTATTATTTAATCCTTAATTAACAACCAACTTCCTTTTACAGACAAGCTGTTACTGCCTATTCCAGACACATAGCTAACGTATTTTTTTTTCCTCAGCTTCCTAAAACAGATAAATTTCCAGCTCTTTCCTTTGCTTTTCCTAATACAACACAGGTAACTCCCCATTTAAAAGAGTCCTTCCAGGACTAAGTTCTTCAAACATTCTTGCCTTTTTTTCTAGGACCATAACAACAGATCACTGATGTGCTTCCAATCAAACAGTTACAGACTTAACATGTGCATTACCCACCCTATACAGACATCACCCTGCTGGGGTGGGGAGTTGCTCCCCTGTGGTGATTATTCTACAGGTGTATCTGTACAAAAGGAACAAAAGACAATGCTGCCACCACAGGCCAGACCTGAGACCAGAGAGACCAACCTGCCATGTCCTTGGACCTGCCCAGGGTGTGAAGCTGTCTTTGTCCAGACACATTATCTGACTGAAGACTTTCAAGACAAGCAGACACTGAGACCCACAGATGACAGACCTGAGACCTTCTAGGGACAGATGAACTCTGTTACCAGAGACTAATGGATACTGAACTTGGGGAACCTTACATGATAGTAAGGAAAATGTTATGTCTATGTAAATAAATCAAATATTGTTTAAAACCAATGTTAATACCCTCACAAACTCTGTATAAATTCACCCTCAATTTCAATTCGCCGAACAATTAATTAGTTCAATAACCCTTTGTCTTCCTAGCCTCCACCCCCATTACCCGTCTGGCTTACGTTGTGTTCCATTTTAATACTTACACCCCAGCCCACTCAAAATAGCCTAAGACAGTCACTCCAATGACACCTCCCCTTGAAAAAGAAGAAAAGGGAGGAGTTGTGGGGCAAGTGGAGCTGCATCAGCAGACAAAGAAGGGGAAGGCTGAGTAGGTCCAGAAACCCCGGTACCCTCAGACCTGAGATGGGTAGGAGTTTCACCTATTTCTGACCTGGGCTCCTGTCCTGGAGCACATGACCATGACCCCCACGGGAAGATCGTGACCTCTAGTCACATAGCAGAGTTCTCCATGCCAATAAGGTATCTAGATGAACCAGCCCAGAGGGTTTAGCCAATAAGCTTTCCTTCCTGCAGGTCTTCCTGCAGACGGTATTTAATCTCTGGTGCATCCCAAGTCCTATACACCCATTTTCCACGGTGAACAATAAATAAGCAATATAGTTGAGTAAGGACTGTCTCTCCCATCAAGAACTGTTGTGTGTTGTGTGTGGAGGGGGAGCCTGAGTCATACAGAGCCTCACTGCCTAAGTTAAGTCTCCTGCAGAAGGCCCCACCATGCCTCTGACACTCACTGCTGAGCTAAACCAGGGTTCCCCCTCCCCTAAGCCTAGGGCTCATCCTCAAAACCTAGTGGCAGGCCCTAGCCCAGGTTTCCAGCAGCAACTGGGAATTAGGGAACACCAGCTTCCGCCTCACAGTTTCCATCCCATCCCAGACCCCCGATAATAACAAGAGGGATGTAGGGAGCTCTGCTTTCTTGAATACCATCAATAAAGTCCACTGCATCCACATACAAAAAAGTCTGTTAGTCCCAATCACAAAACTCAGCTAAAGTTTAGGAAATTATGATATGGGATTTTATAGCAGTAAGTATAATGCAAGGCATGAAGCTACCATTAGGAAAAAGCTTCCTATTATTGTGGCCTCTTCATCCTTCCTGGGACGTTAACATAGTGTCTTGTGAGGCCCACATCTGTAGCTGTATTGGTTTTATGTTAACTTTAGCACAAGCTAAAGTCATCTGGGAAGACGAGCTCCCAACTGAGAAAATACTCCCCCTGCTGACCTATTGGCAAGTCTCCTATGTGTTTTCTTGATTAATGATGGATACAGGGGAGCCATTGGATACTGCCAGCCCATTGTGGGTGGTACTGACCCTGTGCAAATGGTCCTGATTTGTGTTAAAGTAAGCAAGTCAATAAGCAGCCCTCTTCCATAGCCTCTGCTTCACTTCCTGCCTCCAGGCTTCTGCCTTGAGTTCCTGCCCTGATTCCTCACTGAGGCTTGTTGGTAGAAATGGACGCCTTCCACCCCAAGTTACCTTTGTGACACAGCAATAGACTTCATACCCAAGGCAGTATCTGTGATCAAGAAACTCCAAAACTCTTTACCCAGGGGAGGAAAGAGTGTGAGCAAATGAACACTCTGAACCTTCTAAGGCACAGAGCTAAAAGCGGCTTGAAGGCACAAGGCTCTAGCTGTGAGGACCCATTAGCAAGGAGTACTGGGTGCTGAGTCATTACACAGATTTTTTCCACTTGAGAAACCAGAGGGAGAAGAGCTGTCTACAAGAAAGAGGCAAAGTAAAAAGGCACAGAGTGTGGAGTGGCGCTCAGCGCCTCCATGCTGAGCTATTTCCGGCAGCATCTCCTCACTCTGCTTTGACTCAGACACAGCAGCTCTGCGGGAACCACACATTGGATGATACATCTTAATTCGTCCATGAAATGCCTTTCCCTGGTTGTACTCAGTGTCAAAGCACTTTGTTTCCCCAGGGACTCTCATGCCTTCCATTTCCTCTTGCTAACTCCCAGGCTGACATTTTCTCCATGACAACACTGTGTGCTGATTTATTCCCTGACTCGTTTTCCAATAGCAAGTAGGTGACATCACTCTACTCCAGATGGAAGTATCTGTTGTGCCTCCTCATAATGGGAAATGATTGCCTTTTAGGAGATGCTATCCAGCTCTCATAATGTATTTCACAAAATAAGTTCAAAGAATTAGTTGAAGTCATCCTGTCTGCTGACTGTACATTTCCTAATTGATTTGGGCCCTAAAAGACCAATACAAAGCTTTCTTTGAGTAGTCACTAGCACAGTCATGACCTGGACTCCATCTGCGTCCAATATTGCAAAAACTGATTTTCCATAATGTCTATTATTGAACTTTAAAATTTCCACTTGTCCAATCAGGCTAATGCTTAACTCTTTATACCGTTCAAACCACCAGAAAACAGACTTCTATGAATTCAGTTAAGTTCCACTGCAGTTTAGACTTGGACTTTGACTTGGGCTTTAAGAGACTAGGATAGCATATTGCAGAGAGAAATGAAGAGAGACCAGTGTGTTTATTCCTGGCTCCCTCCCGGCTAGGCTGAGATTTGCTGTGGGTGTGCATTCTAACATAGACCACACCTCCTCTTGGGAACCAGTCACTGCCCCAGTCATAAATCCTTTCTCTAGGTATCAGTTATTGCTGCTTCCCAATGCTTATTCAACTCTAAATGGCTCACTTCTCCCTCTTGTGATCTTGGACAAATCCATGTCTATCTGTCCCCTTTCCATCTACCCCTTGGGATTCAGTGCAGTGCTACTATTTTGCACTTTGCTTAATTTCTCAAATAGAAAATATAAAGATGAAGGAAGATATATAACTTCCTGGATTTTTTTTTTTGCTTGAAGAAAACTTTGTTGTTTTTGATGTTAACATACACATTGTAAAAGTAGGACTAAGAAAGATTTTAAAAAACACTAGAATACAAATCAGAAACAGACCCAACCCATAAAATATCAAAAAACTATCCAAAAGAGTTTAAAATGTTTGTAGCACACCATGTTTGTAGGATTAGGGTAATTTGTCAGGCAGAAGAAAACATTTCAAGTAGCCCCTAACTAAAAGGCAAATTTGACAGATAGAGATTTTTAAAAAAGTTGCCAAGAAATTGAGGACATTACATAAGACAGAGAAATCAGCTAATACATACAAAGGGAAAATTCATTGTTTTTCAGATGTCTATCAAGAGAGATTAGTCAGAGAAGATAATACTGGGGCAGACCAAGTTTTAAAGATCAATGTATTGAATAGTGGTTCTGGAGACTGGAAATCTAAAAATATGGCATGATACCTGGTGAGGGCCCTCATACTGTATCACCTTATCCAGGAGGTTGAAGGACAGGCATGCACTAACAAATGGAGCTAAACTTGCTTTTAAGCCAAACCCACAGGGCTGGGAAGAGAGCTCAGTGGTTAAGAGCACAGGTTACTCTTCCACATGACCCCAGTTTTATTCCCCACACCCAACTGGTGGCTCACAACCATCCTGAGTTCCAAGGAATCTGATGCCCTCTTCTAGCCTCCATAGGCACCAGGCAGGCAGGTGTGTGGGACATACAGACATGTAGGCAAAATACTCATACATATAAAATAAATATTTAAAAAATTAAAAAGTAACCTTACTATAACAAACTTTTTCCAGCAATGACAGCATTGTTTGTTTATGAGGGTGGTGCCTTCATAGCCAGCATACAGACTATTTTCTCTCTTTATAAACACAACTGAATTGGGGACTGAGTCTCTAACAGTGGAATTTTAGATGACCAAAAAAAAAAAAAAAAAAAAAAAAAAAATTAAACCGTAGCAAGAGTGATGCCCTGCTGCAGAAATATTTAAATTCAGGTTTTTTTTGGAAATTAATTCTAACTTCATGGGCAAATTATTCACAGAGCCACTGATGAGTTTTGATCAGGGAAGTATGTTTAGCTCTAAATTCAAGGAAGATTAACTTGGCAGTAATGTCAGTACAGTCTGGAGTGGAAAGAGACTGGCAGGTATTCAAGAATGAGGAGTTTGGGGCATCAAATTCTGAATGGAAGCTGAGAAAGAAAGAAATGGGGCAGGATTATGAACTGGAAAGTAGTTTTTTCTTTGTAGATCAACAGATAATACTGTTCTGCTGGATAATAGTGTGAAGGTGATGAGAATGGGGTGGGGAGGAACATGAGAATCGGGGATAGGGTCCTGTGTTTGCCATGCTTGTTTCATTTCTCTAGGACACAGTGAACCTACGAATGTTTCTAAGGTGAATAGAAGAGGGCAGTAAAAATGGGGACACTGAGGGAACAAATGGAAGACAGAGATGACATGGCTTACACGGTGCATGGCAGAAGATTCATCACTGACAAGAAATGATTGTTTCATGCCAGAAGTCTGTAGCTAAGTAAAGGAGAGAAGATGGTGATACAGGAAGTGCTGAAACTGATACTGTATACTCTTTCAATGGCTTTTCTTTAGAAAGACTCACAACTTATATGATTTTTCTTTGCATTACAAGTAGAGAAGCATCAAGCCAGGCTATATATCTTGTATCTTACATATCTTTCAAACTTCATTTTTACTGTGAAATCACCCACACTCCAAGTTGTGTCTTATTATGCTGCCAAGTATCTACTACAAATAAAATGGAAGCCAAACTTGGTCAACTGTATCATTTTAATTTGTAAATAGGCAAATTCACAGAGAGTTGTCAAAGCAGGGAGGGGAAGGGTTTTGTATTTTGAGGCCATGTTAATTGCTTCATGATAGCCCTGAAGAAGCCCTCAAGCACCACAATGAATCTTCTGATGCCTGTCCTTCTCCTTTCTCTCCTGCCTCTCCTTCAAGTCTAATTACATAAAGAAAAGTATCAGTTTCCACATCATCTACATGAGAATATAAAGTTTGGAATCCTCCATACATCAATGGGTCCATGTGACTATCTGCTTTATATCATCTCTATAATGTATGTAATGAAGAAATAAACCACTTATTCATGATTTGAAGTGGAAGTAGCTATGGGATTTATACTTATTGGATGCCCAAGGTTTTACCACAATGGCTGACCATGTAGCAAGACAGATACGCTCCAACTCAAATGGAATTTGGCATATATTTTATCTGTTGTAGAAATTTCCCAGTGCCGTGAGACCTAGCTTAGAATGTTGGTAATTTCACAATCAAATTGAAGTTTTGAAGGCAGGAATTTGACCTTGCAGTATACTCTGGTCTAGTGCTTCCTTCTTGTAATGCTACAAGAACACAAAAGGAAAGTGATAACATCAAATAAAGTCTTTTCAAATACCAAAAAATCACTGGAAGACTATGAAAAGTCTCTCTTTCTCAGTGTTTCCTGTCTCTTATCTTCTTTTCTTTAGTTTTTGAGCATGCAACAGCCCTGTCTTGTCAAATATACCTTCGTTTTCAAAAGTGAAAGAGTTTCTTTTAGATTTGACAGCCTACACCACATAGTTCTTATCCTTCATCCTCATGAGAACTTTAAGTAAAAAATAATCACTGCATATGCTAAGGGGAACTTCTGTTTCTAGATTGGAGAGTTTGCTCTTAAGAAAAGCTTTGATTAGAACAGATAATTAAGTCCCCCTCCCCAATTACAAGGTCAAGGCTTCAGGCAGGATGCTCTGAGGGACTCTGAGATTTGAAGCCCTATAACAGAAGAGAAGGGACCTCGAGGTTCTAGGGCAGAAAGCTTCTCAGTCAACTCTCTCAATTCATTTAGTCATCTCTACTGGAAGAAAGTCCTCCTTGTTTGATATCTCTTGGGTTTCTGTTTTACATAGTCTACATTTATTTATAGATCATGGTAATATGACAGTTGTACAAAACTTGTAAGAAAAGTTGCCCAGCTTGAACTGCTATGAGAGCCACACACCTCCCCAGCAAGTCAGACAACCATCATCCTTGCCACTGTGCATACTGACTTGTTCCTAGTCACCTGTCTAGTATACAATAATTGTGTAGCTTAAATGCAGGTTTCTAGACACTCAACAGAGATCTCTTACCACTCCCCAATCCCCATTTATGGGCAACTTTTAAACAAAGAAAACAAGAGAAACAAAATATCATCCAAAAAAGCAGTATTTATTCTTTAATAGTATTTAACACACAAGACGACTCAAAGCAGACCTTTTCACAAGGTTTCTCACCACTTTTTAACTCCTTAGAGAGACATCCTTTTAGAATTACTTTTCTGATTAAATATCCAGGAACCTATAAGAGACTAATTTACTGGTAATAATTTCATAGGCACACCTGATCCCTTTCTGCTCGTTATTATTCAGGGAGTCATTTCTATTCACACTTCACAAGCTCTGATGTTTACCATGCAAATCAAAAGAGGTTCCTGTTCATCTTAATCTAGTGTAATTTTATGAAATTCACCATAAGAAATGTAATTTTGCAAAAATACCCATAACTGTATGCATACAGTGATTAAACAGAAGGATCTCCCCAGGGTGGGAAGGAAGAGGGTAACCCAGTGAGGGAAGCCATGACCATGAGCTGGAAGCACCTGTACTCCATGCCATTACACCGAGTAACTATCATCTCCACTGTGCTCTGCCAAGTTTGTTTTTCTTGGTGAACCAATCAAAGAATGGGGAGATAACACCTGAGGATGAACACTAAAAATCAAGACAGAGCTGATTTAATAAAAAATAGGTAGATTCACATTTGGCTAAACAAGTAGAAGAGGACGCGGAGAAGGAAATAACATTAACCAGTGCCAGGATCTAGGCTGAGTGTATCCCAAGCATCATGCATTCATTCTGCTTCTGTGGAAGTATGAGATGGGCACTAGTGATTTTCAACTGTACCCTTGGGAACACAAATCTTCAAAGCCATTAGTTACGGAGTTGGAACTTGAATCCTATCTGCTTCAAAAACTTGTGTTTAGACACTATGAAAGACTGCATTTTATTGATACTTACTTTGTTTGTCAAGACCTCAAGGGACCTCTAGCATCACTTCTGAAGGATTATTTTCCCTTCCCTTGGAAAGAGATTATTAATAGTTTGGTGCAACTAACCTGGTAACTGTGATCTGTGTACAACTTGACCAGAATTTAAGTTCCATCTAGCAGCAGGGAGAAACTAACTTTTTCTCTTCTCTTCTCTTTTCTTTCTCTCTCTCTTTTCTTTCTTCCTTTTTTAATGTAATGTCAATTTTGACAAATTTAATTTTTGTAATATAAAATATAATAAAGAAAAAACAAAAACTAACACAATGAAATCAGACAAAACAAGCAAATAAAAGAGTCCAAGAAAAGACATAAAAATCAGAAACCCATTGATTCGCACACTCAGGAATCCCCCCAAACACACTAGACTGGAAGCCATAATACACATGTGATGGCCCTGTACATGGTGCCCCAATCCTTGTGAGTTCCTATGAGCTGTGATCATGCTCTTTAGAGGTCTTGTTTTCTTGGTGTCCTCCATTCACTCTGGCTCTTACACTTCCTGCCTCCTATTCCACACAGTTCCCTGAACCCTGACAGGACAGATTTGAAGGAGACACCCTGTTTAGGGCTGAGTGTTCTATGGTATCTCTCTTTCTGCCTAATGTCTAGCTACATGTCTCTGCATTTGTTCTCATCTGTAGCAGAAGAAAGTTCTCTGATGATGGCAGAACAAGGCACTGATCTATGATCATAGCAGAATATCATTAGAAGTCATTCTATTGCTACATTTTTCTTTTAGAACAGTAGTATTTTACCCTAGGTCCCTGGGCTATCTACTTTTGGTCATCCAAGCAGTTTTAAGTCCAAGTTCCATCTCATGGAATAGACCTTAAATCAAATCAGATATTGGCGGGTTACTCTCACAAGTTTTGTGCCACCATTGCCCTAGCATATCTTGCAGGTAAGACACTATTGTAGATCAAAAGGTTTGTGGCTAGGTTGGTTTTTATGTTTCTTTTTTGGTAGTGGACAGAACACCGTGCTGAGTGAAGGCTCCATGTAGGCACCAGCTCAACTTCTCCATGTTCAATGAGTAGGTATTGTCTTCAGCAATGGGGCCTTATTGTCATTTTGTGGAAAGCACGCTACAGTCTTAGCAACAGCCTGGATTGTTTGGGGATTCCCGTGGACTCCTTTGGCCAAGTACTCAATTAGATGTAACCCAATCCCAGTACTAGAAGCTTCATGAGTGACAAGAGATGGCTAGTTAGGGCTCTGTCTGCCCCATTATTTGGCGATTTCAGTTAGAATACACACACACACATATACATATATATACATATATATACACACACATATATATATATGTATATATATTCTAACTGAAATATATATATACATATACATGTATATATGTATATATATTCTAACTGAAATCATATATATATATATATATATATATATATATATATATATATCCCATATGGGAGCTTCTACTTTATTAGATTTTCATACTTACCCCTCAAATGGCCCTTATTTTAGCTGTCCTCACTCTCTCCTCCCTCCCCTTCTCATGTGTCCCTCCCTTCCATCCATCCATCTCTATTCTATTTCACTTTCCTAATAAGATCTATCTGTCCCTTTACTCTATATTGAACCCTTGTGGTTCTACAGATTCTAGCTTGTCATCATTAATTTAACAGCTAGTATCCACATATAAGCAACTGTATACCATATTTGTCTTTCTTAGTCTGGGATCCTTCACCCAGAAAGATTTTTTTCTAGTTCCATCCATTTACCTACAAAGTTCATCATTTCTTTTCTTTCTTTTTTAATGGCAGAATAATACTCCATTGTGTAGATGTACTACATTTTATTTATCTATTCTTCTGTTGAATCTAGGTTCTTTCCAATTTCTGGCTATAAAAAATATGGCAGAAGTGCCCATGGATTAGCAAGTTTCTCTGTGGTAAGATGAAGCATCCTTTGAGTATATAGCTGGATCCATCTTCCTGAGAAACTGCCACGGTGATTTCCTTTGTGGCTGTACAAATTTGCACTGCCACCAGCAATGAAGAAGTGTTCTTCTTACTCCATATCCCTGCCAGCATGAGCTGTCACTTGTTTTATTGATTCAAGCCAGGCTGACAGGTGTAAGATGAAATCTCAAAGTAGTTTTGATTTGCATTTCCCAGATGGCTAAGGATGAACATTTATGTAAGTGTTTCTCACTCAACTGAGTTTCCTCTTTTAAGAATCCCCTGTTTAGGTCTGTTTCTCACTTTTTTTTTATTGAGTTTTTGTCTTTTTGATATCTAGGCTCTCTTTTAAATTCCTATTAAGATTTCTTTTCTTCTTCTTTTTTCTTTTCCTACTAAGAAAGAATTCTTATCCTGAAAGTATGCTAGCACTTATGGTTAATGATTCTGTTAAGAGCCCACAGAAGGACTTGTTCCATAGGCCCTCAGAAGGGTGAGAATGTCAAAAATGCCTAAAATTAAGATAATTACAGTTCAACAGCAGTGGCATTCTAACAGAAGGGATGTAATAAGGAAAGGTACTGCCAAGGACTGCCAGCAGTCCTTGGCAGTCTTGGAGCAACTCTCCTTGTGACCCAGTTGCCTACCTAATAGTCAAAGCAATAAACCTTTGGCAGACAGAAGGTTACACATTCCAAAAGTTGCATATGAACCATAACTAGTTCTTATCACTTGACATCAGAGTCCGGAAGAATAAATGCCTAAATTATAGATAGCTATAAGTGCAATAGGTGCTAAGACAGATGTTTTCTAAGTTATAGAAGCTAGAGTCAGACCCAAGTACTCAGAAAGGAAACAGTGTACACATCTTACATCAACAGTATACATCTCTCCAATAAACTAAGCTGTTTTGAGGATTCCTCATTCATTTGGCTCTGTCAGTTTCATGCTGACAATCCTTACAGTTAGACGTGTCACATGGACTGTTCTCTAATGATCCCTTCACATTGCTATGTCAAGCTGTAGAAACACCACCATAAAATTCCTCCAATCAATTTTCAGTTCTGTTTCTTAATCTTGATAGGAAAACAACAAAAATAACATAAAGAGTTGTACTATAAAGAAATTAGAAATTGTAACTAACCTAGTAGGAGAACTATAGAATAAAGAATATAATAATAGATTTACAAGATTTATTAGTAAAGCCAAGTTTTTGATATGTATTCTGTAGCCCTAGATAACCCAGTATGGTGACTTCACATTGCTTCTAGAATTCTATTCAACACACATTTAAAAAAACAGCAAAATATTCTTTGAGAAACAGAAATCAGTTTAATGAAAATACTGCTAAATTTGGGATTAAAATTCTAATCTGGCTGAGCAAATAAGTACATGTAATTTAGAAGTGACTTTTATGACCAATGGCTGCTGCATTGATTCCCAGCAGTTTGCTGGTTCTCTTTCTTCTACTGTGTGCAGGGAATCTTAGGAACAGAAATCCTGCATGTAGAAGAATCTATATTGTCTGTGGTAGTTCTGAGAGTTTAAAATCAAACTAATATCTAATAAGTGCAACAACTGAATATGTCAGAAGGATTCAGGGTGAGAGAGAGACTAAATCCCAGGATCCAGGCTTTATCAAAAGTATTTTCTTGGGATAGGCTTTGATTTTAAAAGCTGCAAATGATTCAACTTTTTGTATTCCAACTTACAAAATAAATGTGTGAAACACATGATCCCAACTGAGCAATTATTAAACACTTTTTTTTGCCATCAGATTAAGTAATGACATTCTCTAAAGTGGGCAAATACTCCATGATAAATCAACTTTCCAGCTGAAGGATTGTATGTAGATTAAGAGATCAGGATTTATCAAGGTAATCCTCCTCACAGGCCCTGACATTAGTAAGAGGAATCAATTTGGCTGCACTGCACAGCTATTTGAACCAAACAAATTTATAATCTTCACATCTTTCCCCTTAAAGACATTTTTGGGGGGCTCATTAGAATGTTTCAGTAAAAAAACAGATTCATAATACAAGTAACTTCAGTACATGCAAACTTAATTTCACTAATTGTTAATGAGAAAAAGTGAATCATGGCTCTGTCTGTTTGTTTTGCATTTGTTTTTTTAATCTTTAGTTTGAAAGGCAGGCATATTTTCTTAGTTTTTCTTGAGTACTAAGTGCCTTCCCAGGCCCAAAGTATCATTAATGTAACAATTATAGTCAGTGCTTCTTCATGCTAGAGTATTTAAATGAAATACAACTCACAGATGTAGTTAAAAACATAATGACGCACAGCACTGGATTAAGGTCACCAACTGTTAGTATAAGATACAGCCATGCACTGCCTAGACACAATGACTCAAATGTGTTTATATTTAAGGTGCTTATGGATATAACGATTTTATTAAAAACCTGACGCCATTACTAAAGTATACAGAAGGGGAAACATAGATTACAAGTAAACATTAACTTAGTGTTTATTGATGGTGTGGCGTGGTCATTGCCTCCAAGTTGAGCATGATTATCAGAAACTTGAAGCTGAGCAGCTATGATGACCTGCATGAGACACTCATGAGATCTGGCCCAACGTTCCCTCATGGAAGGAAAACAGGCTCACAAGCTCCTCATGAGTTCCTAGCCTTTCTGATACTTCACTCACTGCTGTATAAGAGATAAACAATGTGTCAGATTCAATGTTGTGACTGCCTTGAGCCATTTGTACTCTTATACATACCGTCGATAAACTCATTGGTTTACCAAGCTGGACTTGAATGGAATTCTTTGTTCTATTGGTGCCTCCTTTATCTGGGATGAATGTTTCTCTATCTCCCTTTCCCACAAAATCCCCAGAGGAAGAAGTTGAGTCTGTGGCCATGGATACACCCAGTTACCAAGCAGAAGAATGACAAGAGGAAGAACAGTAGAACACTCACAGTGAAGATCTATGCAGATAAATCTTCAGAGGCAGAACCACCAGCCATGCCCAAGTGTGCAGGAAAGCATAGTACAGTCATCACGAACCAGGGTAAAAGACTGGAGTGGGGAGACTGACACTAGTAATGAGGTTCAGCAATAAGTTAGAGTTTCTAAATACTTTTTTTCCTTTTTACTTATTTAACTCTAGTTATTTATCTTCAACTTCACAGGGCTGTGATCTTCCTTTTACATGTCATAATATATGAAGTTCACAGGAGCACTGGGGTACAACTGAGCTTCAACACAAGGGAGTCTGAATTCATAGTCAACAACTTCTCAGCATAGCCTTGCTGAGCTGCTCAGGCTCAGACTGTCTGCCAATAGGACTGCTTATTAGCAAAGAGTTTCTAAATGGGATAAGGAAAAGGAGAAAGCAGGTGATCTTGGTAAAGGTTAAGAAAGTATGGAAGATGTGAAATAAATAATACAATGTTAAGAAAAAAGAGTAAGATAAATGAAGGAGGCTAGCTATGCCACAGAAATAATACAGCAAGGAAGACAATGGGTATCTGGGAAGATACAACACACTGACATAACAGCTAAACAACACCAGAGAAGCTTATGTAACAGGGTGATGTACCTGAGTCCACCCCAGGGTACACAGTCTACCTTTTCCTGGTGCTGGTGAACAAGATCCCTTGGTAACTTTATTAGAACAAGTAGGTCATCAGGGAAATGTTTGAGGGGCTAAAGGTGAAAGGAAAAAGGGGGGGGCGACAATATTTTTGGTTATAAAAATCTGGAGTAAGAATGCATGATGTAGGGAAAGAGGTAGAGAGTAAAAGCTTACAACAATATAAGAGACAGGTTTTGAATGAAGGTAGACAATAGTTGATGTTTGTAGAGAAAAGCTCTGCAAACCCATGAAATCAAGCAGTGCCAATGCAGGCCCAACAAAAAGGGGCCCCTCTTCCCCAGAGGGATTTTTTTTCTTTTTTGTTAGTAGGGATGAAGCCCAGAGCATTGCACATGCTAGGCCACCTGTCTACCATGAGCTACACCAGCACAGTACAGTGTCTTAAAGGAGTGCAGCAGAGGAAGGGACAAGGTTAGAGACAAGTATGATTGGTTGGAGTGCTGAGAATATGAAAAGACTAGGAAATAACTAAGGGAAGATTTAAGAAGTAAACTGAGCCCAATGTAAACAGGAAATAATGAATGGCGTATTATTAATGTGACCTCAATACAACCTGCAAACACATGATCACTGGGTTAAGTTTTTACAGGGTGAAAAGCTCCTGACAAAAGAAAGAGCATGAGAGAGAATAAGCTCAGTAATAGTGAGAAGGCGAGGCTGACTCCATGACAGGCTAGGGTTCAAGCAAGTCAATTACTAATAGGAGAAAAAAAAAAAAAAAAAAAAAAACCCAGGCTCCAGCCTTCACTCCCCAATAATGTTTCAGGAATGCCTAGAGAGAGAGAGTAAGATAAAGCTCATCTACCTGGGAATGCAATGTGATTTAAATCAAGCCTATGAGATCACTTGGTTATCTATCTTGGTAATGGGAGACCCCAGCATGCTGGGCTTCTGCAGAATAAGACTCTCTTTGTGCTTACATACTATTTGAGTCTGGGTTATCATTCTTTAGTGAATCATGGACCTTTACATTGGGTGTGCTTTACATCTCAATAAGAATCAAATACAGGCAAATAGACTTTTGAAGAGAAGCTTGACATCCTTGTGTCTTTTAGATCTACCTTGATGGTTATGTGAGAGAAACTGTAATGGACCTAAGTAAGTGTCCATGCAGCTCCACAGGCCCAGAAGCATTCCTGATCAGTGTCTCCTCACATCTTAATCTGCTGCTGGATTGGTAATGTCTCCTTCCATGGAGGATTTTGTACTTGAAAGAACTGGCCTCAGGACTGTTTCCATCCTGAGCTGGGGTTGTTGTAGTTGTTGTTTTGGTTTGGGGTTTTTTGTTTGTTTGTTTGTTGGTGTTTTTGGGTTTTTTTTAGGGGGTTGTTTTGGTTTGATATCTATTGTTATGTGAGCTCTTCTTGGAAAAGTAAATATAGTCCATGTTTCTTTTAAGCCATGGTCCACAATATTTTCAAAGTACAAGATTTTTGTTTCAAACAAATAGGCCCCAATAGTCACTGCATTTTACTGATTTAGGTAATTAGACCACTTGAGATCTCAACACATACAATTTGATGGACTTGTACTTCAGGGATCAATAGACAGCCAAATATCAGCCATTAGATTCTTGATGAAGTTCCCATCACTTTTCATGGTCTTGACTCCTTAGAGTGATACTAATGCCAGTATCCACATTCTGTCGATCAGTGTGACCAACTGATCAATATTTTGATTTCTACAAGAGTTGAGCACTGAGTCAGAAATCTTCCTACAATCCATACTCTGCGGCTTCCAAAAGCAAATGGTAGTGGGTTACATCAAGATTTCTATTTTAAAATCTGAGGGCTGGCCTGCGGGCCCGGATGGAAATCTCACTGTACTAAGGAGAACTTTTAGATGCAAATATGTTTTTTAGATGTTTTTCTTTCTATGCATACCCTAATTAATTCACTGGACCTTTTTTAAAGGCAGGCACTGTTCTTTGCACTGGTGGGTTTTGATCCCAGAGACCTTGAAGGTTACTTTTAGGGAGAGGGCCAGGATTCTAGAAGGAAACACTGTTGTCTTCTAAGTGTGTCACCATCTATTTTCTTCTGCTGCTCTTCCTGCTTTACAAGAAATTCAAGGAGGTAGGCTGCTCCTGTTCCTCTGCATTGAGAAGAACCAGCACAGTCCAGTGTGCACAATGCTAGCCAGCAGCTGCTAGGTATAGTCTCAGTGAGGTCAAACTTATGACAGTCCACAGCAAAGAAACCCTGCATATTGCCTTGCATGTCATTCTCTGCCAATAAGATGAAATGTTTATTATCAGGGTTGAACTAACTGATGACTACAATATCTCAAACCTCCATAAAGCTTTTTTGGGGAGAGAATTCATATACGCCATCATATTAAATAAGTAATTTACCTTAAAACTGCAGCAAGATCAGCACGTAAAAGTATGAAAGACATGAACGTCACTGTAGGTGGTCTGAGAAAGACAGCTGCTTGGAGCAACAGGGTAATAGGACAACTTCCTCTTAATCACCCGTGTGGGGCAGTTACTACATAGTGGGCCTTTTCCTCTACACTATTCTAGATGGATCTCTCTCTCTCTCTCTCTCTCTCTCTCTCTCTCTCTCTCTCTCTCTCTCTCTCTCTCTCCATCTCTAGCTGACCTCTCTGTATTTACTTTCCCTATAACTATAGTTTCTTTCCTGTCTCTAAGAGAACTCATTCTGGAAATATGAGCAGCTAGAGACTATTTAGGGTTTTATTACATATACCTATTCATAAAATCATTTTCAAAGTCCCCTTTCAGTGAAAAATGGCAGACTGTGAAGCTAATTAAAAGGATTACTCCTGTATTTAAATAATGGAAGTATTGACAGGGTCCAAGGGTCTTCCTAGCCCTGATGATATCCTAACACTGCTTCCTGCAGCTAAGAAGCCAGTCTGGAATGATTGAGAGACAAACAGCCTGTGTCTTTAAATAAGTTATTTCTTATTACTTAGTGATCACTTGTGATAGACTGGCATTTCTTCTACCCATTTTAATATAATTTTTACAAAACAAAAGTCTATGATGTTAGGTAATATAGTCTCCATTTTACCTAGAAAGAACCTGTGTACAGATGGGGGCAGGAGATTGTCTGTGATTTCTCAGGGAGTACGTGGTGGATCTGGGATATGAACGAACATAGCTGGTTTGAGACCACAGGCTCTCAAGTCTCTTCAAGAACTGATCAGGATTCTGGGGATCATTGTGAAAACAGACTTACTCTTCTGTTAGCTGTGGGACCAAAAAGGTAGCCTTGTTCCCAGCTGAGCTAAGGCTTGAAACCTCTAAAACCCTGAAGGGACTGTAGGTGTTTCTCCTGTTCCCAGGCACCAGGACCCTTTCACTAGCCACAGCAACCCCACCCCCAGCCCCCATAGATTTGTGGCCATCAAAACCCTCCTCAAGACAAATCTCCATTTTAATGAGGTACCTAAAGGCCTGGAGGCTTAGCCAATAAGCTTTCCTTCCCAGACACTCCTACCAGCAAAAGACATTTAACCTCAGGCCCACCCTGAGAAGTGGGGTAAGGTTTTACTCATCCACTTTCTACTATGACAATAAATGACTCAAAACCATGGACTGCCTCTTTTCATTGGGATCTACCTTGGGGAGCCATGGAGAAGGCCTTCGCCTATAGAGCCGCCATCTAATCTCCTGCAGAAAGCCTTTCTGCTCCCAGCAGAGAGCCAGCTCCAGTAAGTGTGGTCAAACGCCCCGTGGCCCACCTCCCCAGTGGCTGTGCCCTGTAGCAGAGCAGACACAGGACCTCACAACCCTACAGTTAGCTTTTCTCTTTCAATCACATAGTATGGACTATTCAGCATATACCCGTGTGCTCTGATTGAGCACTCTGCACAAGAGACAGTGCAGATGCAGGAGAAAGTATTGAACTAAGAGTGAGAAGCCTTGGACTCAGGCCCAGTTTTATTAATTTCTAACAGAGTGGGGGCATTCTTTGGCAAGTTTCTCAACCTCTCTTAACCATACTGTCATTCCATAACTCTTCAGGCAGAGAAAGGGACACACTCACCAAACTGTTTTTCTAGGTAAACAGAAAACTCAGGGTGCACACAGGACCTGAATGGAGATGGATATCTAGAGGGAAAAAAAAAAGACCCACAAGATAGAGGTGAAAGGGAAGTTTAAGAAATTTAGATATAGGGAGAAACACACATAGTCATCAATAAGAACCAAAAGAAAAGCCATCAAATACATTGAAACTATATGATACAGAGGGTAAAATTAACATGTTTTGAAAATTGCCTCTATTGATACAAAGCAATCAGTGTCAGCTTAAGTGAGACTCAGGCCACATCTACCTCTCCACCCTAATATTTCCAAATCATCCCTTCTTTAATCCAGACATTCAATTTGACATTTAACATGTAGCACCTGAAGGGCTGCCTTTAATTTCCCCTACCTGGCCAATGTACAAAGGTAAAACATGTACATGTACACATATACATATTAGAAGAAATTATAGGTGCAGTCTATCCTGTCCAACAGTGGCTGGCAGTGACAGAAAGTCCAAGAATCCAGTACTTGTACAGTCCACAAGCTGGATGTCTCAGATGGTCTTACACTGGAATCCTGAAGAAGTAGATTCTAACGTCAGTGAAGGAATAGATCTAGCAAGGTGAGGGCAAATGGGCAAAGAGCAAAAGTGTCCTTCTTCAATGTCCTTAAATGGGCTTCCAGCAGAAGGTGTGGCCCACATTGGAGGTATGTTTTCCCAACTCAAGATCTAAACCAAAGGCATGCTTCCTGCCTCAAAGGTCTGAGCTAGACGTGGATTTATCCACTTCAAGTGAAACAAAAACATCTCTTACATGCGTGCCCTTAAATTCTGGATTGTAAATCATTCCTGATATAGTCAAGTTGACAATCAAGAATAGCCATCACACCATCTATGCATAAGGTTTGCCTCAACCCTACTGTGTTAGTTTGGATTTTTATTGCTGCGAAGAGACACCTCGATCACGGCAAGTCCTATAAAGGAAAACATTTAACTGGGGATGGCTTACAGTTTCAGAGGTTTCATTCATTGCCCTCATGGCAGGAAACATGGCAGCACGCAGGCAGACATGGTGCTGGAGAAGGAGATGTGAATTCTATACCTTGATATAGGCAGTAGAAGTGAATACCACATTAGGCTTAGCTTGAGTATCTGAGACCTCAAAGCCTAACCCCTAAGTGACACTTCCTCCAACAAGGCCACACCTACTCCAACAAAGGCCACATCTCCTAATAGTGTCACTCCCTATGGGCCAAACATTTAAATACATGTCTATGGGGGTCATTCCTATCCAAACTACCACATCTATTATGTCAAAGAATTCGGATGTTCAGATGCCTCTGAGCTCACAGTCTTTGGGACAGAGTATCCCTGACTCCTACCTTTAGCATAGTTTTAAGACCCAAGTTCAAATGCCAGCTCTTTTGTTTTTAGCATGACGACCTGAGACAGATATATAATCTCTGGATGCCTTTATTTTTTATCCTTGCAATATAACTAATGATACCTGATAGCATCTGTTGACTAACATGGTATCTGGCAGATAGTAGGGGTTATACAGGGAATTGCTATTATTACATTTTGCTCTAGACCCTCTTACTGAATCAAATCTCAGTGGACATTGACTCCTACTGCCAGTAAGTCTTTCACGGTGTAACTGTTTTTACTATATCCCAGGCACAGCTACCTTTTAGATTCGAGTGCAGGCCACATACATATTCCTCCCTGGGCTTCTGAACATGCTATTTCATCTATATGGTATGTGATTTCTCTCTATCATTCATATACATTGTTCTGAAATTTTCTTCATATATTTCAGGGCTTTGCTCCTGCACATTTTTATATCAGGTTCTATCCCTGCCTGCCACTTTTGTAGAAACATCTCACATGAGTTTTCTAGAACAGCCAACTCCCACCCTTCTGAGCCCTTTTAGCCTTGTGACCACTACTGCTGGTGTCCAGCCACATGCTCTCTATACCCACCCCACACAGGGAAGGCAGCCGAGGCTTTCTGTTCAGTGGCCTTGCTTTGTCCATGGGAGCAAACAGACTGGCTTTGGATCAGATTAGAGTAACAGACAGGAACATCCAGATGAGGCAAATTTGGGGACCCATGACCTAAGAATATAAATTCCAGGTCTAATAGGAAGCTACCGGGGAGTTTTAAGCTGAGAGAAACACGATTTTGCTACTGTTTTGTGGAATATAGACTGAGCAGGAGATTACCTGAAGAGATCTTTGAGGTCTGGCTCATCTCAGTTGGTTATCTGAAAGGGAGTAAATCTTAACTCTTTCTTAGGCATGAGGCAGGTATAAGTAAACAGTGAGTAAACAGACATGCAATCTTGCTGTTGCATGAACATTTCGCAGAGGTGGGTGGCAATGGAAAAAAAAATTCAGAAATGCCGATCCAGAATGTGAGAGGGGCTGTAGGTGCTTTCTTAATACTAGCCGTCCATTGTACTTACACTGGCCTGGGATGGCCCCAGGAGCCTCCTGGACCAATAGCCCTAAAACTGCCCTGTCACCTCATGTTTCCTTGGAGCTGCGCAGACACTGACTCATTCACCTTCTCATTGGGAAGATGGTCCAGTAAGATAAGATAGTCTATTTGTAAGTCAGTGTCTCTGAACACTGATGCTCCTGTTTGCAGAGCCTCTGGAAGTACAAGTGAAGGAAGGAAGTCGCAGGAGGCACCCAGGGCAGTGCAGATACTGCACACCTCAGCGGGACCTCTCGGCCCCAGGCTTCACGGTTCTCTTCCTACCCAGATTCTATCTGCCTCCAACCAGATGACTTCCTGGACTTTCATCAGAGTGTGAGAAAAAGGTCTCATCCTCTGGAAATCCTGAGTGGGCAGGTATTCTTTTGTTTGAACATTCAAAGTGTTTTATTAAAAACACCAATAATGCCAATGGCTGCTATTTCATGAGCACTTAGGAAGATACTGCAGTATTTTATCTACATTATTTTATTTAATACTCTCACCCTTAACCCTATTTTATAGAAATAAAATGAAGGTTTAGGGAAGTGAAAGGGCTTTCCTGATATTAGATATGTAGTAATAGAGACCCTGCACTGAACTGCCTGCTAACTAACTCTTAGACTGTGCAGACACAGCTCCGCATCTCGCCTAACTGGATCACACCCAACCTGTGTGCATCTCTTTCCTCTATTATCTCCAACAACTGAAGACCTAGAGCCAGTGCCATGAACTTTACAATCAATGCCTTTTATAAAACTTCAGGATATTACTTGCTGAAACTCAGCTTTGTCATGAATAAAATAGGGGCAGTAAATGTCTTCCTATCAGATCAAGACAAAAATTAGGTACAACTTTTAATGCACTTACCACAGTAAATCTTACATAAAGACCTAGTAAAACACATATTTATCTAAAGTGACTATGGAATGCCAGGTCTCATGTGTGGACAATGTAATAAAATAGCTGTCATGGAGCTGACTTACTATGAATGCACTGTATGTTGGTGGCAGTCTTTGAGTCCAGGAGCTATGTATGCTTTAATATGGATTCTCTATGGAAATTCCTGGTGCTAAGTCAATATGCAATAACATTTTGGCGAGTAAACAAAAAGGTTAGCAGTTTAAACAATTTCTTAGATCCAGAGTGGTAGGAATATGTTAACACGGTAGGCTGACATTTATCTAACAGTAGCAAAAATACTTTTAAATGAATTACAAAGGAAACATTCCCAGGGTTTGCATGGACGGGAGCCAGTGAAGCTAAGCATCACCAGTTCACATGGTGATGTGAACTTCTCCCCATTTACTCACAGCCTAGACGAGAATAACAAACTAGTACAGTGCAGAAGGAAGAATTTATTTACTAATACTCAAGGCATAGTGAGGGAGGGGAAACAGTTTCTGCTCATCTTTAAGATGGTATTCAATTGATACTGCATGAAGACAACAATTTATAATTATAACTTACCTTTAACCAAAATTCATATTATTTTTAGTCAGAGTTTTCAGAGATATAACATATCTGAAAATAAGGTCAATTTAGTTGAAATTTCATTATTCCTTTAGTTTCGATTTCTTTAGTGGCTTGGAATTCCAAAAATTATATTATTTTCATTATATTTGTTATTCACTCTTACACAAATACTTACAAGTATCCAGGTATATAATGTCTGAAATAATATAGTTAATAATATGAATTATAGTATGAGATAATTCTTAAATCATTTTTATAATCTCATAATTGTTGGCCTCATGTGGAATTCTTGATAATCAACATACATTATTTTTGTAAAGTGGGTCCAGGGCTGAGAAGATTGCTTACACATGCAGCTTCTAGGGACATTTTCTTTATACTACATTTTCAGGTATTTTAATTACAGCTAGATAATGTCAACCTACGTTAACATAAAGCACTTGAAATGCAATCATGGGGATTGGCGTTTGGGTCCCCAGAATCAACATAAATGCCACTGAGCACCACCTGTTTCCCCGGCACTCAAAGGGCAGCAATAAATTGGATCCTCGGAGAAATCTGGCTAGACCTGCAGAAATGATGAGCCCTGGCTTCAGTAAGAGACGGTGTCTTATCATAAGAAATGGAGCAATCAAGGAAGATACTTCTGGCCTCCAAAGGCAGACGTACGTGGATGCACACACCCATGCAAACATGTGGGCACACATACCATAGCAATTAAAAAGCAAATTATTTAATTAGAAAATATTTATGCTGCTATTACTTGAAACAATTCAAGAAATCAACCCGTTTCATGTAAAAATTCAGCATCCCCTGAGCTTAGCACTGTCATATTCATATTCTGAGTTATTTTTTTTTTCATTTTTGTGAACAACTTATTGGATGTGAACAGCTTTAATCACTGTTGACTGTAATGTAAACGATAAATAAATTCTTATTGCCTTTACTTTTGGAAATGCCTTCTGCCAAACTTTGTAGCTTCTGTATATGTTTAAATAAAAAAGAGGTATTTCATAAAACTATGTTTGCGGAGTGCTATAACTCCGACTGCAAACTGTCAAAGTAGGGCTTTAGTCTTTAATCTAAAGAAAACTATATATTATTCACTGTGCCCCAACCCCTCTCAGTGCTGGCCTCTCCCTAACTGCAGCCCTTATGAATACCTATCCCACCTTGCCTTTAACTAATTCTGTACCATAAAAGGAAACCTCGTGGCATTCCAGAGAGCTCTAAATACAAATGTTTCTCTTATTCTGAGCCAACTCTCTTTCCATCAATTTCATGTTCTCACTACTTGTACTGTAATCCAGCTCCTCTTCTGTCCAGCCCTGTTAAACGCCTGCAAACCTGAGATACCTCATCCTGGCTTCACCATTTCCACCTCTCAAGACATTCCTTGAATGCAAGAACTGCCAGCTTTGGAAATCTTGATTATTTAACTCTCTCTGGGGTCAAGACAGTGCCTAGAACTAAAAACATAACAAAATGTGTTCAGGAATCACAAATTCAGTTCATGAGACTGTCACTTTAAATTATTCGATGGACACATCCTACCTAAGTGGCTAGATTCTGTCTTACTATCACTTCGAAGATCTATCTTGGATTTCAGTTTCCTCTTCACCCTGGCTTTGTTTTTTTTTTTTTTTTTTTTTTTTGGCAAACTGGTGATCAATCTTACATTATTTCTGCCTGACAGTGGCTGAAGCTGGGTTTTAAGCCACCTTGATCAGAATCAGAAGCAACTGTAATACCATGGAATTCATGGACCATTTCACAAAAGCAGAGAGAGGGAAGAGTGAGCCAAAGGCAGAAGAAGCAGAAGCAGTGCCTTTCAGGAGGCTTCTCAGGCTGGACCGTGGAGCACTTCTCTATAACTTAACTCAAGAGACGCCTACACATGGCCATCCTCTAATCCAAAACTCTGGTTTAGGAAAAAAAAATAAGTCATGTGGCCCCACCTGGGTGAAAACGAAGTTGTTCATTTAAATAGGTGTGGCTAGGGATAGGGTTGTGAATATATGGATTTTATAGATCATTTTTAGAAGTGAAGTAGGGGTTAACAAGAGGTCCCAAATTACTGTGCTTCTAGAGCACAGTTTTTCAACCTGTGAGTTGTGACTCCCAAAAGAAAAGATTGAAAAACACAGATATTGCATTACAATTCATAACAGTAGCAAAATTACAGTTATGAAGTAGCAAGAAAATAATTTTATGGACAGGTATCACCACAACATGAGAACTGTACTGAAGGGCCAAAGCATCAGGAAGCTTGAGAACCACTGTTCTAGAGCAGAATAAAATTCAGAGATAGTTATCTATATTTTTATTTCCCTACTTCCTCCTTGACAGCCATCAAAGTGGGCAGTTATCCTATCAGGAGAAATGGGGTAAGGAGAAAAAGAGAAACAGCTGGTGAATACTTCTAGATTTCCCCAAATCTTAAGATCCTTAGAATTTCTCAGGAGAATATGAAAACTTCTTAGAAGATCTCTTGGAAGCTATTAAACAAGAGATATTTTTATATATGAAGAGTCCTGAAGAAACACAAAAGGAGGATTCTCCCAAAGTTCTTAGGGGGAAGGAAGAGATGCAAAGACCCAGAAGGAGCACATCTCCGAGGAGGGTAGAGGCCAACTCTTTAACCTTCACAAAAAGAACGTGATTAAAACAGAAATTAAAGATGCTTGTAATAAATAAGGAGGTAAGATTCTTGTTCTGTGGCTGTCTTCACTGATGGAGTTTCTTATCTGCTATGCTTGAATGAGAAAGACAAGAGTAAATGAGACTTGTAGTGCTTCTGCCACCCCACTCTGGATTTCTCCAGCAGGGGAAACTGTTTACAACAGTGGAAGTCCACCCTACTCCTTTAAAATGTGCATACAATTTTTCAAACCCTCTTGTAGTTCATGATATTCATTTTACTTATACTACTCCTCAGGGCCCATAACACAGCCCTCTGTGTGCACTCGAGGGCTGAACCCTTCCTGCTTCTTGCACATGTCTCCTCCCATGCAGATGTGGCTCAGGCAGAGGTTCCACCAAGCTTTATCATCTGTCCAGCTTGTGACTTGTGTTTCATAATAAATTCTATCTAGGCTAAGCTCTTTAATTTAGCAAACAGTGATAAATTGGCAGCTATGGGTATGTTTCATCCTAAGGTGAAAACGAAACTGTTGGGTGGGGCAAAGAGTTAAGCCACCCAAACTGACTCTAGGGTTTGACTGCCCTTTGCCCTTTGACTGCTTTTGGATCAGCAGGACAATTGCTTTCAGAAAGGAGCTTAGTGATGTAATGAATGAAGCCAGGATGTCAGGTGACCTGGATCTATTCTTAGCTGTGCTATTGAACAGGAGTGACCTTGGGCAAGTCATTTTTCATATCCAAATCTCTCTGTTCTCTACCACACAATAAGAAAAACACCTCACTACCTCCTTACAGAATAATGTGGGTGTAAGAATTATGCACATGTTGTTGATCAAGAAAACATGTTTTCTTTAGTAATCTGTCACCGTTTTTCTTAAGATACTGCAGTTTCATGGAGTTTCAGGTCTTTAAATATTCCTAAAACTTAGAATTTATGTATGTTTGCAAAGCTTAAAATAAAAGCTAGCTTATGCCAAATCAGAAGATGGGCTTAACAAGGAGACAGTACCCTCCACTATACATGGATGTGCTAACCTTATTTACCTGAGATGTGAGTGGATGTCAAAACCAGAATTCTAAAGCCCTGCCAATCGCCTAAGGATGAAAGATAGAGATTGCTACAGAAGAAGCAGAGACACATGGATATGAGGACACTGTCAAACAAGGCCAGGACTGGTGCCAACTTTATAAATGAATTCCACTTTCTGCAGATCTGTTAGAGTTTTTTTTTTTTTTTTTAATTCTTTTTGCAAAGCTTTGCAAATACATGTTAGGCTTAGAAATTTGTCCTAAGTGACTGTCTTCATCTAAAAAGGGAACAGATGACCATTTCAATGAATATAAGAAGCTGTTCTTGCTTTTCACTAGGTCTGTACTCAAAATATTGCACTATATTTATGGCTTATCCTGCATATTGCACTATATTTATGGCTTATCCTGCTTTAAAGTAAGATAAATTAAAACTGGGAGTATTCTCACTGGCCTACTAGGGCACAAAAAGTAGAATACGAGCCTAGTGAGTGGTCAAAACACTAACCAGATTCGACTTAAAACTGTGCCCTGGAGCCGACGTGCTGACCTCTCTGAGTCCTGGGCCGCTCTTCTGTCCAAGAAGCTCAGTGTCACTTCTCTGTGCACAAGAGCGGCCAGCACAGAAGGAACCAAGGCAAAGAGTCTAAATCCTTGCATTAGGCCCAGGATGAGCTTGGTGGCAGGGATGGGGGGTGGGGAGGGGAGGTCTTACTGCCTGCCATTAGAATATCTGTTAAGAATATTTTTTCTTCTGTAGACCATTAGGTTGCATGGACTGTGTGTCGGAACGGTGAAAAGCCAGCTCTGTTAGTACGAATGGGGCTAAGAGCTCAAGGTGTGCTCCTTGGCAGTGAACCCATCAAAGTAGAAGTACACATCCTACTTCTTACCCTGCATCACAGCGGTTCATACCTGTGAGTTGGGACCCACATCCTGCATCTCAGATACTTACCGATTCATAGCAGAAGAAAATTACAGTTACAAAGTAGCACCTAAATAATTTTATGGCTGGGGTTACCACAACATGAGGGACTGTATTAAAGGGCCACGGCATTAACAAAGTTGAGAACCACTGCTACAATGCTCACACACAAAGTATTCTGTGGATAAGACATAAGATTTTTTTCTCACTGGATGGGGAAATTTTACTTTCTCTCTCTCTTTCTCTCTCTCTCTCTCTCTCTCTCTCTCTCTCTCTCTCTCTCTCTCTCTCTCTCGGACCAAACACTTTTAAACACAACAGCTTGTGTCAGTGTTTATTTCTTTCAGAGGAGAAATATTGTTAACTATTTTTCTGTAACAATTATTCCAAAATACTTTCTACCTCCTAGTTCAGCAATTTTACACCAGCAAAGTGCTTTTTGTGTACTCAGAAAAACTGACATGGTGGACAGAAATGTCGGCACTTGGGTGGCGCCCTCAGTGAACAAGAGCAGCACCCCATTCATTCACCCACTCAGAAGGGCACCTTCTCTTCTATAGGTGACATCATTCACTCAGACAATTTCATCTGCACTTCATTTGCATGAGGGTCAGGTTTAGGAAACCAGAATTACTACAGTGAACAGGTCAGTGGGGAAGGCTTTTTCTAGTACCCAGGCAGGTTCTTGTTCTCTCTGAAACCTCTGTGAATTCTCTTCCCATGTTTCATAGCAGGTGTCATAGGAAAAAGCATCAAACCTGGAGGAGTGTGAGTAGAGTGTGAGTAGAGTGTGAGTAGACGCCCATGTGGGTTCAAAGCAGAACAGTTCTGGCTGAAAGCTCCTTTAACAACAGCACTGCTTTATTTGATGGATTTTTTAAAAATGTGGCAATGAGGTCATTCATGGTCTCCCAGCTTCTTTTCCCCCAAAACATGCCCCAGGGCACTCTCACCAAGATGGGAAAGCTCAGGGCTAGGACGTGAGGATCAGATCTGTCAGCAGCGGAGACATAATGCTCTTTTCTGTGCTGCTTTGTATCTGTCCTGCCCATCCTGCTGCTTTTCAATTAATGGCCCAACCCTGATGGAAAACACAAATGCTAGAAAGTCCTGCCTGCCTCTGAAATACAGCCCCTAATACCTTGTCACTCTGGAGACCAATGTAAAATGTGTTTAATTCAAAGTATACTGATATTTAAGAGCAATGTGATGATTTAGAAGGAGAAAGGGGACAGTCGTAATAAAACAGAACACAAGACAAGTCACCTTTGATTCAGGTAGGGAAGGAGATGTGTTAGTTTGGAGAAAGAATATAAAAGGATGTGTCTAGAGGCTGGCTTCCTGCAGAGACCTTCAGAGGTTTCAGCTTAAGAAAGCAAAGGTAGAGAGGCCCAGAGAAGGACCGGCTTTCCCACACTCATCCAGGCATTAGGGTAGTATATGTTCAATGACTGTGTGAATAAAGAAAATCACTAGCAAATTCTATTGCCTTGAGGCTTTTTTTTTTCTGTCCACCAACGGACCTGAAAACTCTAAGAAGACACAGACCTAGTCCATCCCTCAGTTTCCAGATTTTTATGCTGACAAGGTCAGCAGGCAGTACCCACCCTACCTCCTCCCACTACGGTAATTATTGTTTTATAGGGCACATGGATTACTGCTTTCTCAGCAGCTCAGCATAGACCCTAAACACAGGGATATTTCATTTCCTTCCAGAAGCCAGCCTGTTGGTGCAGGCTCACGTTTGCATCCCATGGTTTAGCTTCTCTGCAGAGATCAAGCATGTCAGATGAGTGACTGTAACTTTTGTCAGGACACAGGCTGAGACTTGCTGAGGATCAAGCTGATTCCTAAGTCAAACACTATGTACATCCAAAAAAAAAAAAGTAGCTGATATTAAAATTTGGCCCAGAAGAAGTGACAAGCAACTCCAAAAGTGATCAAACTGCCAACAAAAGAATTACTGCAGGTTCTCCAACATCCCTGATGATTGTTCTCACGCAAATAAAGTCTTAAAAGCAAGGTCATCTGAAACATAATTTGGTTTGCAACAACATGCATGAACCTAGAGCTTTAACATAAAATAGGCTATGAAGCACTATGCACGGTACACCACCAGGTCAGAGAAAGATGTTCCTCAGGTCTCTATCAAGGGTGTTAACCATCACTATGCCAAGCTCCACCCTGTTCCCTTCTTCTCTTCCTTTGTGCTACCAATATTATATCTGGATATGTCAGAAGACTAGGATATGAAACTCAACCCCAGACAATCATTATATCTATAGCACCCTGTTCCTTGATCAAAGCATTTAATACACATAGGCTAAACCTGTGGATCAAGGGCTTATCAAGTGTGCTTCTTTCCTGAGACCTTTCATTTAGACTTGAAGAAAGGAGCAGCCTTGGGCTCTGGATCTGGAAAGATGTTTATCTAGAGTTTATTAAGGGATCGAGAGGACAGGGCCTGTAACAGAACAGAGTAAGGCCAACAGGAGAGAGAAAAAGCAGAGGTAAAAGAGAACTGGCAAAACCAACCAACCAACAAACAAACAAACAAAACAAAGACAAAGAGCTAGGAAACAGAATAGCAACTTCAGAAGCCTCTGAAAGTCAGGACCAGCTTCCTCACTGGGGCCTTACGATCTGGTTGGGTTTAGTTAGGTGAGACCTGAATGTTCATCATTTTGCTTTGGATCCTTTCTGCTGGATTCTATCCCATACAATAAAAAATAGCCCACTAATATAAAGAGTAATAAACTCCAAATTTCAAAGTATCCTTCTCCCCAAAGTATATGGAATGATGCTAACTTTTCTGAATAAGAGACATGAACAACATAGTGATTCAGTGATTCTGTCTAGTTTGATGCTAACTTTTCTGAATAAGAGACATGAACCACATAGTGATTCAGTGATTCTGTCTAGTTTGTATTCTTGGAAAAGAATAATGTTGTTACACAGTGAGTTACTTCAGGGTGGTGATTTAGAGGTGCTTCAATTCCCACAGACATTTGAAGAAAAGCTGTTTGACTTCCCCTGGGCAGAAGCCAATGCATTCACTAATGATTCTGCAGAGAGCACAATTTATCAAGTCAGTGTGGTGAACAGACACTGGGAGAAGAAAAACAGCCCAGGACAGACCCAGAGACCAAAGAGAAGTCGTCTCTCAAGCTTCATCTTTTAGTACATCTTAACTGAGAGCTGAGAGCTTGCTAAGCATTTGCACAGGCTGGAGCAAGACATGGCTTCAAACAGTGGGATCCTTCTAAGAGGCAACCCTATTGGGAATCTGAAGATGACCATCCCCTACTAGCATAAGTACTGAGCTCTAAAATAAACACAGAGAGGAGAGAGATAGAGAGAAAACACACACACACACACACACACACACACACACACACACAGGAGACAGAGAGAAGGAGATGGAGATGGAGATGATGAAGATGGAGATGGAGATGGAGATGGAGATGGAGATGGAGATGGAGATGGAGATGGAGATGGAGATGGAGATGGAGATGGAGATGGAGATGGAGATGGAGATGGAGATGGAGATGGAGACAGAGAGAGAGAATGTAGGGCCTTTATTATGCTTGCTGGCTAGCACTACTTACAGCACTGATCATTAATTCTGCCACATCTGCCAGGAGCTACTATTTACTTCTACAACTTCCCTATGAGAGGAGAGGTAAGATTGCCTGCATTTCTCGGATGACAAATAAAGTTCAAGAAGATGACTTACCAAAAATCACTCACCTAATTCATGGCTGGCCCAGGATTTGAACCTACGTTTATGAGTTTAACCATTATGGTCCTCTGTCAGCTATTAGCCATTGTTTCCCTCCAACAAGGGTACTACCTCCTCGTTCCTATGCCCTGAGACCTGCCATTTGTTGGTGCTGCCACTAGACTGCATACTCGTGAGAGAAAGGAAGATTGGTGTTTAGCTGTCTCTGGCTGGGGAGAATCTGGAGCTTGGAAATACTCTAAAGCAATCTGATATTTGATTCCTAGCTTTAATGCCTTCCTCCTAAAAGGGGGCTAATAAATCAGAGACCCAGTAGACCTTGCAGCAAGTCCTGGAAAGAGCTAAGCAATGGTTGTTGAGTCTTAAAGGTATACCTAGACAATGTCTTCTGGTGTAGACAACAGAAATCAATTCAGTCTCTCTCCGTGTCTCTGTCTCTGTCTCTCTCTCTGTCTCTCTCTCTGTCTCTCTCTCTCTCTCTCTGGAACTTAGATATCCCATGGTGACACAGCCACAGTGACACACAGCCCATCTGCAAACACAAACACTGAACAAGCTTGGGCACACCTGGAGCCACTGTGGAAGAATTGCAGATGCTTTCCTGCTTGACCAGGTCTTTTCAAAGGCTTGGATCTGGACCTTCATCTGCTTATGGGTATAACTTGCATTACAGATCCCAGACTGCATTCAGCCCTTCAGGACTGAGTTGGTGCCAACACTAAACTCTCTAGGAGTTAGTAAGCAGAAAGGATGATGATTTAAACAGAAAGGTTTCCTTTGGAAATCTGTTGCAAGTGGAAATATTGCCCTCCCCCACCCAACACACACACACACACACACACACACACACACACACACACACACACACACACAAACTACTCCCAGCTAGTTGTCCTTGGGTTAAAAGGAGGCTTGGTTGTGGCCTCTGGAGACAAGGGCATTGCCTGCTATGTGAAGGAGAGGTGTTCAGCACTTACATAGAGGCTTACAGAGTCAGCCTTTGGAGAGCTAGAGACTTCTGACGGAGGAAGATAGGATGCTGATGGTGATGGCTGTGATGATGACAAAATGATGGCAGAAGAAAAACAGTGATGGTGAATGTCACCTACGAATACAAGCACAGTGCAGCAACAGACACCCTCGTCATTGCCAAGATAAACACGAAGCAGCTTCTATTCTCAATCTAACTTCATTGCGGTGCAATAGCATCGTAAAAAGAGAAGAAGAAATAAATAGAGACAGACGAGACAGACAGATAAGCATGTATCCTTCTTCCTTCTTTGGCCCTCCAACCCTCCCTTCCTGCGTTCCTGTGCCAAGCTGGAATGAGACTGCACTGACAGGGCAAGAAGGCTAGGGTCTGAGAGTTAACGACATGAGTTCCATGAGTTCTGTGGAGAGAGATGTTGGGGTGATTCTAGGGGTGCACCACGGCACTTGCCAGCACCCAGCACCCTGGCTGCGTGCGGGGCAGGAGGAACCTACTGGAGGGGAAGCTACGGTAGGAGGCTTAACAGCTCTGACCAGAACCTCAAAGCCAGAGAGGCCAAGCAGACAGCCTCTGGCTGGGAAGAAGAGGTGGGGCAGACGGCCAGGAAGAAAGACTCTTTTACCTGACCAGGTGAGGCAGCGGGAACAGCTGCTGCGAGGGATGCCTCCGCGCTCCAGTCCCGAGCCAGAGCGGTGAAGCGGTCGCTGTGCCTTCCACCGCCGAGACCCCGCCCCCAGCCACAAGCTCCGCCTCCCTAACACGCGCCTGCCTGACAGGCTGTTTGGGGGAGGTGTGCAATGGACTGATAGACAGCCATCCCGACCAATGGGATTGTGCAGCGGCTGCCGAGCCAGAGGGTGGGAAGGCGGGCAGAAGACCGCAGCGCCAAAATAACTGACCAAGCGCGGTTCCAGGCCGGATTGCTGAACCGTCACTGCGTGGCCTGGGGCCTGACCGCTGGGTCAAATTTGGTAGTCTCTGGGCTAAATCTGAGTGAACGGCGAAGGCGACAACTTGTCCTCGGAGGCAAGCCCCCTTGCTTGCTGTCTGCGGGCTGCGTCCCAGGGCGCACGCTCGGGACTGGCTGTACGTGTTGGGGGAGGGAAGCTGGTGGCTTCAGCTTTCTCAAGGTTCTCTAGCTTTAGAGACGTGGTCAGGCCTGGTGGTTCCTAGTACTGTATTATAGTCTAAAATTGGAAAAGAAGAGGGGAGGGGAGGAGAGGAGAAGAGAGGAAGGGATGGGCGGGGAGGGAAGGGGAGAGAAGAAGAGAAAGAGAAGAAAGAAGGAAGAGGGAAAGAAGAAGAGAGAGAAAGAAAGAAAACTCAATGAAAACAAAACCTTTATGTTAGTTCTCTAGCCAAGTCTTTGCCCAACCTCCCAGCTGCCTCCAAACTGATCTTCTTCTAAATAACTCAAAAATTAACTTGGTTCAAGCAGAAAAATGTTCAGACCTCGGCGATGCAGAAAAGGGGGCTGAGTCAAGGAGCCTAGGTCTTGCTAGGCGGCAAGCCTGCTTGTGTGACTCTTGCATAGCCAAGGCTCTTTGCAATCACAGTTACAGTGTTGCTAAATCAGTACAGACTTTCAGACCCCCACACAATGTTTTTTTCCAAATAAAGGTCTAACTACTTGATGATTACACTTGAAACCAGAAAACCTTTCGTAAGAGGATTAGAGGTCTAAATGACATTGAGATGTGGTATGTGATTTGGGGATCTTTTCCAAGTAGGTAGGCAGGAAAGGGCATTGCCTTTAATCCACTCCCACGTAAATACAAAATCCACCATCTGGTGCTTAAAATCAGAATTCTATCCCTACTAGTATAAAATGATGGGTATGAAAATATTTGAGGAGGTATAAAGTGAATTTTCCTTTGAACTTATTTTTATAATTTGTGAGAACTCTGATTTACTCCTAAAATATTAGCTAATTGCTAATTGATGCCAGTTAGACAAATACATGATAGATAGAGCTGTTCATAGACCTCTTCAATCCTCATATCTATCTGAAGTGAATTCCACAAACAAATATGGAAATTTAGTCTTTGAGAGATAAAGTAATTGTATAACCAGAGTTCACACTAAATCAGTACCTTTCAGTAATTACCACACTAGAAGAATAAAATGCATTAACATCATTTTCCCCTTGGAAATTTTTTTTTCCTGAAAAGTATCCTAGCAGGACTTAGCTCCTCTATGCCCAACTCCTTCAAATTGCAATGTTCAAAGCACTTCTAATACACAAGCATCACCACTAAAATGTGTTAGGAGTATTTGCAAGCCAGCTTTGTAAGAGGGGCTATTACTTGACATTACTGGGAAGGAAGTACATTCTTCCAGGGATTGACCCCAGCTCGTTGCTAGTTGATGTCAGAATTCTTTAAAGTACTCCGACAAAATAACTTCTTGGCTATGAGAATTGAGTCCTATGAAGAAATTTAAAAAAAAAAAAAAAGCTTTAATAATCCAAAGTCTTTAACCAGTATTGTTTTAACAAAATTCTAAAGAGATTTATAAATCCTGTTCTGACATGTCTTCAACTCCACAAAAGCTGTTCTTGCCTAAGGAAGGCAGGAGGAAGGAGAAGGGAGGAGGTGGTTTTATCAGCTGTCTGTTACTTTGGTAAAATATCAGAGATAAAAATCTCAGTAGTGACAGGGCTAGAGACATCACGCAACAGTTAAGAGCACTCTGTGCTCTTGCAGAGGACCAGGGTTCCCAGTGCATCCCCCACACAACTCCAGTTTGGGGAGTTCCAGTACCCTCTTCTGTCCTCTGCAGGTACTGCATGCACATGATGTACATAACACGCATGCAGGCAAAACACTCTTACACGAAGAGGAACAAATTAAAAAAAATTAGAGTAAAGGGAGAGGAAAGCATACAATGCACAAATTTCCTTGTGATCCTTTTATTACCACCACTGCAGGCAAAACTGTCCACAGGTCACAATGGGTTCATTCCAGTTGGGAAAAATAACCACCCTCTCCCTACAAGGACAGAAGGAAAAACTTAAGCCAGGTTTTATACTCAGGTGTAACTTACGGCATTATCAAAATTTTTCTGCCTTACTACTCTTTTTTTAATGTGGCAATGGTAATTTTAAAATTATATATATATATGTATATATATATATGTGTATATATATATATATATGTATATATATATGTGTGTGTGTATATATATATATATAGAGAGAGAGAGAGAGAGAGATGTGAGAATGCCTGAAGAGGCCAGGAGAGGGCATCCTCCCAGAGCTGGAGTTGGAGGTAGTTGTGAACCATCTGACATGAGTACTAGGACGGGAACTCATATCCTCTGGAAGAGCAGCAAATGCTCTTAACTGCTGATCTTGGTCTTCAGCCACTCTACAGTAAAAGAAACCAAAGATATAGTTGTTTGGCCTCTAAGAGCTTTCTTTTTATGAATAAGGTAAATAGGCCAAGTTACTCAAATATCATTTTCTTTGTGCACACCCCATCATCCTCATTAAGGGCTATAGGTCTATTGTTTCCTCCGCATATGTCCTTTAATTACATCAAACAACAGGCACCCACAGGTCACACTTATTAAAGACTCTCAAAAGAACAAACCATCTTCTTCCTACAGGAATTCACTGTCTCCAGTTTGGCACTGTATCCCTCACAAGTCCTTGTATATTATTATAAGTTACCTACTTTGCCCAGTTGAATAATTTTTTCCTCTGAGCTGGTGTGACGTAGATGGGGCTATCAATAATAGAAGCAGAGAAATAAGATGATTAGAGGAGAATGTGAACATTGGTACTCTTGTCTGAAAGAACTCCAAACCCAGCAGGATAATGCAGAGATGGGAAGTAGTTGGAAACAGCCTCTGTGGTTGCCAGGTCTCACCTTTGCAGTTGTGACCAATCAGAAACAAGACTTGTCAGGGAAGGGAGTCTGTAGAATTGGGTCTGGATATGATATATGGAACCAGCAGGAGTGATGAGGTTCTGGCAGAGGATACCAAGAGGTATATAATAGAACAGCACCAAAGAGCTCTTCTAGAAAATGTAGGTTTGTTCATTTCCTTTGTCAGGACTGATAGCATGGTAGATCATTCTAGACAGAGCTCAACAGGCTATCCCACTAATGTGGTCCAGCTCAAACTACTCAGCCAATCTCAACCCATTTCTGTATCTATCAGTGATGAGGAAAGACAAAGATGTACATCATTCTGTAAGATTGATTTTAGTTTATTTTAATCCCCAGATAAACTATGCTCTTAACTGCTGATCTTGGTCTTCAGCCACTCTACAGTAAAAGAAACCAAAGAAAATGATATTTGAGTAACTTGGTGGGGAAAAGGGCATCCAGTAGAATTATTAATCACAAAACTGATGATCACATCGTCCCTGAAATGTAGGACACTGATGGAGAAATGTAGGACACTGATGGAACAGCTAATCTCAAAGAAGCTTTGTCCCCATTTGCTCTCAGCTGGATAATCAGCTTTTCATTTCAATACCAGATAGATTCAAGTCACCACTCTGGGTACACCACAGTATGGATGCTGCTCTTTGGACCATTAGTTCTCATCTCTGTAGTCTTCAACAAACATCAAAATGACAACCTTGCCAATGTGTCTAAGGATTCCAGACACAGGAAAACAAGGCTTCGTGCCTCAACATTGTCACTTCCTGTGAGTTTATAGCTGGGGAAAAGATTGACTGGATTGTGGAAGCCAGAATCCAAAGAGCAAGTATCAGTACTTAGACCATTGGGTAGCTCATTGCCTTGGAAGGGCTTCTTCTCTCATTATCATTCAGTTTACTCATTCCCTTGTAACACTGTGGTGTGTAGGTGAATATTGTGGAGGCTCGTAAAATGTTTGCAGACTGGCAAGATCCTATTTTTTTTTTTAATAAACTAGCCCACAAAGATCTTAAAAAAATATCTTCAGGGCTACCAGAGGTACCATATGGAGAAATAACTCCCACAGAGCTCCAGAGTTAGTGCATTTATGTTGTCATTTTGTCCAAAGGAACAAAAACCCACTTCTCAAGCTGAAAACACGAAGTCACCCAGTAATTCCCTGAAAGCACTTAGCTTCAACTCCACAGGACACATCACAGCATTAGACTTCCCTTGAATATAGGTGGGCAGAACAGAATTGTGAGGGAGTCGTGCCAAGAGACAAATTCTAAGCAATGACAGCAGGATTTGTGTTCAGTAAGATCCCAGTGACTTGTCATTAGCTGGCAAGAGAGAGGCCTATGGGGTTGCCTTGTCAAAGAGTCATTTATTAGTCACAAACTCCATAGGGCTGCACCCTTGAGGGCAGAAGAGAGAGAGAACAGCAGGCCTCCAATCCACCTGCTCTGTGGTGAACAACTCAGAGACAATGGAAAGGGAAACTATCCCCCACTGAGACTGGGGCAGAGTGGCAGACAATGCAGCCTAGTCTTGTTCTGTGGTAAATGAGCCTAGAACTGTCAAAGTCAACGGCGGAACCCGAAGCAGCAGGCTCTGCAGAGGAAAGCTGCAGCCTCCAACAGAAGTGAAACACATTTTAAAATCCCTTCTCATTATGATAGGATCACAAAAACACTGTAATTTGAAACATCGAAGAAACAAATAAAAATGTATGATAATTCCACTGTTGAGTCAGCAAGTATTCCCCCTGGACACTTTTAAATATGAGACTCTTTTCTAGATCATGGTGATGGAAAGGTCACTAGCAAGCTTTCCTTCAGCTTGAGCTTCAGAGGAAACCGAGATGAACAATGTGATCACACAGAAGGTATCAGCAGGAGTGAGAAGGATACTGAGACATATACAGAGAAATGAAATAGCTTCCTAGATTGAGTACCAGAGAGGGAAAAAACCTGCTCCCTGAAAGCGGAATAGAAGAGAATCTGGGCAGACCCAGCAGATGGGTCTGGGAGGAGCAGGGGTCTGAGAAAGGCTTCCTGAGGGAGGTGCCCCTGAAACGGAGATCTAAAGAACTGATCCATCAGAAGAATCCAGGCAGAAAAGATAGCACACAAAAAAGCTTCTTGGCTTTATGAGATTCAGAAGAAAACCTAAACTGTATTGAAGAACTGAGAAAAGACAGTGTGAATAGCTTCAAGGCAGCTTCAAGGAACTCAGAGGGGAGGGTGCACATGGGCTGGAGAAGTGGGCAGGTCAGACTGTACAAGACACTGTCAACATTCATGCAAGTCCTTCAGATACCTCCGTCTACATGACTAAACATATATACATGTATCTATACATACACGTATATGCACATATATTGCATGCACACATAAATACATAGAAATATGTGCATCTAACCATTACCATCACACTCATGCTTTTCTCAGGAAAGCATTCAGCAGCTAGTGCGCTTGCGTTATTCCAGTGCCAGTTTCATTTTACACCTACTAGCCTCCTTTATCTTTTCTTATGTTAACATTTAATAAAAAAAATTATCACTTAAATTTTGACACAGGGGGATCTCACGATCTCCGTGGCCACTTACTTATCACCCACAATTCCCTCTTCTTTCTCTCTCCTCCAGCTGAGCAAGATGCCCAAGGGGAAGAAGGTGGCCCTGGTCCACACCATGGTCAAGAAACAGGAGGCCAAAGAGGTGATCAATCCTTTGTTCGAGAAAAGGCCCAAGAACTTAGGCATTGGGCAGGACATCCAGCCCAAAAAAGATCTAACACACTTTGTCAAATGGTCCCGCTACATCAGGCTGCAGCGGCCAAGAGCTATCCTCTATAAGCGGCTCAAAGTACCTCCTGCCATTAACCAGTTCACCCAGGCCCTGGACAGGCAAACAGCTACTCAGCTGCTTAAGCTTGTCTACAAGTACAGGCCAGAAACAAAGCAAGAGAAGAAGCAAAGGCTACTGGCTCGTGCTGAGAAGAAAGCTGCTGGCAAAGGGGACATCCCAACTAAGAGACCACCTGTCCTCCAAGCAGGAGTCAATACAGTCACCACCTTGGTGGAGAACAAGAAGGCTCAGCTGGTGGTGACTGCCCATGATGTAGACCCCATTGAGCTGGTGGTTTTCCTGTGCCCTGCGTTGAAAAATGGGGGTGCCTTACTGCATCATCAAAGGAAAAGCGAGGCTGGGGTGCCTGGTCCACAGGAAGACATGCACCACTGTTGCCTTCACACAGGTTAACTCGGAAGACAAGGGTGCTCTGGCTAAGCTGGTGGAAGCGATTAGGACCAATTATAATGACAGATATGACGAGATCCGCCGCCACTGGGGAGGCAACGTCCTGGGTCCTAAGTCTGTGGCTCGCACTGCCAAGCTGGAAAAGGCAAAGGCTAAAAACCTCGCCACTAAACTGGGTTAAAAATGTACACTAAGTTTTCTGTACATAAACATAATTGCAAAATTAAAAAAATAAGAAAAAAATTTTGACACAGGGAATAAATATCCACTCCTTTTTTTTTTCCTCACTTCACAGAGAGGACTTGCCCCTTACTAAACAATACACAATATGGTTGACATGCAAGTTACATGTCAGCTCTGAGAGTCTGTGGAAAGTATCCTTTACCAAGAGACATATTCTACCCAACATTCACTTCCTACTTATCCCAGAAGAAGGGCATTGACATGTGAAGCAATCTATCAGATTAGTGTTAGGTACTAGCCTTAGTTCAATTTGACACATAAGGTTCCTTTTCTCCTGGTATACACAGGTATAGAACTCAGGGAAAGAAAAAGCTCTTCTGAGAGCAATTGAAGTTTGAAAAAAAGGGCCAGGTCTGTGCCTGAAGGAAACAAGCTAATATGAAGGGAGTAAGGGCTGCTGCTGCTCAAACCAGGGCCTCTACAGCTCATGCCAAGATAAAGCAGGAACCCCTGAGAAGATTGGGGAGTAGACAAAAGCAGTTTGGATCCAAACTAGACAGCTCCACCACTCTGTCTGAGGAAAGCTGTGTTCAGCATTGCATATATTGTGCAAAGACTCACTGGCTTCCCGTCTGTCTATCCTTGAGTCCATTCTGCATGACAGGATGTGGTATCTGAAAGCATGCCAGTGGCTGAGGGTGTGTGCGTGATGCTTATGCATATGTTATAGATGACCAGTTTCTTCTAGGAATGACATCACATAAGAAGGCTCACAAAAATCACATCTGTAGAGAGGGCTGGGTTGTAAATGTGGAGAAGGGAGAATTACCTACTTCCATCCATGTAGACTCGAGAACATTGACTGTGGTGGTCAGAAGGGACCCAGTCCAGAATCTGCTGCACCAATGCTGAAGTGATGGTTGACTGGAGGCCTTTCTGATCAAGCAAGTTCAGAAAGATTAAATGTCCACCAACCACTAAGCTTAACATGTTTTTTTCTTGTGTAATCTGTTTGGCACACAGAACAATAAAGTATTCATCTTGCATAAGTTGCACAGTTCCAGCTCACTAGATGAGATGGTGGGACTACCCTGTCTTGGGGTCTACCCTGAAGTTCTCTTCTTTTGTCTGACACTCTGTGGGCCTCAGTGTTATATTACAATAGCACAGCCAAGTTTGGCTTCTGTAGACATCTGTAAGGTGTAACTACAAAGGACGCAGTACAGAAGGCCACAGCACTTCAGAGGATGCTTTCCTTTGATATTTTAAATTTCTATTTTATTTATGAGTAATGCGTTTCATGTTTGCACTTTATGTTGGACTCCACACATTTTGTGGTAGGTCCCAGTCACAACTTGTTAGTAAAACTCTTACTTCCAAATTGAAAAAAATTAAACTTTAGATGATCAATTGTAACTATAGTTAGAAGAAGATGTTTTAATAAGAAAGGCAAGTGTTCATGTCTTAGCTCTGGTTTTACTAACAGTAAGATTTCTGAGATATAAAGTTCTTTAAGACTTCAACTTCCTCATTTATAGCTATATTATAATTTTTGATTTTTCTTTCTAAATGTATAACTAAAATGTGGCAAAGAACTTAACTTTCTGTGTGGCACAGTACACAAAAATAGCATTGACAACACCAATGAGGATACATATTTCCATTTTGTGTGTATCTTTTACAACTTAATGAACACTTCCCTTCCCTCCAGTTCAGCCAGAGAAAATAATTTGTCACTTAGTAAAAGCTTGTCTCTGTGTGTGACTCATCTGTCTGATTTCTATGCCTCTGTATACAGTATTCTCTAGTCATGGCTGCTGAGGTCTTCCCACAGCGTTCCTTCCATTTACATATGTGTCCATGCAAAGGATATGTATTTTAACTATAAAACTTTATAAAAAATAACAACTGCTTAGAACAGACTTCGGGTTTTCACACCACTTCCACCCTTACCCTTGTCGTGTCCATCCTATCACAAGTCAGCATATCATTACCAAGCCTAAATAGTATTCTAGCAATATGGTGAGGGTCATTTCTGGTTAATCATGTCATACACAAAAATATGTAAATTCAGATATGGAGGGGCTTAAGATAGGGCCGTGGAAAGGCTGGGTAACAGCAATTTTCTGCGTGAGTATGAGGACTCAGGTTCAAATTCTCATAATCCATGCCAAGCCACCCAGCCAACCAACAACAATAAAATGGGCATAGTTAAGGCGCAAACGCAGGAGTGTTACAGAGGCTTGCTGGTAGCTATGCTAGCTCCAAGTTCTGTGAAAGAAACTATTTCAGAAGAAAAAGGAGGAGTGTGATAGAGGAAGGTCCCCAGCCCCCTTCTTTGCCCTCTGCACAGTCACACACACTCACATACACACATGTGCATACATGACACACACTCTGTATACTCATAAACTGTACATGTAAGTGCTCATTCACAAAACATACAAAGACGTCAAAGTAGAAGATCAAGCTTAATGACCTAAGTACAAAGAGGGATGGATGGTCAGAGGACTGGATAGAGGTCACATCTTTAATAAGGCAAACAAAGTAAAATGTTTCCTTAAAAAAAAAAAAAAAAAACTGGTGGTAGAGACATGCTCTTTGGAATGTGTGTGCGTACTTGAAAAAACTGAGAAAATGTAACAGAGTTAATGACACCTAGTATATTGTTTGCTTGCATTTCTGGTTTTAAAAAAAGTCAGGAAATGCAATAGAATTAAGATTCTTGTCTCCCTGTAGGAATATAAACTCTGACAATACTGAGCCTGCATGCTCAAGAGGGGACAGAGGTGGCATAAGCTGCCTTTGCAATGAAAATTATTTGCAATGAAAATGGGCCAGGTTTCTCAAATGACCCCCACAGACATTTGAGTTTCAACCCCTACTGTAAATACATATGTGCCAGTAAGATGGTTATGGAATTATTAACCCCATACTTCATTTCCAGAGATTTTTTTTTGAAACATGAAGTCTTTAAAGTTCTCAGAAATACCAATAAATTTATTGAAATTATATGTAAAGTATGGTGCTTATGGCCCTATAATTCTGAGAAGATAGCTCATAGATTTTTATTGTTTTTCCCTTTTAAGGGATCCATGATCAAGAATGATCAAGTACAGCAATAGATTATAAATTCTTCAAATTATAAAGTACCGTCTTCACATAGTCACTCAAGTGCACTCTTATTTTTGATTCCTGTGTCTGTGAGTGTGAAAGACAAAGAGAGGTATATAGGAAACAGAGGGAGGGTGTGAGGAAGGGAGAGGAGGGTCCAGATGGTAAGGTAAGATTGACTGAAGGCGAAGAACTAAGTGTAGTATAAAGGCAGATGCCGTGGCCCTAGAATGAGTGGTCTTTTTTCACTTGCACACTCAAAGGCTCGTGACTTTTGCTTTCCTACTTCTCATGCTATATTAGATCTCACTTCTGTCAGTGGCAGTGCTCTGGACACACCCATTTCACTGTTACTGGCTTCCTTACATTTAAGTTCAGCCACAAAGTCTGGAATCCTACACAGGTGGTTTAGCTCCAGTAAAGAACTTATTATCCCTCACCCCACCCCCAACTTCTTTCATGGACAGAATCAAAGCAAAAGCTTACATCTTGAATTTATGCAAAAATTTAAAATGGCTCTTCTTCCCTTAGAAACTGGAAGAATCTCTATGGATCCAACAAGCTGATCAGATTGCAATATGTCCTCCCATCTAAAGCTTGTGGCTGTCACCTCAGCACTTGGACGGGCCTTTGCTGTATGTACTAAGTATGTCTGTAATTTTCACATCAATATTCTTTTCTTTTTCTCACACACTAACACACAAGTGGAACTTAGAGAAAACGGAGGGCAGATACCTCCTAAATATGCATCCCCTAATCACCCCCAAATCACCTGCCTACTCAGGTAACCTCATTCTTAGGAAAGCTCCATTTATTAGATTACCTACAGGAGGTAAGTAAAAGAAGATGCTAGGCAGGATTTCTCACGCTTGCTCTGCTGACATCCGTCTTATTTCTACTGACATCTGTGAATTAGAAGGCAGTTTAACAGCATTCCGGACCTCGACATACCACATGCCAGGACCACCACCCACCAACCAGTTGTGAAAATCAAAAGTGTCTCCAGGCATTGCTAAGTGTTCACAGGGTCAAAATCTGTAATTGCCTTAACATGTGTAGACTTATTTAACCCTATGTCAGCTCTTAAAGCAGACATTCTCAACCTGCTCTTAACATCCAACGGAGTAGCATATCAGATATCCTGCATATCAGATTTTTACAATGACTGATAACAAAACCTACAGTTATGAAGTAGCAACAAAATAATTTTATGTTTGGGGGTCATCATAACATGAGGAACATTAAAGGGTCACAGCATTAGGGAGGTTGAGAACCACTGTCTTATAGGCTCAGCGTGGAACTTGGGGATGAATCCACAGCACAAAAACTGTTGTCTATTTTCAGATATGGGTGCAGTCCACCACCCCACAGCATCTCCAAAACAAGCACTGACATACCAGTAGGCCAAGGTCCTTCAACTTCTCCCCTTCACATGTCTCCTGCTTCCGAGAGACCAGAACACACATTAAATCCTAGATTGTTTTCTTTCTGATTGTCCATACAGTTGCAGTACTTCAGCTTTACCCCAGAAAACCCAGGTTCTCACCAACAGTTATCAGTGCCACTTATTGGGTTTTCGGGTGGATTTCACAACAGACCTTCATTAGAACAAGGTGTACAGCTTTGTTTTTCTCATCTACACAGAGGCATTTAGCTGGAGTCTAGAGTCATGTGAGGTGTGATGATGCTCCTAGCCAAGAAGAAGACAATGGTGACTACTGAGCTGGAACCCATGACTCCCTGTGGATCAGGAACGAGAGCAGGAGCAAGGCAGGGATCTGGGCTTTGCTTCCACTGGTTTGTGGCTTAGCTCTCCATTACAGTGAAAGCAGTCTTTTGTGGAGTGGACAGGACAGCTGTTAAACTAAATATCACCATTAACAAAAGTATAATTCATAGTGTACCAGCAGTCCCTAATTAGTATGTCTCTAATGATGAACCAAGGATAAAAGAATAAAGATAGATATGCAGGAAGGAAGGAAGGAAGGAAGGAAGGAAGGAAGGAAGGAAGGAAGGAAGGAAGGAAGGAAGGAAGGAGACAGGGAAGGAGGGAGAATGGGCGAGGAGAGAGGGAGGGAGGGATAGAAGAAGGAAGGAAAGAAGGAAGGTGTCACTATTCTACAGGTCGTGGAATACAGAAGAATAGAGCCAGTAAATGAGGTAGACTATGAAGTCTTCTGCCATAGCCAACTTTATTTTTAGAGCATCTGATAATTTGGACTCAGAGGGTAAAAAAAAAGTCACATGAATAAAGTGTATAATCACAGAGACCAGCTCCATGTAGCAAAACACGGTATTCCACAGAGGAATAGAAACGAACAACAATAGTTGTAATGACTAGACAGAAGTAAACTCATTCCTATCCTCTACAGCTGGGAGGAGCACAAGAACATACTCCAAGAACAAGTCTGTGTTCTTTAAGAAACTGAGGTCACAAGATTCTTCTCTTGTTTTCTTAGAGTTTTCTCACAAGCACTCAAAATTCTCTTCAGACAACTCCACTTTGGACTGTGTTCTGACAGAAAGGAAGAAAGAAAGGAGCAAGTGAGTGGTTGAATGAATAAGGGAGGGAGGGAAGGATGGAAAGAGGGAGGGAAGGAGGAAGGAAAGAAGAAAAGAAGGAAGACCAATATTATGGTTTGAATTTGAAACATTTCTAGAAGCTCATGGGAAGCTGTTGAATTTGTAGAAGGTGGGCTGGGTAGAAGAGATGGGTCATGAGAGTGGGGTTCACAGCTCATAGCCCATCCCTGCTCCCACCTATTCTCTCTGCTTCTCTATATACTGGGGCGTGAGGAAGCTGTTGGCAAGGCCACTGCACAAACGGAGATCGGCCAGATTAAGCTCACCTAGCTACCAAGAGTTGGCTGACTTGATGGAATAATCCTGAACTGTAAGTGAAACAAACAAGCCCCTTCTTTATTAAGTTAGTCAGGCCAATGCTTTATCACAATAGCAAGCCATGCAAGCACTACATCCAGATTCATGGGTGCAGGGGAGCTAGAACTATGCTTACTGAAGTGTCTTTCGGTCTTCTGAACTTTTGTCTGCACAAGTTCAGTCTTCTGACTTCCATGTTGAGGCAGAGAATTACTGAGCCTTTGCCAGGTGGTACAGGCTGAATACCCAGGTCTTACACAGGACTAGAATACCAGAGAGAAAGAGGAGATAGTTGCCATGCGATGTTCTTCCACACAATGTTCTTTACATCCAGGTTTTGCTTCAGATATTAGCATATTTGCATATTATTGGTTTAGGATCGTACCCCTTGGCTAATTTCTATTAATCATTTAGACTGTGAGCAAGGATAAATGCTTCAGATGTTTTATTTTGACTCTGTTAAGTCTTTGTATTTGTATGGAGGAATCAGGCAGTGTGGGGAGAGTGGAAGCTATTCATTTTGTTTTGCTTTTTAAAACTCCCCGCACCCCCATAAACTGATTGGCTCAATGTTAGGGATTAAGAGTTTAAGATAGTTGACACACTTCACGTCTGCTGAGTGATCTCTTTGGAGAAATGGCTTAATATGGAGACTAATAGTTTCAAGGTTCCACATACATAAATGACACTCATATAAAGTTAGTAGCTATGTCAAAACTTAAGCGTAAATTGCTTTTTAAAGATCACATGCAGAAGGTTAGACCATCCCCACTGCAGTTTACCACAGAAACAAAGTGCTTACAGATCACATACAGAAGGTTAGACTGTCCACCACTGAAGTTCACCACAGAGACCAAGTGCTTACATTGCTGTTATCTGGAGCACATTTTCTCTCTCTCATTCTCAGTACAACATGAAGGATGCTGGGCTCTCAGCTCCCAGGAATCTTGGCTCTGTGGAGGGTCACAGCTGGAATACGCTACCTTGTGTCTGAGGCCTAGAGAATTTGACCATTCAACTAACCTCCCAGCTGAAGTCTCAGCCAACTACCCCAAGCCTTTCACAAACAAAATCCTGACGATGGAGATGCCTGTATAATTCAGAATAAAGTCAAGGGTGCGGTGGGGTGGGGTGGGGTGGGGGATGGGATGGAACAGGACAGGCAGAGCTACTCATGAGGCTTTTAAGTTGAAGAGGGCATTTGTGCTACAATTTGACTTATTTGTGTGGAGCTACTTGCAAACCATTTTTTATTGGTAAGTGTAGCAAAGGGGGAAAAAAAAAATATATATATATATATGTGTGTGTGTGTGTGTGTGTGTGTGTGTGTGTGTGTGTATGTATGTGTATATATATATGTGTATATATATATGTGTATATATATATTTCAATTTTAGCAAAAATGGAAAGAAACAAAAAAAAAAAAACCCTAGATTTCAAATAACCTTAGAGATCACACTACAGCTTAGACACTGTATGTGTTTGGCTTAAGGAAGAATCTGACTGGGTTATAGGAACATTTCCCAGAACTGGTGTTCTCATCCAGAGAGCCTGAGAAAATAGCCCCTCAATTAAGATTAATATCACAGCATACAGAGAATAATGGCTTCATTGAAAATTCAATTGCAAGCCAAATTCTTTGTCTCTGGTTAGAAATGCTTCCTAAGTCTCATAAAGATTTGACATCAGCAAGTGAAAGACAAGAAAAGGCACAGACGAGACAAGCTCTTAAAAGCAGAGCATACAGGACCTCTGACACCTTTCAGGATTAGAGAGAAAAAGCCAAGGTGGATAATTAGGAAGTGAGATTTTGAATAGCTAGAAGTGAGTTCTCTGTGTGTCTGTCTCTATGTCAGAGCAGGGTGCAAGAGATCTTGAAGCACACACACACACACACACACACACACACACACACACACACACACAGAGAGAGAGAGAGAGAGAGAGAGAGAGAGAGAGAGAGACTACTGTCAAGAACGACATCATATAAAAGATGTATTCAGACCTCTAGTTCTTGTTTTTCTTTGTATTTAATCTTCAATAATTCAACCACTCCAAAGTTGTTGTTCTGGAGGATATAGCAAATATCTTATCATGAGAAGACGATGTATGCCTTTGACTCTGGTTCTTTGAGTCTTCTATTTATCTCCCTTGGATTTTAACTGGTTTGCTACTTAGCCACAAATATCAACAGAATTACTGACTGTGGCTAACATTTGTTGAAAACCCAACATTCTGCCAGCCACTATGCTTATAGGCCGAGATATCCTTGTATACCCTTGTTTTGTCTGCTAAGAGTGCATAGTTCTGACTTCCTTTATCCAGATCATTTCCCAGAGTTCCCTTGAAGGATGAGCTAACCTAACATCCTTGGATAAAAGCCAGGTGTTCATCCTTACTTCACTTATAACCCATTGGTCATTCTGCAAGCTTATTGTCTTCTACCTGCAGTTAGCTGTGTGGGCAGGCTTCTATCACCATCCTCTATGTTGCCTCCACACGACTTTGAGGAGCTGTGCAAGATCTAGAGAAGCTGTTCAAATAAACATGAAGCCCCTGCTTCAGCTGTCAGCAGTAAAGTCCTTTGTTCCTCAGGAATATTTTGACTTCTGCCAACATGTCGCTGCAGGTTAACTTGTTACAGATGCTGCCCGCACACTTCCTGATAATGCTCTGTACATTGACGATCACATCTGGTCCTCATAAAATCTATTAAAATTAACACAGTCAAGGAGTTGGGGAGATGGCTCATTGATAAGGTCCACGCCAAGCAGGGCTGAGGACTTGAATTCAGATTCCCAAGAACTAAGATAAAAAGCCCGGTGCAGGGACATATGCCTATAATCTCAGTGCTAGGGCTTGGGGCAGAAATAGGAGGATCTCTGGGCCCACTGGACAGTGAGTCTGGTCCAATCGGTGAGCTTCAGGTTCAGTGAGCGATCCTGTTTCAAAAAAGTAAAGTAGAATATGTGGAGAGATGTCTCAGCAATTAAGAACACCGAATGTTCTTGTAGAAGAGGCTTCAACTCAGCACCTACAGGGCAGCTAATGACCTGCTCTACCTCCAGTCCCAAGGGATCTGATGCCCTCTTCTGGCCTTCATGGGCACTGCATGCTCATGTTGCATAGATGCATAACTCCCTCCTTGGTTTCTGCTTCAGTAACTACTCAGTTTCTGCCTCGACTTTAATCCATGATAGTGTGACCTGAGAGTGTAAGCTCAAATTATCCCCCTCAGCTTCTTCTTGTCATGCTGTTTTACAAAAGTTTTAGAAACCCTAAATCACTGACAAAAACATTAAAGGAGAATGGGTTTACATTGTCTTAGAGTTCGTCATGGTGGGGAGACACGGCGAAGGGAAGGGACCACAGGGAGGCAGAAGCTGGTAGCTGGTTGATCACACTGCGTCCACGTTCAGGAAGTAGAGAGAGAATGGAGAACAGGGAATAGAGCCAGGCTATAAAACCTCAAAGCCGCCTCCCAGTGACATACTTCCTCCTGCAAGACTCTGCTTCCTACCGGTTCTATAACCTCCCCAAACAGTGCAGCCAGCTGGGGACCAAGTGCTCAACACATGAGATGATAGGAGATATTTCATGCTCAGAACTACAGCTTCCTGTCCTGGCCCTCTAAGCATGGGAATGATAGGTGGGTAGACACAGCCACCAGCATTCATAGGACTTCTTGGGAACTGAACTCTGGTCTTTCTGCATCTACTTACAAACACTTCAGGCACTTTATCTACTAAGTCACCTTCCCACCCCATCACTGTTCATTTAAAGCAGCATTCTTCTGCTTCCGTGATTCTTCTGGTGTCAGCGTCCTCCTTTTGGAGGCAGCAAAACCTTGGAGCTTTTGCAACATAGACCTTCAACAGAATCCATAGGTCCAAGATTCCTACTGGATGGCTTCCTATAAGTGATAGCTTACTTCGTATTTTCCCAAGCCAGTGCTTTGCTTTGCAGCCAGTCTATCTAACCAGCATATATTCCTTTGCAGAAGGTTGGGGTATATCTGGGAGAAGGGCTAGATGCATACAGAATTAATAAGAATCATGTGACAAGGGATGCATGTGTCAGGGAATACTCCAATTGCACTTCCCGGTCAGCTGTGGTCATCCCTTTCACGCCACATAATGCAAATGTAGTCTTAGAATCTTGGTCATGGTTGCTATTATTGGGATGAAGCACAGGAGCAAACGGGAGAAAGGGGTTTATTTCACTCACAGTTCCATAGAATGGTTCATCCTCTAGAGCAACGAGGAGAGGAACTCAAGTAGGGCAGGAACCTAGAGGCAGGAGTTGGTGTACAGGGCATGGAGGGATGCTGCTCACTGGCTTGCTTCCCATGGCTTGCTTAGTCTGCCTCCTAATAGAACCCAGGACCACCAGCCCCGGGATGGCATCACTCACAGTTTCTGTGCCCTCCCACATTACTAACTAAGAAAATGCCCCACAGGCTCGCCTTCAGCCTAACCGTATGTAGCATTTTCTCAACTATGGCTCCTTCCTTGCTGATAACTCTGTCTTGTGTCAAACTGACATAAAACTAGTCTGCACAGAGTCCCACATGCTAAAGCTTCCACATAGAAAGCCTCAGGCCTGGGTCCTGTCCTCAAAGGAATCAGAAGTAACACAGGATTCCCACAGATAGATGTGTATTAATGAGGTATGGGCGGGGAATTGTCAGGAGAGCCTCACAGCTCTGTGGAATCCCTATGTACCACTCCCCTTGGAGTTTGGACGGTTCATTCACCTCAACCCGTTCTTTTTTACAATGTCACCTTCTCAGTGAACACTGTGACTGCGCCATCTTAGAGCCCAACCCCGACTGCCTAACTTAGTTAAATCACATAACACCATCTGATATTTATATATCCAATTGTGCTTGTCTGTTTACCAGCTATGAATTCAGAATTCAGTCTGTTTTTTTCATACTATAATTCTAATATCTAGAATACTGGCTAGACCAATGACATTGTTGAATAAATGTCTTTTAGAGTGATTGAATGAATGAGCAAATGAAGATCGATTTGAATGATTAAAACACCGAGAATTATCCATGAATGACATTTATTTAATCTTCCCTACTTTAACTTGCTAGTTGAAGGAAAAACCAGTGGAAGTGCTTTATTTAATTTGGCCACAAGAGGGTGCTGTTGATCAGTTTTAAAAATTTTTTTGTAGGCGCCACATTCAAAGTTTATTCGTATTTTCGACTTTCTTAGACCCCAGAAAGGAAACCCGAGATTTGTCTGCAGCCAAAACATAGTGTGATGCCACTACTCCAATGTTCTTTAACAAAATGCTTAGAATCTGTAGCAAGAATGAGATCTAAAAGAGAAAACTTCCCCCAAAATCAAGAACGTAGAATGTACAGAAAGATATTGAAAATAAAAAGGGCTTCTATGGGGTCACAGCTTCTGTAAGTACAGAGATGCCAATAGCTGGAAAGGTGATCTTTGTTTCCACCATGTCCCTCCTTCCTTTCTGTCCTGTTAGCTCTTTGTCAGTGCTCCTGAAAGTACACGCTTTCATAATGAAGGGTCCCAGCCTCATAGTTTCAGATGTAACCCGGAGGCATCGTGCTGGAAAAGGAGTCATTCGCTCTTTTACTAAGTCCTTTATCCCCAATGTCACTGTGACAAGAGGCTGTGTGGTGACTGGAGGAATGAGGAAGGCACCTGCTTCATGGTCACCACACTTAGGACTATAGGAATCCCAGAGAAGGTTCTAGGAGCTTTGGGTAGAGGGTGGGAAAGGTTGTCTTCAGTTGGAAGGCATTAGAGGGTAGCATTCAATGATAATCAGATGTATTTGCTTAGCTATATCTACAGCTTTTTGGTTGTATCTAGAACTATTTTCTGAATTTTACACTTTTATTAACACTTGAATTTTAATTTTTTTTTCACTTAGGAATGAGTAATTACCTATGTATAGCAAAAAAAGGTCATTTTTGTTTTTACAGCATCTCACTTTTAAGACATAAAGCACACAAAGGTGTAGGGAGAGAATCCGTTATTAATTGAAGTCTAGATTCATATGCATGCCTCCTTAAATGACTGAGCCTCTAACAAACACAATGTTTACCTTTCCTTTAGTAAAATGAAGCAGAAAATAGACATGCGAGGGGAGTTTTTATTTTTTGTCTCAACAAAACAGGGAACTTGAGAACTACGTAGAAGTCCCCAGAATACATAGACTAACACAGCCAACTCTGGTCAAATGCATTCTGTATTTGACGGAGAGACACTCCAGGAGAGAATTAAATAGAAAGCTCGGCTGTCACCTAGAAGCTCTGAGTCATAGGCTTTCAGTTCCTGCCTGGCCCACATCTCCAACGCAGGACCACAGTCAGGGCCCTTCCATTGGGTGCAGCGTGAGGCCTGGCAGGTTTGGTAGCGCTCCTAGTGTGGTAAAACATCTTCCACTTCTAGGGTAAGGAAGGGAAAGAGTATGTCCCTTAGCCACTTCAAGCTGCTTCTGCTCATGAGCATGGGCAGGGTGTCCACGAGAAAGTCCGGGTTTATATACTGCAGGTGGAAGAACACGTAACCCAGTAACCGGATGACGATCATGACCATGAAGAAAAGGTACCGGAAGTGCCTGCAAAGAAGAACTCATTACCATACGGGAACAGAATAGCTCACCGCCAAGCAATGAGATATGAATTTGCAAATGGCTGCTGAATTGCTTTCCTTTGGCAAAACCGTTAAAGTATTTAGGGTATGGGGGCAGAGACAGTGAATACGGGTTAACAGGAAAACGGGAAAACCGTGATTTAGTGGTCAAGCCTTGAACTTTGCTGTCCTGACATGGAAGTTCTCCAATAGAATAGATGACCTTCTGGGTATTACCTATAGGGCAGGCCTTTTGGAGGCTAACAGTGAGACCTTAAAATGGTCACAGTGTGAGCCTCATGGCCAGTGTGCTCTCAATGCCTCCTACAAGTAATTCTAGAAAATTGAAGATTTTCAAAACTTTGAAAAAGACAAGACAGTGAATTCAAGTGACGTTTTATATCCCTGTGGTTTCTCGGTCCACAGTAAAGCAACAAAGGAAGCTAATCCACCCTGTCATCTCTTTCCTAGAATGCAGCAAAGGTATAGGATGCAGGACCTGAAAGATTGAAAGGGGGCACGCTGGGGGACAGAAGAGGAAACGGAATGAAATGGAGTCTACAGCTTCCATCCTGAGCTTCTCAGAAGTAGCCACTAATTTCCTCCAGCTACGTAGAACCACATAAGTCTGACGTCCTGACTCTGTGTTTAGAAAGAGAGAGTTCAGAGAACTCAGAAGCCGCGTGATATATGGGTTTGATGGTGACGCGCATTCTTTTGGCCCCTTTCCAGTCAGATATACAGTGAATATAGCCCGGACCAACTAGGTCAGGAGCAGGACAGTGCCACTCACCTAAGCCAAAACTTCCTCTTCTGTTTCTTAATGATGCTCTTCTCCTGTGGAAAGTAATGGAAAGCTTGTGTGACCAGAATCTCAAAGAACAGTAGGGCAGTGGGGTGGCGCTGTTCGGAGACTCTGCAGTTAGGCCAGCCAGCTTCTCATTCTGGCTTTGCCTTTTTCCAGATGTTATGGTGTAGCTCTAGGCAACAGAACTTCACTTCCTATCTCCAGGATATTTAAAGAGAGTGAGGGAGACATCCCAGGAAAGAGGGGGCTGGAGTAAAGTCCATGGGTGGGCAGCAAGACTCACCATGTTGCTTTGAATGGTCTCTACCAGAGTTGATCCAGGTTTCACTACTTGGGAAGAGTCATTCTGGGCTTTGGATCTGGATTTTAAAATGACAAAGAAGACAGGAGCCAGTTTACCTGTGAGACAACCCAAGGAACTGCAGACAAGAACTTTCCTAAGTCATGAGACACCTGTGACTTGGCTGAAATTCATAGTTTTTCAGCATACAAAGGTGTTGAGCAACATGACTGATTCTTTTCCAATTATTTTGAAGTTTAGCATACAGGAGGTTTGTTTATGGCCTTTGTATACATGAGTTATTATACTTTGTTCAATTTATTCCCTGTTCCAAATGCCTTCTTGGTAAGTGCCTCTTATCTCCTTTCTAACTGACTCTCTTTCTCCCTGTATGAGTCCTCAGAGTCCCCACTTCTGCCTCTGTCTCACATGTGTCCCTCTCCCCCTTTGATGGTGAGAGATAAACCAAGGACCTTATGTTCTAGCCATATCCTACTTTCATTCTGTTCTAGTTAGGGATTCTGTTGCTGGAATAAAATACCATCACCAAAAGCAGCTTGAGGAAGAAGGGGTTTATTTGGCTCACAGTTACTCATTGCTGTTCATCCCTGAAGGAAGTCAGGACAAGAACTCAAATAGGGCAAGAACGTAAAGGCAAGAGTTGATGCAGAAGCCATGGCTGAGTGCTGCTTACAGCTTGTTCCCCTGGTTTGTTCAGACTGCTTTCTTATGGAACTCAGGACTACCAGCTCAGGGATGGCCCCATCAACAGTGGGCTGTGCCATCTACTATCAATCCGTAATTAAGAAAACGCCCTGCTGGCTTGCCTACAGCCAGATGTTATAGAGGTATCTTTTCGATTGAGGTTCCTTCCTCTCTACTGACTCTAGCTTGTATCACGCTTACATTAAACTAGCCAGTACACATTCCATTCCTAAGAGAAAGATAAACCTACATCTCTGGCTATCTTTTAAACTCAACTGCTCAGGGCATTCTGTGAGCATCCACACTGAGGTTGGAAGACCCAGTTGATACATATGCTGCCAACAAAGACAGACTGTGTGGCTCCAACCTAATGTCAGAACAATATCCAGAAACTCCCAAGTCTGGTTCTCTTTCTTTCTAGTGGCCTAAATTCTAATTGTTTTCCCTCCATGTTTTGACTGCTTCATACATACAATATACACATGGGTCTGGGATGATCTCAGGCCAGAAGGTATAAAACCAGGGGGAAATAACTTCTGCTATTCTCCCCTTCCAGCTGCCAACTCATCTCTAATATATGCCTGTTTTTCTTCACTCTCTAAAGCCTTCTGGTCACTGTTAGCTTACTTGTTTCATTTAGAGTTGTTTCCTGTTACAGAATTGATCCAATAAGCTTATCCAGAATTTTCACTGATATTTCCTTTTACAGTAAAGGGAGAGTTGGCACAGGCTCCTGGCTCTTCCATGAAGTAGTTTGTGTCAGGCCAGCCCATTTCCAAAAGTAACCATGAAAGTGAGTGAAACATATTGAATGTATCAGATACGGCGGTTGGGAGTCAAAGGGACACAAGTCCCTGAGTCAGACAAAGCACACAGAGAAGCTCCTCTTTCACACTGGCTTTCCCTCAAGAACATGTGCCAACTTGAAGTGCATGGAAATAGAGTCTGAGTAGAGAGTAGTGACAAAAACTGGCTGAGGAGACAGAGTCCAGAGTTCAAGATCATCAAAGCAAATATGTACGTGGCTTTCCCTGTCAATCTTGGAGCTGGCTCCTAGTTATCTCTGTGTAACTCAAGACTCAAAAAAAAATTAGAATGCAAGGTCAATGGATATGACTCAGTATACAGAAGTCTACATATTTCTATATAGTGGTAAATGATCGATTCCAAAATCAAATGAACATAACATTTACCATATCAAAACTGTCAGTATGATTAAAGATGTATAAGAATACTACATAGAATAACAATACACTGTATGAATGTTAAAGAAGATCTAAACAAATGGGTGGATAAGGTCAGAACAAGTATTAGCTAGACATTAATTAACTTCCAAATTTTATTTACAAATTCCAATAATTGCAATGAAAGTCTCAGTAAGTTTTTATTTTTTTGGTAGAAATTATGAGACTGATATAAAATATTTATATTGAAATTCATGGGTTCAAAATAGACAAAATAATCTTAAATAAGAACAAACCACTTGCAGATTATTTCTACCCTATATCAAGACTAACTATAAAGCTGAAATAATTGAGACAGTTCAGTACATGTGAAAGGACAGAGACATAGATTAATTGTACAGAATAAAGCATGTAAAAACAGACTCACACGCATAAGGTCCCCCAATCTACAAAACCACAAGGCATCAAGAGGAAATACATAACCTTTTAAAATGTTACAGTTTTAAATTATTTAAAGTTTAAAGATTGTGCAGGGCTATTTAGACACAGGAAGACACAGATTTCAGATGAGTGCAAATGTAAAAATATGTAAAGTGTAAACAGTAAGTACAAATCTGGAAGAAGTCACTGAACTGTCACTGTTTTTGAGAACTGAACTTAAGTCCCAAGGAAAACAGTAAGGGGCACAATCAGTAAATAGGAGGAGCACCCTTACCCATAGAGCCATCTTCCAGCCCAGAGTTCTCTAGAGTTCTTACGAGTAAGGATGCTGACACAGCCACTATAGAAAATTGTCTCATCTAGTACGACAGAGATATGTGTACCCCCGAATGACTCCTCACAAATGGAAGGATACATCTATCAAAAGGCATACATGAGGATGTTTTATAGCCAATTTTAATATACCCAAATTTGAAATAGTCAAAGTTTTTGTCAGTGAGAGCTTAGTGGTGTCATATTCATACACTGGGATATTATAAAGAACAAGTCACATGGTACAGTAGAGATAAACCTCAGAGAAAGAGAACATGGGCTGAATCTATAGAGAAATTGAGGATAGAGGTTTAAAATGATCAGACTAGGAGATACTTCTGAAAGGTATGTTGACAGGGTAGAGTGTCCAAGGAGACTTCCAAGGCTTATAGTAATCTACATATGGGTCTCAGAGTATATACATAGAAAAATATGTATGTACATAGAAAAAATTAACAGCTATATATTTAAGATGTGTGCATCCTATGTATATTGTATAACATCTGATACAATTAAGAAGTATAAACACAAAGAAAGTTTGTCAAGTCCCTTGAAAAACATCTACAGATCTCTGGTCATTCTATTGTACCAATGTCCTGGCAAAGGTTGTGATACACACAGCTGCTTGTTCCTTGAGGGTACATTTCTCTTCACTATAATTTTCCCTCGAACATAGCTCAATTAGTGTTGGGAACACTGCCCTCAGCTAAGGATATATGAAAAGAGCATCGTAAAGAGATTTCAGGTCCCACTTACTGGGGAGGGCAGGAGACCAGTTTGAATGATTTTGAGTGTTCAGTCTGGAGCAAGAATGGAGGTTGCTGGAAATGACCTGCTGTGGACCCTTCACTCCGTGACTCCAATTGTTCTGAGAATGCTGTATCTCCCAGGGACTGCCTAGGGTAGGCAGTGCAGTGCATGGGGGGATATGGGGGGGGCTGGAGGGCTGGGGGTTGGGAGGGTGGGTGGGGTGGGAGTGTGGGGGGTGGGTGTGCTGTTTCCCAAACTTACATTTCTTTTTCAAGCAGCATCACTTCCTTTTCCTTCTCCATCTCCCTCAGAATTTCTTGGTATTTCTTCCCATGGGGGAGGGCATCATAAACAAGAATTTTTCTCTTTATTTCAGTCACTGATAGGCATATTTCACTAAAATAACTAACATTCCAAACATTTCACACAACAAGGTGTACAAAGTAGGGGGTGTGCTAATAAAAACAAATCAGAGATACTAATCAGAGGATGGGCATAGCATAAAAACACTCCTCTTTTAGACCTTGCTTGTACTTAGATCCCAGGTCTGAGCTGAACTACGTTCCTGGAGCATGTAACCTAGCTCCCTGCAACCTCAGTGTCCTCAGAACTCATCAAACTTACTAGAAAAATGGGTTGAGGAAAATGATGTATGACAAGGGTTCAGCACATTGTCTAAAGCATTTCTGTTTGGTGGTCATTTCATTGAATAAAAGGCATTTTCCCATGACTGAGGGGTAGTCTAACGAGACGGCTTGGGGAGACCTGCCTCCGTCTGACTCTCCTCCGTAACATTATACCTTTATGTAGTGGGCCTGGTCTTCACAGAGCTGAAATACAGATTGGTAGTCACTTTCCATCTAGGAAAAGAAGAAAACACAAACCTTATGATTCAGTCGGTACCAAGCTTTGGCTGCTTCCCTGGGAACCTGCCTAGTACCTTGGACGTGTGGCTGGTTACCTAGCAACCCCTTACTTGAAAGGAAAAAGCCACCACCTCCTCACAAGGAGGTGACCTAATATTCAGGCACAGGGCCTAAATTTGAGTGGAGGGAGGGGTAGAACTTCACCCAAGTTGTCCAGTGTTTCTCTGGGCAACAGGAAGGAATGCAATAGGCTGTTGGATTTGGGGTTGCACAAGGTATTTGGGGCAGATGAGGTTTTAAAATTTTTTAAGGTCGGTATTTGATGAAAGTGTCTTTTCCACCTGCCTGTGAATCAGAAATTAGCATTTGCCAGATTTTCCTGCTCCTTCCCTCCCATGCCTTAAAACCTTTCTAAAGACCCTTGGACTTTCCCTTTTACATATGTCCTAGGCAGACCCTTAGTGAAAAAGGCACTGGTTTAATCTAACCTTGGCGATCTCCTTCTCTTGTTGTGCACAGGACTCTGTTGACTTTTGTAGTTTCACCTAGGGAAGATGGTAATGGCAGAAAATAAACAACATTGCTTTGTGCAAGGAAACCCTAGGCCAGCAAAAACAAACTCAGAGAGGCTATGAGGTATTGAGGACAAATAATGCTTAAGGGAGGGTATGCTTATTATCCTTGCTTTGCAGTTGAGACAAAGGCACAGAGAAGTTATGTACAAACAGCTAAATCTCACAATGGCAGAGCTGACATTAAACCTCAGCAGGCTGACTCTCCATCAAATCTGACCATTCTCCTTCCTCATACTGACCAATGACCACCAGCCAGCTCCCTGTACTCACTGAGGATGGTACACTCATGCTCTCTAAATCACACAAGGGTCATAGGAGACATTCAACTTGTTCATAGAAAAGCAGACAATGGGGCTCTTGATGGTGGCCCCAGCCAAATGTCACACTTGTCCCCTAAAACTGCACAGAGCTCCACAACAGGTTTGCCCCCAATCTGAGTCTACTTGTTTGTCCAGGTAACAAATATTTACCAGACTTCTGCCATGTGATAAAATGCTCTAGTCATCGAGGTGCAAACAATAGAATCTTACAAATTAATATTTTCAGTTGCTTTACTTTCTAATAGAGAAAAAAGACAAAATGAAACTTGAAAATAAAATTTACCCTGTGAGCCACAGCTGGGCACATCATCTATGATCATCAATGCATTCTCATATAACTGTGAGAATTAGCATTTGCTTTCTACTTGGATGTCAGTATCTGTGTGTCCTCATTTAGATAGGAACTTCTCCAGAGAAGACAGACTCCAATAAGTGTTTGGAATATGTTTTCTTAACTGATGAGGCTTTCAAGACATCCCCTCCACCCAAAGGCAACGTAGACAACTCTAGTGTGAACAATACTGTCAGGGTGGCCCAAGGAAATAAAGGATGCTGGCACACCTCTAATACACAAATGGAGATGTCTAGCGTCACACCTAGGAGAAGTCATGAAAACAGCCTCCTAGAATCTAGGACTGAGACACATGTCACAAAAATGTCCCAGTTTGCTGTGCTACTCACCTTGAATTCTGCTACTTTCTTTTTCAGGGTTTCTGGATCACAGGCAGCATTCTTAACTCCTTTTGAAATCTGAAATACCAGGGAAGTAACTGGGAACTCATCAAAGTAAACAGATGAGCCAAGATAAGGTTAGACTAGGGTCTTTGACAGAAGAACAATAGTGCTTACTAATTTGGGTACTAAAACATCTTGAATGGAAACATGTCTCTGACACTGTGGGAGTTGCTAACTCAATCCTGAGTGAATAGGCTTTTCTTACATTTTATTTTTAAGATTTGTATTTGTAAGTGTGTGTGTGTGTGTGTGTGTGTGTGTGTAGGTAGGTAGGTAGGTATGTAAATGTGAGTGTAGGTGCCTTTGGCATCCAGAGAATGATTTCAAGTTCTTGGATCTTGAAGTAGAGGTGACTGTGAACCACCTGACCTAGGTACTGGGAACAGAACTTGGGTTCTCGGTAAAAGTACATGCTTTTACGCACTAAGCCTTGACTGAACATCCTTTTCTGTCCTTATGACCACCACAGCTCCACAATGAGGAAAGAAGCATGGGTTTAACAGTAGGAATAGGGGAAGGAGTAGAAAATTGTTGCTCATCTTACTGTTCAGCCTACTTCCCACAACCTGTCATGTCTGGAGGACAAATTCATGTCTAAAGACTTTGAAGGTGATGGGGGTATAGGGCACAGATTTACAGTCTTCTTGTTTTTAAGACTAGAGAGCTCAGAAGAGTCTTTAGAAACCAGTCATATTTTAAGATAAACTCAAGTATGTGAAATTCTCTTCATTTATATATAGCATATAATCTATATTTTATATGGTTACATATAACTGATGATATATATATATATATTCTCATATATATAGAATGCTTCATATATATGTAAATATGTATATATATTCTAAATAGTCCCTGAACTTACCTCATATGTCTTCTGCCCATTCCACAACCTTTGTTTTGTAAAGACAATGTTGTAGGAAATGGGGTACCTTCAACTTTGGATGTCTCCTTACCTTCTTCTGAAGTTCCATTACATTCTTGCTTAGGGTCTTATTCTTTTTCTCCTATAGGAAGAAAGAATTAAAGGAAACAAATAGATTCTGCTCTAAATCTTCTCCCTTGCCAAGGCCACTGATGTAATATGTGGGGATGAGAGTGTCAGTTAAGTGCACCTTGGTCCTTCATGGGGGATCTGGAACACAGCCAAGGGTCATATCCCCATGCCTTGTGCTTCAGTGTCACAGAGCTCCCTCAGGCAGCTGTGATTTTTGTAGCCACAGAGGCAAGGGGCATATGCAGAGCCTCTGGGGACAGACAGAGTGACAGCTGCAGAGGGCTTCTTAGGGTCTCCTTTAAAAATCTTCTCACCAGCTTTGCTGTCTCCAGCTCCAAGTCCTTCAGGGCAGTCTCCTTCTGTACTATGATCTCATTAAAGTCATCCCTCTCTGGGACTCTTCCTATTGACAGGGCAATATCTCTTTCAAGACTGAAAAACATAAAGTTACTCAGGTGTGGCTCAGTCCTAAGGCAGCTGCCACCAAAATCACACCACCAACGTCTGAGGGATCTGGAGTGACAGTTGCAATAAAATGTCAATGAAATGAAGACATTGATACAAAGATCCACATCCAAGTCTTTTGGGGACATCGAAGGTCAAGTTTCAGGATTTAAATAACACACTGAAATTTCCAGAAGGGAATTGAACCCCACTTTCTTCCCTTTAGTCTATGGGACATCACATGAGGAGATTCTCCTTCTCCAAGGGCAAAGCCTGACCTTTGTATAGATTCTTCTTTCTTTTGAATCTTTCTGAGAAGAATCTGATTGGCCTCATCCAGCCTCTGTAGATCCTTTTCAAGGTCTGAGTTCAGGTACTTGAGATTCTGTTTTATGGCTTCTAAAGTCGGTATTTCTGTAATTTCATCCCTAAAGGAAAAGCATCATCATGACTAAACTCACCACAAAGCCCCAGAACACCAAGAAGACATGCATGTATTCTCTCTCATTCTCCAGTTTTCTGTTTACACACCTAATTGATTTGAGTGATTTTTTTCATGATTAACTAATTTCTATGATATTTCTCATAAAGCAAACTGTCAATCACACTTTAATTTTAAATATTATTAAGCAAAATTCACTAAGATGCAAATCTTTTGTGTGCAAAAGGAAAACCATATTTTTTCATATTTTTATATAAACAATTGTACTCTAACTTGTTTACCTCCAAAAATTTTATATGGAGAATATGACATCTAAGCAACATCTTTAAGGCCATTAAAGATGGGAAATAAAAGAAATTTCTTGTCTTTTGCTACAAACTTGAATATTTTTAGTCTATCAGAATCTTAGGCTTTCTGGGAAAGAGAAAGGGGGATAGATTTTTCCCCTAAACCAAGCTGATGTGCTAGGTGACAGGACAGCTGCTGCGCAAAGTCCCACCATGGCAGTGTGTGGTAAAATAAGGGAAAACAGAACTGAAATTTCTTCCAGGGTTCTCAGGCTTAAGGAGAGAACATCTTCACAACTGAGGTATGGATCACTAGAAACTTCTAGAGCAGTCATCTTTCTGGCTCCCTGCTTTGGATTACTTACTCATCATCCAACGGGTTCTGTCCAACGTCTTCCATTGTTTGCTTCCTTTGCTTCCTAGATATGAATACAGACAACTGTTACAAACCCGAAGGACCTACCATGAAGCATGTTGGTACAGAGAGAGGAGGTGGCAAAAGTGACACACTCTTTAGGCACATCAGAGTGAAGATGAACTTTCTGTGCTCTCACTTTCCAAGATGCGATCTCAACAGATTATGCAAACTACATTTCAGCAAAATGGATTATAGTTCGATCTTCGGATCTCAGAACAGATCACACTGGGTGTGAAAGCCTTTTATATTTCTGCTCTTTCGATCCTCTCCCTTACTTGCTTGTACTTATTTGGGGGCGAGGGGAAGGTGTAAATGTTAAGGGACATGTATATCAGTTGACAATTACAAAAATAATCTATACTTCAAATGTAAACTCTCAGGGAAACAAAACAAATAAATACCCCTCCTCAAGAAATGAAACAAGCCAAGAAATTGACTGATTTCTATTACTCTATTACTCTCTAAATTTTCAACAAGCTTTAGAGAGTGAAGGCAGAGTTGAAACAGCAGCTTCAGCAACAGGATACCACTGCATGGAAACAGACAAGGCATCAAGCTGGAATTTCATAACCACCACCCCAGTACTAATGCTCAGCACCAAGCTCAGGCTTAGGAAGACAGAACACCAAACACTCCTTCCTCCTTTCACATCTCTCTTTGAAGAGCTTCATTTTAATACCTTTTGAAGTTCATATTCCACCTCCTTTCTCTTAACCATTTCCACTACATTTTCTTCTCCTTCCAGAAGTCTATTTACCCAAGAAATCCCAAACTGTCCTAATACCTTTTAAAACACAACTGTCTTTGTTTTTCAACAGAGATCTTTTTTCTGTTCCAAATAGATTTCCTTTCCAGATATATGCCAGGACTGTCACTCAGGGGTTGTCTTGTTGACTAAGTCCCAGCATATAACTGGACTACTTACTCTGGCTGGGTGGGGCAGCATGTCATAGTGGGATAGTGACATCGTCTTGTCATCCCAGTAGCAAAGTGGGGGAGTCCAAAGCTTTAAGGCAGGTTAGGTGACTTATGAAATAAGAATAGGCCTTGTGGAACAATTTGAGCACAGCCAAAACATCTTCTGAAGCAGCAGCCATCTGCTTTATGGAGCACGTTCACATCCCAAGTCTATAGACCAAGCAGTGGTTATAACCATTCTCATTGCTCTTACATGGTCTCTGCATGACATGTTCCCAAGTTATTGCCGTTAAACACAAAATGTGCATCTCTGATAAGTTATCCAAAGGGTAGAGGTAGAAAAGTCAGAGAGAAGGCCAAAAGAATCTGAATGATATGTGAGATGTCATTCTTACCACATGGGGCTCTTAGAGCCATAAAACTCATCCTCGTGCCCCAAGCTAGTCCTCTAGGTCACTAGAAAATAATGAGATAGTTTGATGCTTGTCTAGCCCCATGTGGCCCTGGTGGGGAGAGAGTGATGTGGTTCCTGCCTGTGGAACAGGGCCCTGGTGTGAGCCTCCATGAGTGTGGATGGCTTGCTGTGGGCATAAGGATTGTTTGTGTAATAACATACATACTTCACATTCCTCCGAGGAATGTCCTCTCTGTTAAACAGTTAATGACTTCGTGATAATCAGACAGCATGAGTCCAGGAAGCAAAGTGTGGCTAATGTTTCAGCAAAATAGTAAACACTGGGACCTTCAGTATAGCCCTTAAGGCTATAGGAAAGAGCTCTAAATACATGAATTTAAAATATATATAATTACTCAAATATAAAAATGCAATATGAATTATGAGTGGCTTCATGAATCTAAAGGAACACTATGAACCAGCTTCTCAGAAAGAATCAAAGGTAGAAAGATTTCTGAGTTCAAGCTCAGCCTAGGATAGAGCCAGGTTAGGTCTAGGTGTTGTAGAAATGCTCATTTCAGGGTGGGTTCCTACCCTATGAGCTTATCGTCTGTGCTTACCAAAGGCAGACATCTCTGAATTCCTTTGCAATGCTAAGAAAAAAAAAAGTACGCTTGCTGTCTTTTAAGAATCAAAGGGCCAGGGTCATACCAGGGGATGCTGATTCATAAGATAATCAAAAGGAAACCTGGAGTAAATGACTGAATTGATATATAAGAATAAAAGACTGGACCTGTGTTCTGCAGGAGATGAGCTATCCAGAGAATTTTTTAGGATAAAAACAGAGAATTGCTTGGAGGCAGACAGACAGACACACATGAGGAAGCAGAACATGGACAGAGAGATCTCTTAGAATAACAAGCAAGCAGAATCTAGACAGAGAGATCTCCAGAGAGAAAGCAAAACATAGAAGCAGACTGGAAAAGCTGTACCAAGCAGAACTCAGACCTACGATTTGACTTGCAGTTGTTCTTTTCACCACTCCCAGACACCCCTTCTCTTAGAACCCTTCCATGCTGAGGCTGGTCCCTGGCAGATGGTGGCAGGAATACAAAATGAGGTGAAAGAAGAGAGAGGAAAGAGGACAGTTAGGTCCAGGGACCCAACTCTGCTGCCTACTCCTTTAGAATTTCCTTGACTCTGTTCTCCTATTTTGGTATTTCATCTTATTTTTGGTCTGGTTTTCATCCTACAGTTAGGCTATGGGTATTTGAATGTACTTTAATCATTCATTTTTCTCTCCCTGCCTAGGTGTGCCCTAGGGTTCTGTTCAGACAGAGTTCAATATGGCAGGGATACTTTAAGAATAAATGCATGAATAAAATGACTCATATAATTCCTGTTATCTAAAAGAGGAGAACAGAATTCTTTTACTCCTTCTCCTTCTGAAATACCTGATGCAGACTCACCTGTACAGCCATATCAGTACATGCTCATTATAAATAGTGTGCCATGGCAGGATCTTCACTGGACAGCCACATCCGCTAGGTCCCACCGGTTGACTAGCTGTGATGAAGATATTCTTCCCATCAAACTGCATCTTTTTTTCCCCTTAAGGACAGCATACAAATTTGCCCTCTCTATGAAACCTTCCATAACAAATCATTGTTGGCTAATTGTCTCAAAGAGAAAATATATACGTTCTGTGAGAACACATTTTCTTTAGACCCAAAGAAGCTCAAACCCACATTTGAAGCTCCAAATGTCTACTGCTGTGCTGAATATTAGGGTCCATATGTTTCCTTTGGTTTACTCTTTTTCCTTCAGTTTTGTCTCCAATTCACTTTTCACATGGTCCTGAACTTGGACTTATTTTCCCACTATTCCCACTATATATTATCTCTTTGAGACAATGAACCAGCAATGATTTGTTATGAAAGGTTTCACAGAGAGGGCAAATTTGTATAGTATCCTTAAGGGGAAAAAAGATGCAGTTTGATGGGAAGAATATTAAACTTTTTGTCATAAATGTAGGTATAGGTGACTCAGATATAGATAGGTATAGATAATAAATTCTAGATAATTATTATAGATAATAAACAAAACCATGAGAGGGGCAGCAGGGCTGACCATGATAGGAATCAGATCAAACTGACTTTGGATACCTGTTTCTCTCATTTCCAGGTGAAAAGATATGAGCAAGTTATTGAACCTAATAAACACTGGTTTTCTAATTTACAAAATGCAAATGATATGTGCCTACTCCATAACAGTGAGATGAGGTTAAAGGAATATGTCACAATTCCTTATATGACATAAATACTTAATAAACTATAACTATAGTAATTGTCATTGTTACAAAGCACCTAAATGGACTCATCCTATTGATAGTTTCTTCTTTATCCATCATGAAAGGGAATTCCTCCAGGCTGGGTCTTCACCAAGTGTCCTTTGTCATATCCTTCTTTGTTTCAGTTTATCTGTCTGGATTCTTGGCTTCACTTAACCTTAGGTAATCTGGCTTTCCCCTAGACACTGTGCTTGGATATTCCTGGCTTTTGCTCCCTGCAATCTTTCAGTCCTGTGTCCAGCCTAGTACCCAGAATTATGTAAATTTTAATTTTAAAATTTATTATTATTGTCGTGTGTTTATAATGTGTGTGAGGAGTGAGGGCTATGTGCCATAGCACATGTGTGGAGGTCAGAGAACAACATTAAGGAATTTATTCTCTCTTTTTTTCTCTGAGATCTGGGGATCAAATTCAGTTTTCATGTTTGTATCACAAGTACCCTTAACTGCTGAGCCATCTTGAAGTTCTTTCAATTTACTTAGATAGGGCACAAGGGCTAGAAGATGCTTCATGTCTTTTGTGATGATTAAGAAGTGTGACATCTACTGCAGCAGTTAACATAATGAGGTAAAACCGATTACTCTCATGAGGATGGGATATAAACTCATTTGCTCATATCCCCATCAGATTTTTGTCAACGTGACACAAACCTAGACATATACAGAAAGAAAGAATCTTAACTGAGAAAACGACAACATTCCAGACTGCATATAGGCAACTCTATAGGGCATTTTCTTGATTAATGATTGACATGGGAAGGGTCAGCCTTCCATAGATGATGTCACCCTGGGCAGGTGGCTCTGGGTTGTATAATAAAGCAGATAGAGCACACCAGGAGAAACAAGCCAGTAAACAGCATTCCTCCATGGTTTCTGCTTCAGTTTCTGCCTCTAGATTTTTGTTCTGAGTTCCCTCATTGACTTCCCTTCAGGATGGACTACAACTATGAGATAAAATAAACACTTTCCTCTCCAAGATGCTGTAGTCATGGTATTTTATTACAACACTAGAAACCCTAACTAAGACAACTCAGTAGCTGACTAGGGCAGAACAAACAGGGACTTTGATTGATAGAAACAGGAATTTGAAGGTTGGAAAGACAACATAGTTATTATATTAGTAAAGTTCTTGCAGCATAAATAGGAGCACCCAAGTTCCTAACACCAGCATGCATAAAAAAAAAAAAAGCAGGGCGTGAATGCACACACCTATAACCACAGTGCCAGGAATATTTATCCCTAGAGCTTGCTGACTAGCTGGTCTCACTGAAGTGGCACACTCCATGTTCAGTAAGAGACTATTTATCAAAACATAAGGTGGCAACAATTAAAGAGACCTAACAATGAACTCTGTTTCCCCACCACTTCCCCATGCTAAATGTCCAAGATGACTGCTGGGATGTATGATTAAATATATCATTGGTTTTTATTAAACTACCCAACTACTTTCCAAATGGCTGCACTACTTTACAGTTCCGTCACTAAATGCACCACAGCTCCTTTTCTTCAACATAATTACTAGTATTTTGTGTTGTCACTAATTGACTTTAGTTACCCTGACAGTCTTACAGTCACAGCACAGTAGCCTCTTAATTTGATTTTCCCTATGGGTAGCAATGGTACCCATCTGTCTACGTCTACACACAAACTGGTTGTTAAGTTTGATTTGAAGGTAATCTTTCTTAGGATATAGCTTCCTTTGTTCTCCTATCCTCTTTTGATGTGTGTGTGTGTGTGTGTGTGTGTGTGTGTGTGTGTGTGCCTGTGTTTGTAGAGGGGGGAGGGGAAGTGGGGAAGGGGGAAGAAAGGGGAAGGGAAGGGAGAGGGAGACTATCTTTTCAGATGTATGTAGGGAGCAGGTTAATACTAGGTGTCTTTGTCACTCACTCTTCACCTTGCTTCTGAGACAAGGACTCTTCCTTACCTGGAGCTCATAGACTTGGCTAGACTGACAGGCCAAAAGCTGCAGGGATCCACCTTTCTTTATGTCTCCAGCACAGGGATTTTGGGGACATGCTTCCATGTTTCAGTGGCAAGCACTTTACCATCTCAGCCACCTCCCATCTTTGTCCTTTCATCCTCTAAACAGAGTTCTCATGAAGCAAATTTCTAACATTTTGATATTCAATTTGTAGAGATTTTCTCTTGTAAATGATGCTGTTTGCATTGTGTCTAAAAGTCTTCTCCAAGCCCCAACTCCTGAAGAGTTTTCTCTTATGAGTTTTACAGGTCTACATGTCATTAGCTTTAGTAGCCTTTAGCTGGTGTGTTTGCATGACATATTAGTAAGTTCTAGTTGGATCTTTCTGAGGTGTGTATATTCACTTGTACAACATCAACAAAGATCAAACCTTTTCAGAATAACTTTGAGTTCTTTTTCTCTGGTTTAGCCCTACAGTGGCTACTCCATGAACAACTCACATACATGTGTGTTGAGTTCTCACCTATCTATTTTATACAGTTTTCTTTACACCCTGTACACAGACAGCATGGTATCATCTATATCCATATGACACAGACCTTAAAACATTTTCATCTTTAGATGAGCCTACTTTAAATCCCTTGGGTATCCACAGCCCTGTCTTTAACAAGTTTTGCATTTGTGATGTTGCATCAGGGAACTCCAGGCTTCTGTTACTTAAGAAACACCAAATGAAGTCTCCCATCTTCTCTTTCAAATTATGAATTTGTATTCTCAACTGTTTATCTTACTGAGAATTGCTCCTGGAGCTAGGCAGTAACAGAGCACTGTGCTAATTTGTGTGTATCCAGAATGTAGTTTTAACCTTTACATTTGAAACCCCCAAAGTCAGAGGGTTTGTGTTGTTGAGCTATTTTAGGTCTCTGCAAATATCACATCATAAGGAGACAAATTGTTGTGGTGTTAGGAATTAACTCTGCTTTCTGAGTGTGAAGAGGTAATTTTCAATTAGATTATATACCTGAAAAATGATTAAAATATAAATTTAATACATGTTTCAAAAGATCTTGTATTTCCTATTTTATATGTAACTATGTGAAAAGAAAATTTTACATTTTAGAAGAGATCTAATTTTTTTGGACTTTATATAGCTTTTCATAACATTAAGACTAAGTTGTCAATCAAAACTAATAGAATTAAATGAAAATTTCTGTATTATAAGAGAGTTTCCCTGGGGCAATACTCAATACTGAAATTTTTTTTAGTTAACATCTATGTTGCCTGAATAGAAATGTACCAAATGGCTTCCTGCAAAAACAAAGAAAGAAAGAAAGAAAGAAAGAAAGAAAGAAAGAAAGAAAAAGAAGAAGGAAATCCATGTTCTTTAAATTAGTATTGCAGTTTCTCAGAAAATTAGAAACTCATCTACCTCAAGACCCAGCTATAGTACTCCTGGCCATATACCCAAAGGATGCTCTATCCTATCTTAAGGATATTTGCTCAGCTATGTTCATAATAGTAGCCAGAAACTGAAAACAACATATATGTCTCTCAACAAAAGAATGTGTAAAAAATGTGGTACATTTACACAATGGAGTACTTCTCAGTTCAAAAAAAAAAAGAACATCTCTTCTAACTGATTGATTTCAGCCCTGATATTATTTTCTGCCTTCTATTCCTCTTCTAAGTGCATGCTTTTTCTTCTCCTTCTCCTTTTTCTTTTCTTCTTCTTCTTCTCCTTCTTCTCCTCTTCCTCCTCCGCCCCTTCCTCCCCTTCCCTCCTCCTCCTCTTCCTCCTTCTCCTCCTTCTCCGTCTCCTTCTCCTCTTCTTCCTCCTCCCCTTCCCTCCTCCTCCTCCTCCTCCTCCTTCTCCTTCTCTTTCTCCTCTTCCTCCTCCTCCTCCTCCCCCTTCTCCCCCTCCTCCTCCCCCTCCTCCTCCCCCTCCCCCTCCTCCTCCTCCTCCTCCTCCTCCTCCTCTTCCTCCTCCTCCTCCTCCTTCTTCTTCTTTTCTGTAGAGCTTTCAGGTATACTTTTAAATTGCTGGTATGAGAGCTTTGTTTATGGAGGCACTTAGTGCTATTAAGTTTCCTCTTAGCACTGCTTTCATTGTGTCCCATAAATTTGGGTATGTTCTGCTTTCATTTCATTGAATTCTAGAAAGTCTTTAATTTCTTTCTTTATTTCTGCCATGACCCAGAGATCATTGAGTAGAGAGTTATTCAGTTTTCATGAACGAGTAGACTTTTTGGTGTTTCTCTTGTTGATAAAGTCCAGCTTTGGGGGTGACCTTAGCTGTGACTCACAGCATTGGGAATACAGAACCTGGTGAGACTTCCCCCTATAGCCAAGCAGGAACCCAAGTGGAGCGATAGGGACACCAGCTCATCCACAAAGCGTTCAACCCAAAATTTATCCTGTCAATAAAAAATGCAGATATGGGGGATGGAACAGAGACTGATGGAATAGCCAAACAAACACAGATGGGCAAGTACAAATTCCTGATGCTATCAATGATACTCTGTTATGCTTTCAGACAGGAGTCTATCAAGGCTGTCCTCTGATAGGCTCCACCCAGAAGATGATTCAGACAGATGCAGAAACTCACAGCCAAACATGGATGGAACTATAGAGAGCTTATGGAAGAGTTGGAGGAAGGATTGAGCAACCCAAAGGGGATAGGAACTCCACAGGAAAACCAACAGAATCAACTAACCTGGACCCTTGGGTCTGAACCACCAACCAAAGAACATACGAGAACTGGATCTAGGCTCCTCACACATATGTAGCAGACGTGCAGCTTGGTCTTAATGTGGGTTTCAAAGAACTGAGGCAGGGGCTTTCCCAAAAGCTGTTGCCCGTATGAGGGAAATGTTCTTTTAGCTGGCAGCTTGTCACTTCTCCTTGAGGCTGTGGAGGGTGAAGAGTGTCAGTGGAGGGTAGGACTTTTGTCTTACAAGGTATATGGTTATGTAAGACTTTTGTTTTATGAGATATATAGAGTTGCTGTATAAAGTTAAATGTTTACTTATCTAAGTTTAATTTACTTTGCTACTGTAGCTGACTTGTCTTCTGTGTTCCTCTGAGGCCAGAGACCGCACTCTCTGGCACTTAGCACCTCATGCCCAAACAGCAAGGGATTAAGTAATATGGCCTTTGTTCTATCTCAGCAGCAACTGTATGGCTCTAACTTTCAGCCTGTTAGTCAAAGTTGCAGGAAAAAAAAAGGACATTTTGAGAAGTGACTTTAGTGTTTATTTCTAATTTGTAAAAACTTTCCTATAAAAGCTCTCTAAGAAAAGGGGAAAACAGAATGAATGAAAAAGGGGGATAAAGGAAAAATTTGCCCTCTGCTTTTTGTCCTCAGCACTCATACATCTTTCAGAACACACAATCACATGGTAAAAAGGTTTACACATGAATTCAAATCATAAACTGAGTAAGAAGTTTACAACAGAGAATGTTTACATGCATATCTATTAGGAGTAATCATTTAGCCAAACATTCATCACTTGTCACAGCTCCACAGACAGGTTCATTGAGGGTTAAAAACCATAACTAAGTTATTAGTGAAATTTTGTATAAATAAACCCAGTTAATATTTTATCGTCTGTCCCAGCACCTATAATAAACCATTGGTTCCCTTATTATGACCTTTGTTTAATGGTTTTACAGCCTCTTGGAATGAGCTCTGAGTAGTAGAATGCCTGGTTACTATCTAGAAGCAATTAACTGGTGACACATGGGAGACTGGTAGAGTTTTCATTGCAGTTTTGACTATCAGAAAAGGACCTATAAATGAGATTAATAAATACTGGTACAATTTTAGGAATTCTTATAGGATCATCATTAAGAATTAAGTCATCTATTTGTCTATATAGCACCACTACAAGACAGTACATCTTCATAGTTCTGCAGAGGTCTGCTCAAAGGAGTGAGCTAATATCTAATGATTGTTATATACATATGTAAAAATAACAGGAGAAGCATATTAATAGCAGGAATCTTTCCTAAAATGATTTCCTCCTGGGCCTTACCTACCAGAGATCTGTTGTAGATTTTAATCTAAGGCGGTCATCTCAGTAAGAACACCTGCTAGTTATTGCTAGTAGCTTGTTATTAGCTACTGATATCATTATCTTCTGTTTTACACCCAAGGTAAGAAAACCAGGCTCGGTTGTGTAGTTCCAAACCCATAATCACACAGACGTTTGTTAAAAGCAGTAGTCACAATACAAGGTAAAAAGTCATGAATGTTAAAAAGCAGCCTTTAGAGAGGGGAAGGGATGACATATGGTAAGAGAGACAAGACAAGGTGTTCTGTGAGAATCATCAACGTATATAGGGAGACAAGACAAGGTGTTCTGTGAGAATCATCAACGTATATAATATAACCATGAATGAACTCATCAAAGGACATGTTTAACTTATAAAAAGGATATTAAAGCCTATTCAAGGAAGTGATAGCATTCTGTGTTGAAAATTTTAAAACACCAAAGAAAGCAATGATAAGTGAAAAGACATCCAATGTTAATGGGTTGTGAAAATTAATATTGTAAAGATTGCTAAACTAAAAAAAAGCAATCTATAGATCCAATGCAGTATTCATCAAAATTTCAATGCTATCATTACATAAACAAAAAAATAATATGAAGTGTAATAGATCTCATTCAAAGCAATCCAAAGCGCGCACACACACACACACACACACACACACACACACACACACACACACTGTGGATCAAAAGACCTTAATATAAGATCTGAAACTCTAAAACTATTAGAAAAAAATAGAAAAAGACAAAGTACAGGCAGAGGAAAGGACTTTCTAAATAGGACTCTGCTCACAGGAGAAATCATGCCAACTATCAACAAATGGGATCTCATGAAATAAGAACTTCCACACAGAATGAAAACAGTTAATGGGTAAAGAGACAACCTACAGAATGGGAGAAAATCACTGCTCACTACATGTGTAACAAGGACTAATAAATACAATATATGATGAAGTGCAAAATCTAAATAAGCAATTCAAACAATTCAACCAATCAATGAACTAATGAAGTAACACACTGTTCTCAAATTATGAGTTACAAATAGGAAATTAACATGAAAGAGTGTTAAACTTTACTAGTCATCACTAGTCATCACAAGTTAAAATTATACCAGGAATCTGCCTCACCTTGGAATAACACTTATTAAGAAAACAAATGACTGGTTATTTCGGTTGGCCATTCCCTCAGTCTGCTCCAGCCCTCATCCCTACATTTCTTATAGGCAGGATAAATTTTGAGTTAAAAGTTTTGTGGATGGGTTGGTGTCTCTCGTGCTTCACTGGGGTTCCAGCCTGGCTACGTAGGGTGGCCTCTTCAAGTTCTATATCCCCAGTGCTGTGAGTCACAGCTAAAGTCACCCCCATTGATTTTTGGATGTCTCCCTTAATCCAGGTCTGTGTCTCCAGTTGGAGATGCTCCCCACCTCAGTTGCTCACCCCAAATCAGTTGCAGATTTCCATTCATTTTCTTAGCCATCTGGTCATCCCTCCTACCCTTCCCCACACTTGACCCTGAACCACCACCACCCCCATTTCCTTCCCCATCTTTTTCCCCTCCCTTCACCTGCCTTTCATGACTATTTTATTCCTCTTTCTAAGTGATTTTTAAGCTTCCTTGCTTGAGCCTGCCTTCTTGTTTAGCTTCTGTGGGTCTGTGGAATATAGCACAGTACCTGTATTTTTATGGCTAAGATCTACTTATAAATGACTACATACCATGTGTGTCCTTTTGTGACTGCTTTACCTCACTCATGTTGAGATTCTCAAGTTCCATCCATTTGCCTGTAAAGTTCATGACGTCTTTGTTTTTAATAGCTGAGTAATATTCCATTGTGTAGATATACCACATGTTTTTCTATTCTTCAGTTGAGAAACATCTAGGTTGTTTCCAGTTTCTTAATATTACGAATAAAGCTGCTGTGAACATAATTGAGCAAGTGTCTTTGTGGGATGTTGGAACATCTTTTGAGTATGTGCCCACGAGTAGCATAACTGGGTCTTGAGGTAGACAGAATGGCCAAGCAATAACCAGTCCTACTTGAGACCCATTCCATGGGCAATCTCTGACACTATTAATGATACTCTGTTATACTTGCAAACAGGAGCATGTTGTCCTCTGAGAGGCTAACTCAGCAGCTGACTCAGACAGATAACAGACATCTACAGTCAAACAGTGCATGGAGCTTGGGGACTCTTATGGAAGAATAGGAGGAAGGATTGAGGCCCCAAAGGAATAGGATCTCCACAGGGAGATCAACAGAATCAATTAGCCTGGACACATGGGTCTGGACCACCAAGCAAAGAAGAAATAGGGGCTGGATCTAGACTTCTCTGCACATATGTAGCAGATGTGCAGCTTGGTCTTCATGTAGGTCCTGAATAACTGGAGCGGGGGCTGTCCTAAAAAGTGTTTCCTGTATGTGGAATATGGGCTGCCCTGTCTAGTCCCAGTGGGAGAGGAAGCACCTGGCCTCAAAGAGGTTTGCAGTGCAAGGGTTGGGGAGATAGCCAGAGGACCCCTACCTGCTCAGAGGAGGAGTGGAGAGAGCATGGAAGAAGGGTTATGGGAAGGGGCTACTGGGAGGGGACAGTGAGTGGAATGTAAAGTGAATAAGTAAAAAATTAAATTAAAAAAAAGAACACAAATAACAACAATAAATGTGATGCAGGTGTGGACAGAAGGAAAACCTTGTAGCTAGTGGTAATGGAAACAAGAGAAGCCACTGTGGAAATTAGTGTGGAGTTTTCTCAGTGAGTTGAAATAAACCTGACACATGTCTTCGGTATACTACTCCTACATATTGACCTAAAAGAGTCCAGGGGAATGTAGCATTGACAGACTTGCATATCAGTGTTTACTGTGGTACTATGATACTATTTACCAACACTAAGTAATAGAAGTACCCTATATGTGTCTAATCTGAGAGAAAATGTGATACAGACACACAATGGGAATTTTTCCATCTGTGAAAATGAATCAAGTTATACCATTTGCAGAAGAATGAATGCAATCTGGAAGGAATCATGTTAAACCTATTAACCTCTCTCAGAAAGCCAAACACCATATTTTCTCTCATTCATGGTTTCTAGACTTTACATATATATATATATATATATATATATATATATATATATATATATATATAGTTATGTTTATATCTTACATGAAAGTAGAAGGAGTTCTGGGGAGATGTTTTAGGCAATAGCATGTTTCCCACTTAAGCATAAAAATCTAAGTTCTATTCTCAGCACCTACCAAACTTTTCACTTTTGGTTATTGGATATCTGGGGAATTTTAATTGTTTTGATGAAAATATTGGGGAAGATATATTTGAGTAACAGTAATATACAGGATACAGACAATTCTGTTGATATTGCCTGTTTTTTGTGAAAGTAGACATTCGCGTCACTAATTTCAAGTAGTCTCTTATCCAAAATAATCTTTGCCCCATTTGTCCAATATCATCATCAAGATTATGGTTTTCCAGAGCTATGGTGAACTGATTTTTATGAGAAGCTAGAATATTGCTTTGGGAGTTAATTTTTTTAAATGTAGGAAGAGCAATTTTAAAAAGAGCAGAAAAGCATCTTTCCTTATTTATCTGAGTATTTCCCTTATAATGATGCTTTAAAAATGATAATTTACCTAACTTTTTTTTTCATTTCTATGGAAAGCCTTTCATCACTGTTCTGGTTTCTTTCCTAACAAGCAAAAATGAAAATGAAAATCCATTAATTAAATCCTCTAATAAGATTCTGAAGCTATTGGCTGCAAACTCCAGGGAAACCATGAGCTCCTAATTACAGCTTATCAATTGCAATTAACTCTTCAAACTATTCCCAAGATGTACTTGAGAAAAAGAAAGAGTTGCTAATGCAATTTACAAGATTGAGAGCTCTTTCTGTGGCAATTAGGGGCCACTATCAATGATGGGGGGCAAAACCCAAACCTCATTTGGTAAATCTATCAGATGATAACATTTATTTCCCAGGATTTGGTCTTTGAGGAGTTGCAGTGATGTTGGACATAATGGTGATGACTGCCTTTGTCTATTTGAGGTCAACATTATGAAAGATGCTGTTAAATATTTTGCATTTTGAGTCCTGGTTTCAATGGCATAAAGTGGTCTGTAAGACTGGTGATAAAATCTAAGAAGCAGGACAAACACAAGTTGATAAATATGGCACAAATGTCATGTTTAGCATCAAGTGTAAGGACCAGGAATAAAATGACAGCCTTTTCAGCAGGAGTCTATCAAGTGTGACTTCTGTTCCTTGTTGATATGGCCCAAGGATGTTCTATCTGCCCCCTTCCCTTATGAAACCCTCAACAGAATACTTGCTTGGAAATGTCTTGAGCGACTCATTCCTAGCGTCTTGCCACTTGCTCATGTGACACTTAAATGTATTAGATATCATCTTAGTGACATTAAGCTATGTAGCAAGAAATTACACCCAAGGTTAAAAGACCGAAGACAAACATAACCACCAGCAGACAGACCCACAGCTTAGGCATGGCTCAGTGACACACCAGTCTCTTCTCCACAGAACTGTCTGGTTGGAGATTAGAGGACTATTTCTACTTTTCTTGTGTGACTGCAAGATCAGTATTGGCTATTGCAGCAAGACTCAGCAAGACCTGTGGCCTGATGGCTTACTTCTTTTCCTTAGTCTGTGCTTGTTCAAAGCATACGTTCCAGGAGAATGAGACTGAAGCTGATAGCTGTTTCTGATCTAGTCTTCAAAACTACTCAGCATTTTTCAAGTGCAGGTGACCTATGCACACAGTCACAAGTTTGTTCAAAGTCAAGGGGAAGGAACTGGAATTCTCATCTGGATAATAGAGGAAATTTGTTCATAAGACACCAGAGATTTTATGTTCTTGAAATCTCCACCCAGCCTGCCTACTTCTGATTGTTTCATTAAAGGACTGCTCCCTTTGTGAAGACATCTGAGTGCACCCTAGCTTTCCCTAAACCTCTCTTTACATGTCAGCTTCACATTTAGAACTTACACTGTCTAAATTATTCATTTTGAGTTGGTTTTAGTTAACTTAGAGATGAGTCTTCTCATGTATCTACCTGACCTATATGGAGTAAGATCATGAATACAGTGTCAACTTGTGACACAAACTAGAGTTTATTGTGGAAGAGAGACCTGCAACTAAGAAAATGCTTCTATAGAACAGCCCTGTAAGCAAATCTGTAGGGATTTTTCTTGATTAATGATTGATGTGAGAGTCTAGAGTGTCCTCTCCCTCCCTCTCTCTTCCTCTCTCTCTCTCTCTCCCTCTCTCTTCCCTTCCTCTTCCATCATCATTTCTCTGTCTCCTTGTTCTTCTCTTTCTTTCTTGGTCTTAAGAAAAAAATATCCATAAACCATTTGTTATGTGCAAGGAGGAATATTCTGTGTTGTAGTGTTCAAAACCATCACTATCTATAAAAGACAAAAGAAGGCAGAACTAATCAATATGAAAAGAGTCTAAAGTCATGGCAACTAAATGTAAGAGAAAGTGGATATAGGAGAAATACTACAAAGCCACACTGGTCAATGAGCAAAATTCAAGCACTACACAAACAAGCATTGTGCAGATCAATGTTTGGTTTGAAAGTGTTAATTTGATTATGTTTGAATCTCAGTATGATTGACAGCAAAACAATCATGAAGGCCAACCCTGGTTTGGAGAGGCGGGTGGGAGAGAGAGCTCAACAGTTAAGAACTTTTAATGCTCTTGCCGAGAACTCGGGTTTATAGCAGCAACATGGTGGCTCGAAATTGACTGTAACTCCAGTACCAAGAGTCTGATGCCCTCTTCTGACCTACGTGTTCACTATACACTCATGATACACAGACATCCTTGCATGCAAAACACCCATGCACAAAAAATAAACTAAATGAATCTTTTAAAATAAGAGACAACACTTGGGCCAGCAAGATGGCTCAGTGAGTAAAGGTGTGTACAGAAAAGCATGATGGCCTGAATTTGATCTCCAGAATGCACATGGTAGAAGGAGAAACTTGACTCCCTTAAGTTGTTCTCTGACCTCCATATGCACAAATGGCAAGCATTCATATACACACACTAAACAAAGAAGATGGAGAATTAAACTCACTCTTCATATATTATTAAACATATAAATCAATACATCTCTCAACTGTCATCCTGGAAAATCCTGTTTGCAGTAGACAGTGATGATCACAATGGCCCAGGATTGGCTGAGGAGCAGGAAAGAGAAACTCCAGCATCCTCAGTCCTAAGGGGACATATACACCACACCCTCCCTCCCCAGTCTTGGGATCATCACTGAGGACAAACTGTAAGAGACAAAGATGGATGAAACTACACAGAAACATTATCTTGTGAACACAGATGGCAGCTGCATATATGAACTCGTGTATAAAACCTGTGCAAGCCCAAGACAGATAGAATGCCTGCACAGAGAGGGAAGCTGGATATATAATCTTGTTCTTAGTTGTGGAGCTATTACCAGGAGAGACTATGCAGCCTCTGGTGAGTCAACTAAGTTTCTGTATAGGACCACACCTCCAATAATATTTGGCCAGCACAAGTTGCTCTTGAAGGATTGCTTTTTAAAATATGCATTTTCTTTTCTGTTTTGTTTTGTTTTGAAAGGAAGTCTTGTAAAGTTCAAGCTAGCCTCAAGCTTACAGTTCTTCTCGTCTAGACTCTGAGTGCTGGGATGACTATGCTCAACTTAAGTTAAATATTTTAGTGTTAAATAAAGTCTAATTATAGTATAAAATACATGCATAGCATTGAGGGAAGGGTTATTAGGCAACACTTACATACCCAGGCCAGAATATGAAATACATTCCAGATGTCCCCTTTTCTATTCTGATCACATGCCCTCTCTTCTAGAATACTAACATTGTGGATGCTTTAATTATTCTCTCCTGTCTTTTTTCAGACTTGTCTTATATATATTACCTTAGACCACAATGTTTAGCTTGTCTGTTTTGAATATGTGGTATATATTGAATGAAATCACATACGTTCTTCTGTGAACTGCCTATTTGGATCAGCATTATGATTGGGAGATCCATCTACATTATCAGATGTCATTACAAGTTGTTTCTACTTGATGTATCACAAGTTTTTTCTCTATCCTACAGCTCAGGATCCTTAGGTTCTGTCAGTGTGGATCTATTATTAGCATTATTGTGTGAAACAGATTGTGCATTTTCTTCAGTGTATAAATTCACATGTATTTTTAAGGTAAGATGAAATTTCTGGCAGTGGGGTCAAGTATCTGTTCTGTTTTGCCACTTACAACATTTTTCTGATCTGGAATGAACCCAACATCTTAATAATTATTCTGGGATTCATTGAATTTAGTGTTCTTTGAGATATTAGTAATGCCACAGTAAAAGCATTTTTTTTATCATCATGATTTACAGGAGTTTCCTCTCCCTCCCATTTCCCACTTTCCCCTGGATCCACACCCTCCTTCACCTCCCATCAGAAAAGAGCAAACCTTCCAGGGACATCAACCAAATACCGTGTAATAACCTACAATAAGACCATGCACATATTCTCACGCCAAGGCTGGACAAAGCAACCCAGTAGAAGGAAAAGAGTCCCAAAGGCAAAAAAGTCAAATACAACACCTCCATTCCCACTATTAGGAATAGCTGCAAGGACACGAAGCTACAAAACCATAACATATATGTGGAGGACTTAGGTTAAACTCATACAAGACTCCCTGATCTCTGTGAGCCCACTTGAGTCCCAGTCAATTGACTCTTTGGGCTGCATTCTTGTGGTGTCTTTGATCTCTTTGGCTCCTCCTCCTTCCTACCCATCCTCTATTACTAAGTGGCTTCTCTAGTTATTTGTAGGAAGAAATATGGCTGGGGAACCCAGGGTTCCTCCTGCCATGCTGTGGGTAGTCAGCTGGGAACACTCTGGGTTCCTCCAGCTGCTCATTAACTAAAGGCCTCTGCAGCGGTCATGGCTGATTTCCAAGGCAGATCCCAATGAAAATAGACAGTCCATGGTTCTGATTTGTTTATTGCCATGGGGAAAGTGAATATGTAAAACCATGCTCCACTTATCAGGGTGGGCCTGAGATTAAATATCTTTTGCAGGGAGGAATATCTGAGAAGAAACCTTATTGACTATGCCCTCCAGGTCTCTCATTAGCATGGAGATCTGTCTTGAGCCTATGTGACCTGTGGTCACGTCTCTTTTCCTATTGTCTTGGTCTGAGATCTGAGGGATGACTCATCTCCCTTACATGACTGATGGCCACAAATCTTCGGCTAGTGACAGGGCCCTGATGCCCAGGAGGAGGTCAAACTTCTACTGTCCCTTCAGGGTCTCCGGGGCTTCATAGCCTTGCTCAACCAAGGATCAGGCTCTCTCTCTGATGATCATGGCCCACTGCCTCACACTCTGTCTTTCATGATGTTTCTGAGTCTCAGAGGAGGAGGTACAAATGTCCCTTTTAGGTCTGAGTATTCATTAGTCACTTATTCTTAAAACGTTGAGAAGCCTCCAGTCTTTGCATTCAGTGCCATTGGCTCTCCTGACCAGGTGCTTCTTTTGAGGGCAACTGCAAGTGGAATGTTTACCTGATTTCTTTATCAGTTATTGGTAATAGGAGGCTTTTTGTGTGTGTCAGTTTGTATCCTGCTACTTTACTGAAAGCATTCTTCAGATTTAAGAGTTTTCTGGTAGAGTCTGTAGGGCTTCTTGTGTATAGATTCATACCACCTGCAAACAAGGATATTATGACTGCTTCCATTCCTATTTATATCCCTTTTCTTTCCTTCGTCTATCTTATTTTTATAGATATGACTTCAAGCCTTCTGTTGAAGAAGAGTGAAGAAACTGGAGTCTGGTCTTGTTTCCGATTGTAGCAAGTGTGCTTTTAGGTTTTCCGCATCTATTATAATGTTGATTATAAGTTTGCCACACAGAGCTTTTGTGATGTTAAGGGGGGGGGAAAGAGGATGACAGCAGAGCAGGGCACACCCAGCCTACTAAATTGGCATTGGATACTCAGTAAAGGAGAAATAAATACAAGGGGAGAGAGATGGACTGCGGTAAGGAGTCTGAATACAGTCCCATTTGCTTTCTGATTCCAAGCTCAGCTCTCCAAGTGTCTTTTCCAAAGGTCCCAGATACCTCTCATACCCCTGGGTGATCCTTTTAAAGTTTAGTTACGGATGCTGGTCATACTACTTGGAAGTCACTCAGTGACCCAGTTATGAATGCTGTCCTTACTTCCATGTCATTCTTTGAAAGGTGGGGTCACAGATGCTGAGACCATCAACCTTTAGCAATTGACCCCAGATGCTGGTAACACTGCTGGGTATTCCTTCACTGTTTTTGGTTGTGAATGCCTGGCCTAGCATTGAGTGTACTGTTATGTATGTGTGTCTATGTTCTCCGGCGGACTCTGCTCCTGATCAACTTTCTCCTTTGCTGAACACTGTTGTCATTAATGCTTTAGTGACAGAGATGTTGAGACAGTGAGTAAATATTTGTTGGATGAATATGATCATAGTTCCTTCAACTATATTCCAAAAATAAAGCACTTCAATGCTATAAGGTTGCCTTCATCTTAGTTTATAATTGTGTCAATCATTCTATTATATTGGTTTGGTCACAATAACATAGATTAAATAATGACAATAACATAGATTAAATAAAACTGTGTGTGTGTGTGTGTGTGTGTGTGTGTGTGTGTGTGTGGTGTGATACAGAACAACTGATGTGAGTTCTCTCTTCTTTTAAAAAACTGATGGGGTTTCTATATATTAAAATAAATCTGTTTCCACTGTGTAGATAGATGTAAATGAGGCCACCTAATTCCCAGTGATATTTTCCCCTTGTTTCCAGCTTCTCTTGGAAGCCAGAAAACAGACAGCCTCAAGAAAAAAAAGGAAAGAGACTTTTTCTCCTCTGTGCACATTCAAGAACATTTTCCAGGAGCTCATCAGGTTCAATCAGGAGCCTTACATGGAAAACTTCTGACTTTTTATCTTTTTGCAAAGTGAGGCAGATACAGTGTTTCCAAGCTGTGCTAGATGGCTTTAGGTCCACTCCTCAGGCCTAGATAATTTGAGGCTCTCTGCTGTGTCAGATTTTAGTAAAGCAGCTTTAAGCACTTAGTATGGCCCTTCCTCACTTCTCTACAAACAAGAAAATCAGGGAATTTCCTTTCCTGATAATGACAGATGTAATATAATGACAGATATAATGACAGATTTAATTGCTACTTAAAATGAAAACAGTGGCAGGAAATGATTTTAATTTAGACTTTTGAAGATGTGCATAGTTATCATATTTTTGATTAAATTGTCTGGCACCATACTGAGTGCACACACTATCAGTCGTTGACATATTTCTTAACATGTCAAGGTAAAATTTTAATACTGAGACTAACAGTAATGAAAGGCTACAATAAGGTAGGCACTTTACTAATTGTCCAACTGAAACATACAACAAACCACTTACTAGAGTTAGAGAAGTGGCGTATGTAAACTTAACCAGCTCAAAGAACCAAAATGTTAAGTATTCAAATTCTCCAAAATGTTTAAAATATCCAATTTCATCTTTTATGAAAGTTTCCAGTCCAGTTAAGAGACCCTGTTTGCAATTCTTCAAAGCATCAACCAGTTCTTGAGTTAGAAACAGGGTATGCTAGTTGTGAGAAGTCTGACCAGATTTGTAATAAGAAACAGAGAGCTCAGAAATAATTTGTTGAGGGTTAGGTAGACTAGCCATATTAGAGAGGATTGGATTGAAAGACTTGCTTCAGTGAGTGTGGTAGAAGAATGACCTACAATGGTTCTTAACATCAACTTCATGTCTTCACCTGCACATTCATAACTACCCATCCACCCACCCATCTATGCAAACATGCATACACACACACATGCACACATTCATATACATATGCATGGCATGTACATTAAAAAAGAAATAAAAACAAAACTAATGATCTGTTGGATGTAGGAAGAACTTGGTTATTTCTGATCAGGTAAGAGAGGATTTTAATTAAAATAGCCTATTTTTAGATTTTAATTAAAAACTACATTTGTTATTTATTGATCTACCAGAAGGATGGATAAGTTGCTCTTTTGTCTTCTCAGTAATAAGTAATGCTGAAATGAACAGGTTTACACATATCTCTGAAGAATCCTGATAGATACTCAGAAACAGTATTGACAAATACAATAGTAGTCTTTTTATATTTTTTTGAGGAATGTTCATATGTTCTCTACAGAGACAAATTTATATACCCACAAACAGCTTACAAAGTTCCTTCTTTAAATTCATATTAACATTTATTATCATTTATGTGTACCATCCATCTAAATGGATGTGATGTAATAGCTCATTGTGCTTTGGACATGAATTTATCTGATGTTCAGCAATGTTGAGATCACCTGACAGTTAGAAATTCCCTTGACTATTTAAAAATCAGATTCGTATCCATTTGTTATTGGGTAGTAGGACACACTTATTCTTTTATATTAACTCCTCATCAGATACATATTTTACAATATTTTATCCCATCATATTAGTTACCTCCTTGCAGTTTTTTTTTCTTGAGGATTTTATACATGAGTATATTGGATTTGCCTCATTTCCACCTTTTTCAACTCTTCTGCCTCACTAGCCAACCTCTCTCAAGTTCATGACTTCTTTTCTATATTTATTTTTGTTGTGCGCGTGCGCGCGCGCGCACACACACACACACACACACACACACACACACACCTACCTGAGTTCCAACTATCCTTATTTGTACCTCTTAAGGCTGAAAAATTAGAATTAGGATCTTGACCTTGAAGTAAAACAGCCCTCCAAAATGAAACCACCAAATCAACCAACCAACCAACCAACATTATACACAAACAAAATTGGTTTACCTTTCTTTAAGAGTCATTGACTGGCTATAGTTTTTCATCTAGGGGTGAACTTTGTGAGTTTTCCTTCATCAGTGTTGGCATACCAACTGGTATGGTCTTTGCAGGTCGTGTGTGGACAGCCATATTGTTGAGAGTTTATGACAGTAACATCTCTGTCCTATCTAGAAGAAATTAACATTCAGCAGTTGTCTTGTATACCAGGCTTTTACAATCTTTCTATCTCTCTTCCAAAATGTTCTCTGAGCCTTAGGTGTAGGGTTATGTTTTTGAAATCTTGTTTGAGGCTTACTTGTTGTCTGCAGTTTTATCAGTTGTAGACTTCTTTCCTAATCTCCATATGCTGCAAAAAGAAGTTTCCTTGATAAAAATATGAGAGCCACATTCACATACTGAATAAGGATGGATTTCTTAATCAGGGTTACTATTGCTGTGATAAAGCAATAAACCAATAAACAATAAACCAAAAGCAAGTTAGAGAGGAAACGGTTGTTTTGGCTTACACTTTCTCATCATTGTCCATCACTGAGGGAAGTCAGGATGGAAACTCAAACAGGGCAGGAACCTGGGGGCAGAAGTTAATACAGAGGCCATGAAGGAGTGTTGCTTAGTTGGTCATGACTTGCTTAGCCTGCTTTCTTGTAGAACCCAGAATCACTACCAGGCCAGAGATGGCACCAACCACAATGGCCTGGGCTCTCCCAGAATAATCACTAATTAATAAAATGTCCTACAAGCTTGCCTGCAGCCCAGTTTAATGTAAACGTTTTCTCAGTTGGGGCTCCCTTGTTTCCAATGATTCTAGTTTGTGTCAAGTTGACATAAAAATAGACTGCACTAAATATTTAGAAATCAGTTGAAAATTTTAGTAATATGGCAGTAGTAAGTTCTCCTTAAGTACCTGTGACTTTTCTAGTCATGCATTCTTGATTACAGTTACCAGTCATGAGTTTCCTCTAGTGGAGCAAAGTTTATATCTAAGTAGACAGCTGCTGATTAACCCCAACATACAACTGTCACCTTTACACCATCAAAGATAGCCTTGAACGTTCTGTCATTGTCATTCCCAGCTATGTGGCTGGACAGAGCTATTGCTAATGTTTTACTATCTTGGTCGTTTGCATAGTACCTCCTGATTCCTTTTCAGGAAGAGTGCTTCCAGAACACCACCAGTTGGATTGCTCCAAGTCCTGTGGCTGAATGGTGTTGTGTCTCCAGCAATCAGGTCTTATCTTGCTGCTCCTGCACCATAGCCTCTTCATTTTGTTGACTCTTTTCTCTGTTGTGCAGAAGTGGTTTTAGTTTGGTGGCATTATGCTTCTCCTTTTGCTTTTGTTGCCTTTGATTTTGGTGTCCTTTTCAGGGACTCATGACCCAGACCAATATTATGTACATTTTCCTTTAGTCTTCTAGGATTTTTCCTTGACCAGTGAACTGTTAAGTTCTGTATCCATTCCCCGCCCCATATCAGATATGGCTTAAAATAAGCGCAGATTTCATTCTTTAACATATTGATAATAACTAACTGTCACAATATTATTTTCTAAAAAAAGTATTCTTTTCCAGTTTTCCAATTGTGGTGCGTGTGTGTGTGTGTGTGTGTGTGTGTGTGTGTGTGTGTGTGTGTGTGTTTCATTTGGGCACCATCAAAGATGATTGGTATTGTACAGCACTATTTCCAAACAAACTCTCCTCTGTCTTAATCAGATTAGCTATGCCTGTGTGCAAAAGGATATACAGATCTGGCCTAATAGTAGTTGGTATTCTGTCATAGAAAGAAGAGTATGGAGGGCCACTGGACAGACCTGCGACTTTAGTAGTTTAACTAGACATTTATGTGCAACTACACACTAAATTCATGTGGCCTCAGGGCTACATGAAGTGCTAAAGTGCAGATGGAGTAAGGTTAAGTTGGTCCCTCTATGTACATGACTGGGTGAAGACTTTCCCTAAATAGCTACTTTGGGGTTACCTATGCTCCTATAAGCAACCCTTCATCCATGTTCTTTGAGTAAGCTCAGTGAACTTATGTCCAGGTTGAACTGGACATGTATACTTTTGTTTATCCTTGGACTTTTATAATCATAATTGAGATGCCATTTACATTCCCCAGGGAAGGAATTCTACAGCAATGGGCCTGCATGTATATGGGTTTATTTTTGGGCTCTCTCCATTGTTTCTTTGGATTGGTACATTTGCTTTCATGCAAAGACCATACTTTTTGGCTACCCTGACTTTATATTTAAATTAGGAAGAATGATACTTACAGTTTTTCTCATGTACAAGATTATTTTGGTTACTGTCACCCTTAGTTCCTCCCCAAAATATTTAGGATTATTTTTCCTAAGTCTTTAAAATCATTGGAATTTTGATAGGAATTAACTCTGTAGATAACTTTTTGGAAGAAAGGAAATTTAGATATTAACTCTTCTAAAGCATGAAAATCATGTTGAAATTTCATTTTATAAGGGAGTATAAGCAAAGCACACTCTCAGAGTAGCTGCTGTTACTTCCTGTGGACCCCACCCTTTGCTGTTCAGAGAGCTCCACCATGCTTGGAGCAGCTTATTCTCCCACAGTAGGTACTGAACGATGTGCTCTGTGAGCATCTCTACCCCTTTCTCAGTTATTGGCACTTTCCTTAGCTAGGGATGGAGTCTGGAGAGGCTGGACTAAATGAAGACCAGAACAACAGTGATCAAATGAGGAGAGTGCGGAAGAATCTCTGGCATGTTAATACTGGTTGGTTGTCTTTGGAAGAATGTTTATCTGTACTTACCTGAACTTTCTGTTTTAATAAGCAAATAGTCAAAAAAAAACTTTAAGAAGTTTCTTAATACAATAAAAGGAAATAAAAACTTAGATTCATGGACTCTTATACCAGTCATGTTTCTCCAGAATATTGGGGATAGAAAGTGTTACCATCTAGGGAGGTTTTTTTTTTTTTTTTTGGGTGGGGGTAGCTTTTTTGCCAATTTAAGTATTAACAGACAGGAAAATCTCAGGCAGATAAAGCAGCAACAGGTAATAAGCTTTATTAAAGGTGAAGAAATACATGCATACATACACATACAGAGACAGAGTGAGAGGAGAGAGGGGAGAAGGGAAGAAAGGAGAGAGAGAGGGGGAGGGGGAGGGAGGAAGAGAGAGAGGGAGAGAGAGGGGGGAAGGGAGAGAGAGAAAATATGCACAGCAGAGAGAGGACAGGTTTATTTCCCCCTGTAGATTTTAGGATTTTACATGTTGTTTTTGATAGCCTGAGATGTGCCCCTTCCCCTCATGTCTGGTTGATGAGCTTAAGAGAAGGAAGAAACAGGATCTAGTAGGCTCACAGCTTTAGGCAAACAAGACTTGCATCCTTAAACATATCTGAACAGCCTGGAGTGGTCAGCCAGAAGGGTGACACTGGTGGGGGAAACAGCCTTCAGGTTTTTGTCTCAGGTCAAGAGGATAAAGAAGAAGTGGAATGCTTTGTCTTCCTTATCCATCTGTGAGCACTTTCCTATCTGTATGTATTCCAGTGGTCTGTCCAGCTCTTAGTCCCTCAAAAATGCTCCACCCTAGACACAGAACCTCTTGACTGGGGATCACTTATATCTGTAGAAAGGAGCTAAAATGTGTTCATTTTAGTATCAGTTTACATTAAGACTTAACCTGGTTCCCTTTGTTGTTGTAACACGCTCAATAAGCAATATTGAAACAACAATTCAGCATAGCAGTGAATCATCTCCAGTGACATGTACACTCAGCAAGTAGAAGTGTCCTTCCTCCTGATTGTATTTTCTTCATTAGAAATTATTAGCTTTCTATATTTGGCTTAAGGTAATGAATTTTGTTTTTCAGATTCCAACTGAGAACAATCTACCCTTAAAGCCACCTCATTCCAAGTCCTGTCTCAGTCTGGCTAATGTGTTTGCTCTCACATGTCCTGCAGAGGACACAGGCTCTGCTGCTCATCTGATACTGAGGAGTGGTCTGAATATTAGTTAGCAACTGTAACCAATTATTGGAGTTATTGCAGAAGATCAAGGGTTTTATTGAAACCATGCCAGGAAACAGAAAAGTTTAATTAGATAGGGTTACAGGCCCCTGTTCATCTAGTATTCATTCAGAGATTATCTTGGAGCATTTTAAATGTAATTCACTAATATAGCATTGGAGAGAAAAAGCTGTGAGATGAATTTTGATTGTTCATCAAATCATTCAAGAAGGGACCATGCTGATGCAAAAGAGAAAATGACCTACAGGTCTTAGCTTAGCAACAGGCTTGAGATGATAGGAGAGAATAGGAAATTTCCCTGTCTTACTGGATAGCTAGTGGCAAACCCCATGATTCCATTCATTACCTATTATCTTTCTGACTTTTCTTATAACACAATTTTGTAGTATACATAACATATATAAATGCACAAATAGTTAGATAGTGCTAGATATGATATAAATGTATTATAGATAGATACAAATAACTCTTTGCCATTTTCTCTACAGTCAGTGGCCTTGTAAGCATTCAGGGAACTGTTATACTGCATAGAAAAAGGCTGTTTAATCAATTTAGTAAGTTGAAAAATCTTAAAAGACAATCTTTATGGGGGCAGTGTTAAAAGTCCTAACTTTGAAAGCTCCTCCCCTTTTTTATTTTTATCAGATCAAATCCTGGTAGTCTTGACCTTTGAGAGTTGAAATAGGCTCCTTAGAAAATAGAGAGATGGTAAGTCTGATCTTTTCAACATCTTCAGTTTTGTGAGGGGTGGGGAATGGGAGATAAGTTCCATAAGCTAGAGATTTTATTTTCTCTCCTTCTGGAGCCTGTACTTTCAAAGAATGGGAACATAGGAAGTGCTGAGGTACTATAGTCCTGGACCTCTGAACTGCATCCATGGGAAATATGAAGGATGCTACAGGCTTTTTGGTAACATTGGCTCTCTCTTTGCTCCATGTCTGTCATGGCCAGAGCAACAGCATTGGAATCTGGAGGGACAGGTGATTCTGGAGTAGTCCTCTTCCACTGTTCTTGGGATCATCTTGCCTGAACAGACACCCATGCACCCTGCTGAAGAGATGGGAAATCTGGGAGAGCTAGGGCACCAGCAGGATGAAGAGGCTTCAGGAAAAGAGTCTTCATAAAGGTTTGAGTGGCTGCGACCTAGACTTCATGGATAAATTCCCGAGCTTTACACAAGGGCCTATAGGGAAATGGCTATATCATAGTAATTACCAATAGAGAAAAACCCATTAGAGAGATCAGGAAGTCCCAGAAGATGCTCACAGTAGGACCACTGTAAGATGCCTGCTACGTCCATTAGGAAGAAAAAGAGGGCAGGTCAACAGCCTGAAAGGTTGAGCATTTATGCAGAGACTGAGTGAACCAAAATGCACCATTTGTACTAGTCACCAAAAGAAATTGAACACTGTATTATTTGATTACTTAACTAAAAGGAGATTGGTTAAATCCTAAGAGAAAGAAACGTTAATTAGAAAGCTAATTAACAAGATTCCCTGGTATTTAGTGAGACTGAAGACTTATAGAAAATTCACTACACATTGGTATGTTTGGGTATATAGTCTGAGTTCTTTGTACCTCTGGTGCGTTGGCTGAGCCAACATGCCTGCAGCCCCATGGAAGGTTCTTTCAGTTTGGCTTTGATCATAAATTGCAGGTATGGAGGTAAGGGACTGAGTGGGTAGATACAATCGGTCTCACTCATTCCAGTTCTGTCCGTGGACAAGGATCATCGTTCTTTTAGATGATGCCCTCATGTTGTTCTCCTTGTCCTTAAGGAATCTGTCTCTGTACCTCTTCCCCTTCTTCACAGTGACTAAAATAATAATGAAAGGTACCAACTTCTATCACTACAACACTAGAGTCTTCAAGGGTGTTTTGATGGCTCAGTGAGGCTAAAGCTCTGATTTTTATCCAGCGTCATGGTTGTCACTGCTGTTGTTTTAACTCTGATTTGTAGACTGTTGCTGGGATTCTAGAAGTCACATGAAAATATAATGTCCTGAGGAAGTGATACCAAATTGTCCCATGTTTTCAAAGAGCCTTCAGGTTTTCCTGGTCTCATTCACAAAACTTTATCACCAATTTATGCTTAGCCATGTGTTGATAAGGGGATTAGAATTTTAAAAGACAAAATTTCTTCAATAAAAGTGGTATATGACTGCAATAATGTCCACTGTTTTTTTTTTAAATGCAATGATAGATAATTCATTTCTTCTTTGCCATTCCTTGAAGTCTTGGGTACATTGTTGTGCAGACTTCCCAACAGGTTCTACAACTTTGTAAGGTAGTGGTATCATAAGTATACACAGTGCAGAAGGAACTAGTGCAACTTAAATTCGTAGGGGATAACCTAGTGTGGAGTGGGGGAAGAAGGAGAAGTGGTAGATCCAGAACACATGCTAGTGTGAACTCGTGATACCAACACTTTTTTCTTTCAGTGCCTCATCTCTCCCCACCACTCATCTTCATTCATCATTTTAAAGAAAAAAAAATCAAACAAACTGTGTTGCTATGAGAGATAAACTTCCATTTGGCATTTGATGCTCCTCATGTCCGTAGGTCGATGGTCTTCTTCTCTGGAGTTTCACTACAAGGACATCGCCTATAAATTTCAGTTGCCTTTGTCCAGGCATGGTATGAGTCTTTCATTTTTTCCTTATCATCCTCACTGAAGCTGTGGGAAAAGCATCAAATTGTCATACCATTGGTTGAGTATTTAAGCGTCTAAGATGCAAACACTGGGTAGACGTGAGATCTATGTCCAAATGAGCATCACAGAGAGTAGCTCTGGGGGCGGGTGGTAAGGAGGAGAGTGTCTCTGCTCCGGAGTAGTTTCTAGAGGATAGACTGTGTGGGGCTGCCTTCCAAATTTCACTGGGGATAGAACTGTATGTAGTGCTTATAATAAAATATGAATTTACTGGCATTATATTTGCACTTTTCCTTTTATTAAAAATAGTTTTTTTCTCATATAACTTATCTTTCGCCATACAGAAGCTTTTCAGTTTCATGAGTTTCCATTTATTAATTTTTATTTTTTATTCTTTTGTCTTATATTGTAACTAGATTCTTTTCTCATACAATATAATCCTGATTATAGTTCTCCCCCCTTTACTTCTCCTAGTCCTCTCCCTCTCTGCTCTTCCAGATCTACTTTTGTCTTTCATTAGAAAAGAACAGATTTCTAAGAGGTAACAACCAAACATGACACAATTAGATGAAGCAAAAACTGTCATATTGAAGTTGGACATGGCAACACACCAGGAGGAAAAGAGTCCCAAGAGAAGGCACAAGCGTCAGAGACCCATTTGTTCTCACAGTTAAGGGTCCTATAAAAACACTGTTAGAAGCTGTAATACATATACATAGAGGACCTGGTATAGACCCATGTTGGCCCTGTGCTTGCTGCTTGTCTCTGTGAGTTCATATGCACCCTGCTCTGTTATTCAGAGGGCCTAGTTACTTGGTGTCCTCCACCCCTGCTGGCTCTGACAATGATCTTAGTGCCTGTGCCAATGGTGTTCTGTTCAGAAAGGTGGCTCCTGTGTAGTAAGTTCAAGGTTATTCCCTACTTTCTCTCTATCAGGTTCAGTATGTCTGGTTTTATGTTGAGGCCTTTAGTTCATTTAGAGTTGAGTTTTGTGTAGGTTCATGAATATGGACTTACTTGGATTCTTACACATGTCGCCATCCAGTTTGGTCAGCACCATTTGTTGAAGATGTGGTCTTTTTTCCTCACTATGTATTTCTGGCTTCTTTATTAACAAAAACCATTAGGTGTTAAAAGGTATGTGGGTTTATGTCTGAGTATTTAAATGTGATTCCGTTAATCCACATTTCTATTTTTGTGTCAATACCTTTTTGTTTTTAAATTAATGTAGTACAACTTGAAATCAGGAATAATGATACCCCTAGTAGTTCTTTTATAATTCATGCTTATTTTAGCTATTCTGGTGTGTGTGTGTATGTGTGTGTGTGTGTGTGTGTGTGTGTTTGTCTGTCTGTCTATCTGTGTCTCTGTGTGTGTGTGTGTGTGTATGTTTACAAATGAATTTAAAATGCGTTCTTCCAGATCTGTGAAGAACTGCACCAGAATTTTGATGGGGATTGCATCAAATCTGTAATTGCTTTTGGTAGGATGGCGACTTTTACTATATTAATCTTACTGATCTATGAGAGATCCATAGGAGATCTTTCCATCTTCTGATATCTTCTTCAACTTCTTTCTTTAATATCTTAAAGTTTTTAATCATATAAATCTTTCATTTGCTTGGTGAGAATTACCTCAAGACATTTTACATTTTTTTTTGAGGTTATCATAAAAGGGGTTGTTTCCCTGATTTCTTCCTCAGTCTTTTGTCATTTATATATAGGTTTTTGTGAGTTAAATTTGTATTTCCCTACTTTACTGAAAGTGTTTATTAGCTGTAAGTGTTCCCAGATGGACCGTTTAGAGTCACTTATGTATACTATCATATCATCTGCAAATTGACTTTTTCCTTTCTAATTTGTGTCCCCTCGATATTCATTAGTTTTCTTATTGCTCTAGTTAAGATTTCAAATACTGTATTAAATAGGTATGAGCAGAGTGAACAACTTTCTCTTGTTTTTGATTTTAGTGGAATTGCTTTGAATTTCTCCCTATTTAAGTTGATGTTGGCAACAGGCTTGATATATACTGCCTTTATTAATTTAGGTATATTCCTTGTATCCCTAATCTCTTCAGAACTTTTATCAGTAAAGGGTATTGGATTTTGCCAAAGACTGTCCTTTGGATTTTTGTTGTTGTTGTTGTTGGTGGTGGTTGTGGTGATGGTGTTTGTTTGTTTGTTTGTTTGTTTAATCAAATGAGATGAACATGTTGTTTTGTCTTGCAATTTGTTGATATGTGGTAGATTACATTTATTGATTTATGTATAGTGAACATTTCTGGGATATTGATCTCTGATCTTGATTTGACTTTGGCAAATGGTATATAGTAAAAAAAAAATTATCCGTAGTTTTTAGATTTTAAAATTTGGTGGAGTACAGGTTTTTAGTATATCCCTGTTACTCTCTGGATTTCCTTGATGTTTGTTCTTATGCCCACCCCCAAATTACCTGCTTTAAATTTCTAACTTTTTTGATTTGGAATTTCTCTTTGGCTTTTAGCTAATTTGGATAAGGGTTTGTCAGTCTTATTAATTTTCTTAGAGAAGAGGTTGCTTTTTTATTATTTTATTTATTTACATTTCAAATGTTTTCCCCTTACCTGGTTTCCTCTCTGCAAAGGCTCCTCCCCATCTCGCCTTCCCCCCTCCACTTTGTCTCTAAGAGGGCGTTCCCCCACCCATCCACCCACCCATCCACTTCCAGCTCACTGCTCCAGCATTCCCCCTCATTCCTCCTTGTTATGGAGGCAACAAGCCTCCATACGACCAAGCACCTCTCCTCCCATTGATGTCAGATAAGGCAGTTCTCTATAATATATATAGCTGGAGCCATGGACTCACCCTTGTATATTCTTTGGTTGGTGGTTTAGTCCCTGGGAGCTTTGTGGAGTCTGGTTAGTTGATATTGTTGTTCTTCCTATGGGGTTGCAATTCCCTTCAGCTCCTTCAGTCCTTCCCCTAACTCTTCCACTAGGGTCCCTGGGCTCAGTCCAATTGTTGGTTGGCGGTGAGCATCTGTACTTGTCTTAGGTGCTGGCACAACCTCTCAGAGGACAACCATACCAGGCTCCTGTCTGAAAGCATTTCTTGGCATCATCAATAGTGTCGGGTTTGGTGTCTGCAGGTTTGGGGTGGATCCTAAAGTGGAGCAGTCTCTGGATATCCGTTCTTTTAGTCTCTGCTTCATTTTTTTCTCCCTGTGTTTCCTTTAGACAGGAACAATTCTGGATTAAAACTTTTGGGATAGGTGGATGGCCACATCCCTCTACTGGGGGTCATGTCTTTCTACTGGAGGTGGTTTCCTCAGGTTCTAGCTCCCCTCTGTTGAGTATTTTAGCTAATGTCTTCCCGATTGGATCCTGGGAGCTTCTTGCATTGTGATGTCTGGGACTTTCTAGAGGTACCCCCACACCCCATTCCATACCCTCCCCCCACTGCTACTTATTTCTATTCATCCTCCTTGCACTCTGGACTTCTCTCCTGTCTCTTCCCATATTGGTATAGTACCCACACTCCTTCTTTTCCCTCCCCAGCTCCTCTCCCACCCAGGTCTCCTTCACTCTGCCTCCTGTGATTATTTTGTTCCTCCTTCTAAGTGGGATTGAAGCATCCACATGTTGGCCATCTTTCCTGTTAAGTTTCATATGGTCTGTGCGTTGTATCATGTGTATTCTGAGCTTTGGGGCTAATACCCACTTATCAGTGAGTATATACCATATATGTCCTTTTGGGTCTGGATTACCTCACTCTGGATGGTATTTTCTAATCCCATCCATTTGCCTAAAAAATTGTGAAGTCTTGTTTTTAATAGCTGAGTAAATGTGTAAATGTAACACATTTTCTGTATTCATTCTTCAGTTGAGAGACATCTGGGTTGATTATAGCTTTTGGCTATTATAAATAAGGTTGCAAAGAACATAGTGGAGCACATATCCTTGCTATATATTTGAGCTTCTTTTGGGTGGTATAGGTGGGTCTTCAGGTAGAACTATTTCCAATTTACTAAGTATCCATCAGATTGATTTCCAAAGTGGTTGTACCAGCTTGCAATCCCACCAGCAACAGATGTGTTCATCTTTCCCTACAATTCTCCCCAGCATCTTCTGTCCCCTGAGTTTTGATATTAACCACTTGGATTGGTGTAAGGTGGAATCTCAGGGCCATTTTGATTTGCATTTCCTTGATGACTAAGGATGTTTAACATTTCTTTAGGTTCTTCTCAGCCATTTAAGATTCCTCAGTTGAGAATTCTTTGTTTAGCTCTGTACCCCATTTTAAGTTGGGTTATTTAGTTTTCTGGAGTCTAACTTCTTAATTTCTTTGTATATTTTGGATATTAGCTCTCTATCAAATATAGGGTTGGTAAAGATCATTTCCCAATCTCTAGGTTGCTGTTTTGTCCTATTGACAGTATTCTTTGCTGTACAGAAGCTTTTAAGTTTCATAAGGTCCCATTTGTCAATTGTTTATTTTAGAGCCTTAGCCATTGGTGTTCTGTTCAGGAAATTTTCCCCTGTGCCTATGTGTTCGAGGTTCTTTCCCACTTTCTCTTCTATTAGATTCAGCTTATCTGATTTTATGTCGAGGTTCTTGATCCGCTTGGACTTGAATTTTGTACAAGGGGATAAAAATGAATCAATTTACATTCTTCTACATACAGACCAATTACAAATCAATTTACATTCTTCTACATACAGACCTCCAGTTAGACCAGCACCATTTCTTGAAAATACTGCCTTTTTCCCAGTATATGATTTTGGCTTCTTTGTCAAAGATGAAGTGAACATAGGTGTGTGAGTTCCTTTCTGGATCTTCAATTCTATTCCATTGATCTTCCTGCCTGTCTCTGTACCAATACCATGCAGTTTTTATCACTATTGCTCTGTAGTACAGCTTGAGGCCAGGGGTGATGATTTCCCCAGAAGTTCTTTTATTGTTGAGAATTGTTTTTGCTATTCCGAGTTTTTGTTATTCCAGATGAAGTTGAGAATTGCTCTTTCTATCTCTGTGAAGAATTGAGTTGTAATTTGATGGGGATTGTACTGAATCTGTAGATTGCTTTGGTAAGGGGCCATTTTTACTATGTTAATCCTACTGATCCATAAGCATAGGAGATCTTTCCATCTTCTAAGATCTTCTTCGATTTCTTTCTTGAGAGACTTGAAGTTCTTGTCATACAGATATTTCACTTGCTTGGTTTGAACTACACCAAGATATTTTATATTATATGTGACTATTATTAAGGGTGTTGTTTCCGCAATTTTTTCTCAGTCCATTTATCCTTTGTATAAAGGAAGGCTACTGATTTGTTTGAGTTGATGTTATATCCAGCCACTTTACTGAAGTTGTTTATTAGCTGTAGGAATTCTCTGGTAGAATTTTTGGGTTCACTTATATATACTATCATATCATTTGCAAATAGTGATAACTTGAATTCTTCCTTTGTATCCCTTTGATCTCCTTTTGTTGTATAATTGTTCTAGCTAGAACTTCAAGTACTATATTGAATAAATACGAAGAGAGTGGGCATCCTTGTCTTGTCCTTGATTTTAGTGGGATTGATTCAAGTTTTTCCTCACTTAATTTAAGGTTGGCTATTGGTTTGTTGTATATTGTTCTTATTATGTCTAGTTATGTGCCTTGAATTCCTGATCTTTCCAAGACTTTTAACATGAAGGAGTGTTGTATTTTTTCAAAGACTTTTTCAGTATCAGAATTGAGTGTTCATCTTGGATTTTTCCTTGGATGAGTATGAAGTGTACCTTCCCATCTCTTTTGATAGATTTTGGTTGAAATTCTATTTTATTGGATATTAGAATGGCTACTCCAGCTTGTTTTTTGTGACCTTTTGCTTGGAAAATTTTTTGCAACGTTTTACTTTGAGGCAGTGTCTTAGTGTCTGTCTTTGTCACTGAGGTGTGTTTCCTTTATGCATCAAAATGCTGGGTCTTGTTTAAGTATCCAGTCTGTTAGCCTATGTCTTTTTATTGGGGAGTTGAGTTCATTGATGTTGAGAGATATTAAAGATCAGTGATTATTGGTTCCTGTTATTTTTGTTGTTAGAGGTGGTATTTATGTTTGTGTGGTTCTCTTCTTTTGGGTTTGTTGTGAGATGATCAATATTTTGGTTTCCCTTGGGTATAGTTTCCTTCTTTGTGTTAGAGGTTTTCTTCTATTATCCTCTGTAGGGCTGGATTAGAGAAAAGATATTGCTTAAATTTGGTTTTGTCATGGAATATCTTGGATTTTCCATCTATGGTGATTGAGAGTTTTGCTGGATATAGTATCCTGGGCTGGCTTTTGTGTTCTCTTAGGGTCTGATGACATTCATCTGAGATCTTCTCGATTTTAGAGTCTCTCTTGAGAAGTGTGGTGTAATTCGTATAGGTATGCCTGTATATGTTACTTGGCCTTTTCCCCTTACCTCTTTTAGTAGTCTTTCTTTGTTTTGTGTATTTAGTGTTTTGATTATTATGTGACAGGAAGAGTTTCTTTTCCGGTCCAATGTATTTGGTGTTCTATAGGCTTCTTTTACATTTATAGCCATCTTTTTCTTTAGATTAGGGAATCTTTTTCTATGATTTTGTTGAAGATGTTTTCTGGCCCTTTGAATTGGGAAATCCACTACCTTCTATTCCTATTATTTTTTAGGTTTGGTCTTTTCATTGTGTCCTGTCCTGATTTCCCTGCATGTTTTGATTTAGGAGCTTTTTCCACTTTGTATTTTCTTTAACTGTTATGTCAATATCTTCTATGCTTTCTTCTATACCTGATATTCCCTCTTCTGTCTCTTGTATTCTGTGGTGATACTTGCATCTATAACTCCCGATCTCTTTCCTAGGTTTTCCATCTCATGAGTTACCTCCCTTTGTGATTACTTTATTGTTTCTATTTTCATTTTTAGATCCTGGACATTTTTCTTCAATTCCTTCACTTGTTTAATTGTGTTTTCCTGTATCTTTTATGGGATTTATATGTTTCCTCTCTAAGGGCTTCTCACTGTTTACCTGTGTTATCCTGTATTTCTTTAAGGGAGTTATGTATATCCTCCTTAAGTTCTTCTGTCATCTTCATGAGATGGGATTTTAGGTTAAAAATCTTGCTTTTCAGGTGTGTTAGGGTATCCAGTGCTTGCTGTGGTGGGAGAACTAGGTTCTGATGGTGCCGAGTGGTTTCTGTTGCTTATGATCTTGTGCTTGCCTCTTGCTATCTGGTTATCTCTGGTGTTAACTGCCCTTGCTGTCTCTGACTGGAACCTGTCCCTCCTGTGATCCTGGTTATGATGGACCTCCTAAAGGCAGGCTGACTCTGGGTATTTGAGGGGTCTGGAGCTACTGATATGTGAGCTTGGGAGTCAAGCTGTCTCTGAGTGTGGGTATGGAGGAGAGGGGAGCTGCAGGACCTGATCTACCCCTGGGTACCATTGTGGTCCAGAAGGATGATGATGTGTCTCCAGCAGGGCTGATATGTCCTTCATTCCCTGAGTCTCAGTTAAGCCAGATATTGGGGTGGTGGTGGGTAGGTTCACTTGTGAACCTTGTTATGATGAACCTCTTGGCAGTCAAGTTGTCTCTGGGTGTGGGCAAGGATGGGAAGCTAGTGCACCTGATCTGCCCCCAGGCAGGACCAAAAGGATGATATGTCTCTGGCATAATGGATAGATCCTGCCTCTGCTGGCCCCATGGGGGTCTCAGTTAGGTCAGGTATTAGGAGGGAGGGGCTCACCTGTGAGCCCGGTTATGATAGACCTCCTAGGAATCAAGCTGTCTCTGGGTATGTGTGGTGGTAGGGAGGCTGGATCACCTGATCTAAGAACAAATTTTGTTTCAATAATTCTTTGTATTTTTTGTTCGTTTGTTTTTATTTCATTGATTTCAGTCCTAAGTCTGGTTATTTCTTACATCTACTTCTTTGGGGTGTGAATTCTTATTTTTGTTCTAGAGCTTTCAGGTGTGCTTTTAAGTCAGTAGGATGACAACTTTCTAATTGTTTAATGTAGGCACCTAGTGCTATGAACTCACCTCCTAGAGCCACCTTCATTGTATTTCATATACCTGGGCATGTTGTGTGCTCATTTTAATTCAATTCTAGGACATCTTTAATTTTATTTCTTGATTCATTTTTTTATCCAGTAGTAAGTTATTCCATTTTCATAAACCTGTAAGTTTTCTTTTGCTTCTGATGTTAATGCAGCTTTAATCTATGATGGTCTGATAAGTTTGCAGGGAGTTAATTCAATTTTCTTGTATCTGCTTTATGTATTTGCTTTATGTAGAAGTATTTGGTCAGTTTTCAAAGCAGTTCCAAAAGGTGCTGAGAAGAAGGTATATTATTTTGCATTTAAGTGAGATATTATATAAATATCTCTTAGGTCCATATGTTTTATAATGTCAGTTAGCTCCATCATTTCTCTGTTTAGTTTTTGTCTGAATGACCTGTCTATTGCCAAGAGTCAGGTATTGAAATCACTCACTATCAGTGTGTGAGGTTTCAGAGGCTGTGGTAGAATTTCTTTTATGAACTTGGGTTCCCTTGTGTCTGTTTCGCAAAGAATTACACCTCACTAAAGGTGGAGTTTTCCTTTGATGAATATGTAGTATCCTTCCCCCTCTCACTTGGTTTTGGTTTGAAGTCTACTTTGTCAGATATTAAAATGGCTATACTATCTTGATTCTAAAGTCCATTTGCTTGGAATAACATTTTATCCTTTCCCCCTGAGTAGAGGGAGTATATGCTTGATGAGAAGATGTGTTTATTGGATGCAGAAAAAAAAAGGATACTTGTTACAAGATATTTGGTCACATTGTAAACCCTGGATTGTAGTGTTTACTGAAAAAAAAAAAGAAATTTGTTCCTAGTTGAGGTGTGATATGCCCAATTCTCACAAGATGAGACAAGAAAGGGAAACTACTTGAGGGGTCATGCAGAGAGAAGGAGGATGTAGTTTTATCTGGAGAGTTTTACAAATCTAGAGGACAAGCTAGACACTGGCGAAGGAAGAATGAGCCAGAAAATGAGAAGAAGCCAGAAGATTAGAACAGATTGGTAGAGTTAGTTTGAGGTCAAGCAGAGCAATTCAGGAGAAGCTGAGTGAAGATAGATTGAATCAGTCAGCTTGGGGAGGAGTTTGACACAGAATTGCTGAGTTGAACCAGCCAGCCAGAATTCAGTAAGAACAAGAAAGGGTAAACTTATTCAACAGAAAGTCTCAGAGTCTGAAAACATTCTAGGCCTAGTTTACATTGTATGGAGGCTAGAAGCTTCCAGGACTAGACCTAGGTTAGCAGACTGGGACAGTAAGCCTCAAAGATGGCAATTATTCCAGGTGAATAAAAGTTACTTTTATAGATCCTGGGTGGCATGTGTGTGTGTGTGTGTCTATGTACACACGCACATAGGTATGCATTTCACCTTTTTCATTTTCTGGTCTGAGATTACTTATTTCTTGTGTTTTCTTGGGTGTGGTTAACCTTTTTCTAGAGTTTTTCTTCTAGCACCTCTGTAGGACTGGATTTGTAGATATTGCTTAAATTTGGCTTTATCATGGATTTTCTTATTTTATCTATATACAGTGATTGAAACTTTTGATAGATTTAATAGTCTGGGCTGGCATCTTTGGTCTCTTAGAATTTGCAGGCTGTTCAGATCCTCTGGCTTTTGGAGTCTCCATTGAGAAGTCAAGTATAATTTTAAAGGAAGCTTTCACATATTGCTTATTCTTTTTCCCTTGCTGCTTTTCAAATTCTCTCTTTGTTCTGTACATATTTAGTGTTTTGATTATTATGTGCTGAAGGGACTTTCTTTTCTGGTCCAATCTATTTGGTATTCTGTATGCTTCTTCTACCTTGATAGGCATCTCCTTCTTTAGCATAGAGAAGTTTTCTTTTATGTCTTTGTTAAAAATATTTTCTCGGATACTCTGTTATGCTTGCAGACAGGAGCATGTAGTCCTCTGAGTGGCTCCACCCAGGAGCTGACTCAGTCAGATACAGACACCCTCAGCCAAACAGTTGATGGAGTTGGGAACTCTTATGGAAGAAGAGGATTGTGGGCCCCAAAGGAGATAGAAATGCCTCGGAAGACCAACAGAGTCAACTAACCTTGACCCTTGGGGCTCTCAGAGTCTGAACCACTAACCAAAGAACATACACAGGCTGGGCCTAGGCCTCTCTGCACATTAGCAGATGTGCACCTTGGTTTTCATGTGGGTCCTGAACAACTGGAATAGGGGTTGTCTCAAAAGCTGTTGCCTGTACATGGGATATGTTCTGGCTGGGCTGCCTTGTCTGGCCTCAGTGGGAGATGAATCACTTAGCTTTGTATGAACTTGAAGTGGTAGGGGATACCCAGGAGAGCCCCTTAGAAGAGAAGGGGATGAGGGATAGGGGAAGGATTGTAGGAGGGGTGATCAGGAGGTAGGCAGTGAGTGGGATGTAAATTGAATAAGTAAAAAATTAAATTAAATTAAAAAAGTATTTTTGTGCCTTTGACATGCACTTTCTCTCCTACTTCTATTCCTAATATTCTTAGATTTAATTTTTTCATAGAGGCCTACATTTTCTGAATATTTTGTGCCACGAGTTTGTTAGATTTAACATTTGTTGACTGCTATATTCATTTTTCTTTTATCATGTTCTCTCTTCCGTCTTATGTATTCTATTGGTGAAGCTTGCTCCTGCGGCTCCTGCTCAAGATTCTAAACTTCTCATTCCCAGATGTTCTTTGGTTTTTATTTTCTTTATTGATTCTATTTCCATTTTCAGGTCTTAAACAGCTTTATTAATTTCCTTCAATTGTTTGGCTTCCTTGATTTCTTTAAGAGATTTATTAATTTCCTCTTTAAGGACCTCTACCTTAGTCATAAAGGCTATTTTAAGGTCTTTGTCTTATGCCTGAACTATGTTGTCATACTCAGGGTTTACTGTGATAGGTTTGCTAGACTCTGGAGAACACATATTATCTTGGCTGTTATTGTGTAGTCATGCTGCCATCTAGGCATCTGGGCAGAAAGATTGTAATTCCAGGTGCAGATATCTAGTCTTATCTAGTCTTTGTTGAGTGGTTGATTTGATTTTTTTTGTTTGTTTTTTTTTTCTGTTCCCTACTTGGTTCTTAGGAAAGTCTGCCACCTTAGGGAAGTATGTATGTGGCAGAAAATTCTTCTAGGATCCTGAAAGGTATGGTTACTAGGGTTTCCAAGTAAAACGTGTTTCTAAGTATTGGAAGCTGACACTCAGGAATGGGATGAGCTGGAAAGCAGGGGCTAAGGCAGTGCACAGAAGAAAGGAAAGCAGGTGTTCTACCAGGATCTGCTTAGTCTCCTGGAAATGGGTCCTGAGAGTGAGGAGAGGCCACAACAGATAGTCTCCTACAGAGCTGGGCATAAGACTAGGGGACTGGATTTGGAGGAGGAGAGGTGAATATCCACAGTTATCCTACCTACTTCTCTAGCCAGAGTGGCTTGTGGGTTCCCAGGGAATATTTATTAGAGTCAAGTGCTGGAACAAAGACATGAATAAGGGTTTCTTGGTTACTGTTCTTTTGCTGTGCAGAAACACCATGACCTGGCAAGTCAAAAAACATTTCATTGGGGCTTATTTGCAGTTTCAGATATTTAGTTCATTATTATCATGGTAGGGAGACAGCTGAAGAAGTAGCTAAGAGTTCTACATCTGGATCAGGAAGAGAGATACTGTGCCTAGCTTTGGCTTTTAAAAATCTCAAAGCCTACCCCCACTGATACAATTCCTCCAACAAGGCCAAACTTACTCCAACAAGACTTAATTAGTCCACTCCCTATGACTAAGTATGCAAATATATGATCCTGTGGAGGCCATTCTTAGTCAAAGCACCACAGAGCAGAGGGAAGTTGGAAGAGAGGGTCTAATTACTGTGGTCCATTAGATATGGTAACAGAGAGGAAGGGAAGATTGTAGCTGGTAGTCTGCTATGATGTTACATCATATCCCTTCAGGTTCTGCATTCACAATGGATTCAATTCACCAAAAGTACAAAGTATGTCCCCAGAACCTCCTAGTGTTGTTTGCCAAATGGAAATGTTGTCAAAATGCCTTCAAAACTCCCATATTGTACCTATAGATTGACGCTGCCCTAGAAAGTAGAAGAAAGACATGTTGGGAAGAAGTTATTTGGTGGGAGAGGGAGGGGGATGAAACAGGATAATGGAGGAGAATGACCAAATTTCATTGTGTCCCTGTCTGAAATAGTCAAAGAATCAAATCAAGTTTTCACTGCCTGCAAAGCACATCTGTACTGAATTTGCATGGGCTTTTTGTTATCCTTATTCTCTGAGCAATAAACTTTTTCTATAGTATTCACATAGCCATAGATATTAGCAATAATATGGAGATGATTTATGTAAACATGAGGTACACATAGGATATATGCAAATACAACATTATTATATGGCTAAGACTTGAGCATCCTTGTATTGCATAGGAGGCAAGAGCCAATTTTCCACAGATGCTGACGGACAATTGTACATACACTACTTTAATGTCCATATGAAAATGATGTTGAAGCATATTTTTACTCTTAAAAATGTGAGCTTTGTATTTTTACTACAAGATTGTGAATTGTAAAACCACTCCAAGAGTAAAATAGCAGCGTGTTTAATGCCACCACCGTGAGTGATGATTTTTCTTAGGCTAACATGCACAGAAGTTTCCTACAGTTTACAATATGTGTGTGTTTGTACATAATGACTAACAAAACACCAACCAATTTGTAAATCACTTTTGTCACTTAAAGCACAGAAAAGAATATTCTCCTATGTGATTATTTGTCTTTAACGTCAACTTTTTCTTTAATGCACTCTTAATTAGCCTTAATCATGATGGCAAAAATATTACCTGCAATCTCCTTTCTTGCCTCTCTTGTTTGTAGATGAGAAAAACATGAGCCATGAAAATTTTATGACTGTGTTAAATGAACATAGAAATTAATGAAAAGCCAATGTTAGACAAGTCAGGATCTCCTCTAGGCTGTGAGTTTCCCATATAACACATATAACCCTTGTCTCCTCTTCTCACATGCTCTAATTTTTATAAAACATGGAACTGAGTAGATTTAACTTATTAGAGATTCCTCACATGAGGCTACAAAACATCAGTTTGAGCACATTAATAATAAACTCAGAGTTACCAATAATGCATCAGTATCACATTAAGAAAAAAATATCAAAGCACTTCCCCGTGGTGTCATTTCATGACATGTGAGCCTGGATTTGAATTCACAACTTAGCTATCCCAGTCTCTTTAGTTCTCCATGTGTAATATGAGTTGAACCTTTGCCTATATGAATGCTGTCATACAAATAAGTCTGTCCTTATGTTTGTGTCTGAGTATCTCCAACAAAGGCTTTGCTCTCTCCTTTATTGAACAGCATAGAAAAATACCGAAAGGCAAGGGATGCAGGGCTACTTTTTGAAGGTCGGACAGAATTTTAGAAGGGATGAAATCACTGACTCCAATTGACCCTGACACAACAAACAGTACTGTAAACATCTTTGTTCATCAAGCAGTATTCATATGTTGTTTTCAACATTTATGGTTATTCATTTTATAAGATTGCTTCCAAACTATATTTGCTGTTCTCAGAAAATAATTATCATAACACAGATAAAAATATGAATTACTCATGGACCAGGGGCACAGAAGGGTACATATCTTAAGATTACAGTTATGCATTAACCTGACTTGTAAAAGTTGATCGTATGGAAAATCTAAGGCAAGTAAAATTGGATGTTAAATTGTTCTCTTCAGAGATGTTAAAGAAACAGGCTGAGGATACAACAGGATATCAGTTTTAAATCTTAAGTGACCCCAAGGTATATTATTAACTCTGGTTGTCAAGTTCAGCAAATATTCAGTCTCTTAGAATGCAAAAGATACTTTTATCATAATGCATTGCCACAGCCATGGGTTAGACCTACCACTGTTCTAATAATCTGGATGGACTCCCCCGGACCCCCAAATTCTCCTTGATCAGAATATGAAAGAAAATTCTTTATGCATCTGTCTTCAAGGGACCATTTTGCCCCAAACATATTAATATTTTCCTAATCTCCAAGCTAATTGTAAATTCTGTGCATACATAGCCTCTTTCTGCCAGATACTATATTATTTTCATCCCCTTCCTAGCTCTGAACCATTCAGCTGCCTCAATAGCAGACAAGAAGCACCACAATTAGTAAAAAGACTCTACCTCTGCACAGTTTCATGAATAAGAAACAAACTAATAATGGACCCCTTGGTGAAGTGCATGGTTGTGCAGCATAGACTTCTAAGATTTGTCCCAAAATTCATACTTCACCATCACTAGCTGCCATTACCTGGTGTAATGTAGCCCAGTGCTCTTTTTGTCAGAGTATTTTTGTATTACTATCAGTGTTTCACTGCAGATTCCTCAGCATGGCTGAGGAATGGGCGGGAGCATAATCCATCCAAAAGTGCATACTCAAAATTGGTCAGTGGTCAGCATGAGGGAACCAGGGATGCCTCAGATTGACTTGGTACTTGTTTGTAGGAGTTACAGTGCAGTAACAATTTGTCTGACTAAGGCAATACAGTAGTAAGTGGGAGGCCATGACAGGAGTGGGAAGAGGACACAGCCGCAGTACCAGGCAGGAAGGAGTGCTTAAACTCCAAATGAATGAAGACTACCATCTAGAGAGGCTTTCTGGAGGATGAAAAGGAAAGGATGAGGAGGGGTTGCTTTTAGAAGCCAATGAACATTGGAGACATTGTGTGTATGTGCGTGCATGTGTGTGTGTCCACGTGTGCATGCATGTATGTGTGTATGTGTGTGTGTGAGTGAGTGTGAGAGAGAGAGAGAAAGAGAGAGAAAGAGAGAGAATTACAATAGAAAGAAGTTCACACACAGCCCTAAGTTTTTCATGTCCAGTTTCTATTACTTAATAAAACCAAGCTGTAAACAAACTGCTTTTGTGTTCACACATATATGCCAAGCTGCTTCTAGACCAGCCCACTTAAAGCCCCCAATAAAACAGTGTTTATCACTTAGTAAACGTGCAGCTAAACATCACTTCAATCCTAATGCACAGTTAGTTTTTTTTGTAAGCTGAGTCTACTATCTACATTTAAATGCCATCAACGCAAGAGATTTTTTTTCTAACTGTAGTACTGTGACTTTTCTCTCAATTGAATGGAGCCTTAGAAATGATATAAGTCCATTTCTTAAGTATGTGTAGGGACTGAGGAGATAACTCAGCAATTAAAGCTTGAGAAGCAGACTTCGGATCTTGAAAAACCCATGTAAATGCCAGTTGGCCATTGACATTACAGCTTGGGAAAGCAGAGGGACGGGATCCTCAGAGCTAAGTGGGTAGTGAACATAGACATCTCCTCAAGCCCTGGGTTTGATGAGATACAGATGAAGTGAATAGGGTGGAAGGGTACAATGTAGGATGATTCCTGATATCAGCCTTGGGCCTTCAGATACACAGATGCACCCATACACATACAACAGTATTTATGCACACCTGCATACCATACACATACACACACACAAGCATGTGAAAAACTGAAGAAAATGTATGTAAGCCCAGCATGGTTGTGAATGCCTGTAATCCCAACACAGAGAAGACTAAGGTAGGAGAAACATAGGTTCAAGGCCAGCCTGGATTAGATGGCAAGTTTCAGGGCAGCCTGATACATAATAAGAGCTTCTCGATGATGATGCATGTTGAATAAAACATGTCTATTTTGAGTGAGACCTTTCATCCTCATCCCATGGATTCCTTGATAAAGACACCGTGTTACCTGGAGAGCAGGCTGTCCTTTCTATGGGAGAATGGTGGGCACCTCAATCGAACCCCTACAGCACCCATAGTCCTAAGAATATTTATTTGCAGCAATGGGGCTGGCTGCTTTACTCGATGGCATCCAGCACCCTTTTCCTGTTAATTGGGGATTGATGTAATTCTTTTTCTGGCTGGGTGCACAAATAAAATTTTAACAGCTGTGCTACAATTAAATTTAATTGGATACTTGAACAACAGGACTTGTTCGACTTACCTATTAAGTGCGCAGTGATTTCGGTCTCAGCTCACATTACTCCGTTACCCACCCTCTGAAATTAGAATTTATATTTTGAGATGTCACCAGTAAGTCTTTCCCATGATCATAAAATCAGTGGGACCAGCTGTGAAGTCGATCCCATTTCTTGAGGATCTTCTCCTGGAGACCCCAGAGGACCTGGGTCCCTGTGTTCTGTCTCCTGAGCTGTCAAGCACAAACGGCTTTGCCTGTGACTGTTTCTTGCTTTCTCCCCAGTACTGTCCACCCATATAGTTCCATTAGCCTCTTAGGAAGCTTCATTGTTAGCCATAATTCCACCCTTCATCCCTACACTGTATGTTTTATTGTCTAACTTTTATTTTGATATCATTTTAGATGTACCAAAGAATTCTGGGAGTAAAATAACTCCAGAACCACTTACCACAGACTCCTCAATATTCATATATTTTCACTTTTCCTTGTCTTTCACATGTATACCACATACATTTGTGCCTGGTATCTATCTCATATATAAACACATATGTACATGTGTGTCTCTAAGTACACACACACATACATCTATATAGACTCCTATATTTCTAAATAAGACAGTTGCAGATACAATGTTTCTTATTCCTAAATGCTTCGGTATACATTCCCTATGAATAAGAACTTTACCCCACGTAGTAACCAACAGTAACTATTAAAATGTATTAAAATCAGAAATTATATTAACAATACATACATCTACTCTATAGAAGCTATCCAGTGTCCTTCAGTTATCCTGATAATATCCTCCTGGCTAACACCCTAGATCACATGCTACTTTGAGTCTTCATGTATGTTTAGTTCACTTTCCATGTCAACCTAAAACTCCCTGTGTTTATTCTCCATACATGGAATCATCCTCTCCTTTTTCTGAAGACTTCTTAGCTTTGTTTAAAGTTCATGTTTGATCAGTGCCAAAATTAAAATGAATTATAAAACTCAGACCCATGAATACCATGAATACTTTAAAAGAAGCAGTAATCTTTTGTAGCCAGATTCCCATAGTCAGACATAAAACAATGTCATTCCTTTTGTGATCCGATTGTGAGGCTCAAGGACGGTGGAAATAGAAGACATCTTCAACGGAACAAGATTGGTGACTAAGTGTGTAGTGTGGTTTCAATAGAGAGATGCAAGCTGGTTGTCACAGTTGTCACTCTCTACACATCTGCATTTGTAGGCTCATGGTTGATGTCTTAGTTAAGAGGCTGTAAAATCTATACTTAGGTCCCACTTGTGGTCAGCCTTATGAGGACTCGGGCATTTCCAGTCTGTTTTGGTGTTCTTGAAACCCAGTCTCTACTTGGTGCCCAAGTTCTGGAAGCTGCCCTCAGTTCTTAGTCTTTTATTCCTCCACACTTATTTGTTAGCTTCCTGCTCTTTTATCTCCAGGATGATATGTTGATTTTAATATATTTAGCCTTCAGAATGAGTCTGACTAGTCACTGGGGTTCTGCAAGATACAGACTGTTTTCTTTGTTTCTGTGTTTACCCCTCCTCTCTCCCTCTCTTCCTCCTTCCCTCTCTGCTCCTCTCTCTCTCTCTCTCTCTCTCTCTCTCTCTCTCTCTCTCTCTCTCTCTCTCTCCTTTATAGGGCACATTTTTTTATTATAAAATTTATTTATTTACTTACTTTACAACCCAATATCAGCCCTCCCTCTCCTCCCAGTACCTCCTCATGCAAGTGCTCTACCTATTCCACCTTCTGCTTCTCTTTTAAGGGGACACACACCAAGTTGCTGCAGGACTAGGGACATCCTCCCCCACTGAACCCAGATAAGGCAGTCAATTTAGGGGTGAAGAATCCATAGGCAGGCAGGCAGGCAGGCAACAGGCTCAGGGACCACCCCTCCTCCCGTCTCCGACAGTTGCTGGGAACCTGCATGAAGATAAAGCTGCTCATTTGCTACACATGTGCAGAGGGCCTAGGTCCAGCTGATGCTTGTTCTTTGATTGGTGATTCAGTCTCTGGGAGCCTCCAAGGGTCCAGGTTAGTTGATTCTTATTGGTCTTCCTGTGGAGTCTTTGCTCTTTGAGTTTTTCGATCCTTCTCCCAACTCTTCTATAAGACTCCTTGAGTTTCATCTAATGTTTGGGTGTGAGTTTCTGCATCTCTTTCCATTGTCAGAGGACAGTTATGCTAGGTTCCTGTCTGCAAGCATAACAGAGTATCATTAGTAGTGTCAGAGATTCTTGCTCATGGGATGGGTCTCAATTTGGGGCAGTCATTGGTTGGCCATTCACTTGGTTTCTGCTCTCTCTATCTTTGTCCCTGCACATTTTGTAGGCAGGACACATTTTGGGTCAAAGGCTTTGTGGGTGGGTTGCTGTCCTTATCCTTCCACTGGGAGTCCTGCCTGGCTACAGGGAGTGGTCACATCAGGATCCATATGCCCCACTGCTAGGAATACAGAAAGTCTCCTTGGTTTCCAAAAGCAAGAAAGCAGCAAGCAAGCAAGCAAGCAAGCAAGCAAGCAAGCAAACAAACGAGCAAACAAGCAAACAAACATGAATTACATGGGCTTTATTTTATGATTTCTCCAGATGACTACTTTCTTTTTGTCTGAATTCATAATTCCTCAATCCTGGCTGCTGCCTGTTGGACTGGATTCTCCCAGACTTGATGTGTGGATCTGTTTTCTGGTGACATGGCTTCTGCATTTAGCATGTAGGCTTTCCTAGCTGGACCTTTCCCAAGTTGTCCTAACATGTCACTTCTGGCCATAAGTAGCCAAACTACCTCTCATTACTGCAAAGTGTTAGTTAATTAAACGACCATATGTGTGAGCTGCAGGCTGCTCAATCAAATTGTCAGAGACCCTTAGTAAACCGAAGGGCTTCTGGCTTGGAGCTGCACACTTCAGTCCTTTTATTTTATTTTTTAAACCAAGGACTAGAAGAAAGCTAGAAAAGGAATGTTTGTTAACTTTTCAAAATACCTGTACTCAGAGAAATCATAAATATAGTCTTTCAGTACTTAGAATATATTCTAAGCTAAAACCACTGTAAATTGGGAAAACAATGTGTCTGAAGGCAATACATATAAAGATCTCTCTTTAGTTTCAGAACTTAATTACCAATCATAGAGGAAGAAAGAAAAAATTAACGTATCACATCCATTATTATTTGGCTATCCAGCAACACCAAGCTGTAAACAGCTCTTCTGTATGCTGTGCTGGCTGGCTTTGACTTTGGCTACTTTGCCATCTAGAAAACTCTTCTCTGTTCCTTTCATCTCTCTCTGTCATGATTCAGATGGCTGCCTCCCCAGAGCCTCACTCAACAGCCTAGATGTGCTGTTTGGTTCTCATCTCTGACCCTGGTATGCTCCTGTTTGTTGTACCAAACACATTACATAGGTGGCTTGCTTCCAACTCCCAAGGGAGTCTGGGAGAGCTTTAAGACAAGGCCCTTTTCCAGAGTCTCATGGGGGGAAAAAAAAAGACAAGGCCCTTTTTATTTATTTATTTTTGTTGTTCTTTACATTTGTTTGGTTTTTGTTGGTGGTATTTTGGGTTGTTTTTGGGTGGGGAGTTGTTTTGGTATTGTTTTTTGCTTTTGCTTTTGAACTCTATAACACTTTAGCAGGTCATGACATACAATAATTGGTGATTAAATGTCTGAAAACACTAAAACAACTTGTTTCTCTAAAGGCTTCTTCCTCTGTGAACTTTCTTTTAGAAGACTTAAGTTACTTCAAGTTATCTTTCTGGATTCGTGGAGGCTTGCTTTTGACACCCTGTCTCTCCACTGTTGACACTTTCTTTAGAAGGTAATTCGTACTGTGACTTATTACCCATAATTACTTATCTTACTGTTAAATTTCTAACTTTGCCTTGGGGGTGGGTCTCCATTCACCCTTGAATCACTGTTTCATTTTCTGCTTAGTCTGGGTTCCTAAACCTGTAATGAGGCCCAGCCTTGTTCATGTCTCTGTCTACAAGTCCAGCATCTGCCCTGAGACCTAGCATATGTAAGAGACATTTCCTTAACCACTGTTCTGCTGTCCCCTTTTGTCTCACCTTGTCTTTTACTGGTCCTGGGTGGAAGCTGGAGTAGCAAGCTCTGGGCTTTAGTTGACTTCATCTGTAAGACAAGCTGTCAACATGACAGAGTATCTATTAAAGCACATGCTTTTGTATAATTCATTAGCAGAAAGGCAACAGATACCCTGAACAGAATGCCTTATTACGTTCTGACTAGACAAACCAATCAAGGTGTCACATTTAATGACAATACAAATTTACTTCTTTCAGAGGAGGCAAACAAGCATCCAGGAGTCCTAAGCTTTACTTGGAAAGCAGATAGGGGGTATATGGATTTAACAACAAAAAAGTCATCATGGAGAAAAAGAAAAACACTTTTCTAAATAGTTTGGTAGCATATACTTGTAATCCCAACTCCTGGTAAGTGGAGGCAGGAAAACTTCGAATTCTAGACCAACCTCAGCTATAGAGAAATAGTTTATTAGCTTATACTTGAACATCAAAGTCCATCATTGAGGAAAGCCAAGGCAGAAGCTAAAAACAGGAGCCTGAAGGCAGGAATTGAAGCAGAAGCTATGGAGGAACACCAAATATTGGCTTGCTTTTTTTGTTTTTTTTTTTTATACAACCTAGGACTACCTACCCCAAGGAGGCACCACCTACAGTGGTCTGGGTCCTCCCACATCAATCAGAAGTCAAGAAATGAACCCACAGACACATAGGACAATCTGATGGAGGAGATATCTTAACTGAATTCTCTTTACCTAGGTATGTATAAGTTTATGTGTAGTTGACACAAAGAAACCTAGCCCAGTGAACATTATAGAGGACAAATATGGCATGCAGACTTCTCAGTAAGTATCTGTACATGAATGAATGATGGTTGAGAGGATGGATAGACAGATGGATCAAACAAACATGTGGCCTACTACTACTTTGGGAGTTGTTCTGCGATTTTGAGGAATCCTTCAACTATTTCCTGATTAATAAAATGAAATACTCGAGAAAATAGTTAATGCATTCATTTAAATGCACTGGAAACATAAATATATTAGAAAAAAAACATATTTTGAGAATACTTTTTCTTTGACCTTTCTTGTGTTTTAAATTCCTGCATTAAAACTTTGACTTTTCCATATTATGGAGTTTTATAGCAGTCGTTTGAGGTTTACATGCATTTTTATTCATAAGATTAATTTTTTTACTATGTCATATTCTTTGTAAGAAATCTTTACAGAGCCATAAAATCTTTTTGTGGCATGGGTTAGAATACATTAACTAAATAATATGGCTTTGGTTATACTACCTAAATCCAATGTGTTGAATAAAAATATATACTTCCCCATTAATTATCAACAGCAAAAGCAGGAGCAGCATACAAAATAGTTATCGAGGCTTAAACAAGTAATTTCTCTGTTTTAGGTAGAAATTGACCCTTTCAGTCCACATTTACGGTGTTGTCTGCCCCAGTTACAAATTTCACCCCATTCACCTTATTCAACCTTCAGTTATATAACTCTGGGAAGCTCCTAACCAAAGCTATATACATCAAATATCTAATACCCTTCCTACTAAATCCAAGTTTAAAAATGAATGTCAAATTCTCTTTCTGGAACTGTGTCTATAAATGTCAACTCGGTCTGCTTCTCTTACAAAGAGACCAAAGTATTTAATAACAACAAGAAGGTGTTATGTGCATTCACTATTGTCAATTACAATGTGTATATGTATGTATCTTTTGGCCTATGTTGTTTTCAGGGTCCTGGAGAGTGTTTTCCACTGAGTGACAAATAACATTGGAGATAACTTAAGGGAAACATAAGAAATTTATTTTAGGGCTGTTGATACACACAGTGAATCCCCAAACACAGAGCTCTATAGTGGCAGGATTACACCTAGAAACCTATCACTGTTGCTCAGTCTCTCAAAGTCAAGTGTTCAATTACTTCTGCTTCCTGGATATTTTCGATGGTTGTTGACCTTGTTAATGTTCAAGTTTATGTGGAGTGGGAATAATTTCTTCCTATTGTTTCCTTTTATTAAACACACAATCAGTCTCACTGACATAGAACACTTATTAGTGAAATTTCTCTGTCTCTGTCTTTCTTTCTTTCATAGTACAATGAATTATCATGGGCATTCTCCCCAACCCTAGTTTCTAAATTCTTCACAAAGAATAAAAAAGGAATTATAGTTTTATGTTGTTTGCTTATATTTTGAAAGTCCTGAACTTACATTTGATTCATAGAAAAACTGTCAGAAAAATTTTAACACAAACCTGATAGATCAAAGCAAATTCAAATGGTTTATCAGAAACTAGAATTCACATTTTGCCACTAGAGGGCAGACTAATGTAACTATGACGGTGTGTGAGTACACATGCCTGAGAATCTGGGGTAAACTTGAAATGTTTCTGGAGAAAAATATATCCAAACAAGAAAATCCATATAGGTTGTTAAAATATGGACACATACAATCTTCTGGTCCTGGTTTGATCATTGAAGGTATAATTACTCCTCCCTGCTTGATTCCGTCTGTCTTGGTTATTTTTAAATTCTGGTTAAATCCTAGCTATTGCCTATTGCCATCTGAGGTCATAAGTCAACTTTGAATTCAGGTTGAGAGACTATTACATAGTGCGTGCGAGTCACCATATTTCCAATTTGCTACCTACAATTGATCGGTATCCTGAGTGACTGTAAGCACAAGGGACCCTCCCATCCATCCCATCCATTCTTGGTCCCTTCCTGGCTGTTACCATGACCACAGAGTTCTCGTGGTCTAACCCAAACTCTAACTCTACACAGAAATCCACTCCTGTTTTATTTTGGGTACCAATGGAAACAGCTTATTACCTATGCAGAGGGCTTTGTGATATCCCTTTTGGCCCTCTACTCTTCTGGGGACATGGTGTGCTTTTCAGTTAGCTTCTTTCTGACCTCACACAGCACTGCTGTAGCCTTTATAAACGAGAAGAATAGCGTAAATCATTTATTTTAGTTAACATGTTCTTTGTAGCCTTTTGTTCCAAATCCTTGGATTAACTTGCCCCTTTCAGCGCCAAGTTGGGATTCACCCATTTGTCACTAGTGAGATGCCCTTTGCTTGCTCACTTTGACTTTAGCTCAAATGTATACCAGAGCACACAGTCAGTGTGATTGTGTGCTGCTTCTAATCCCTTCTGCAGGAAAACATGAATGTAATTCCCAACTCTCTGCCAAATAGGATGGTAGCTACTTAAACCACCCTTTCAGGCTCAAGTCTAGCTACTGGCTAAGCCACTGGTCCACTGGTACTGAAGGCAACTTCCCAGGGCAAGCATCACTGAAAACACAGTATTCAGGGACTCCTGAGAGGAGGACTCTGTGAAGTTGGGTACTGTGACTTCAGTGATGGACACATCACTTGGAATTCATCTCTAATAATACCACATGAATACAATCTTTCCTGGGGCACAAATCATGTGGCTTCTTCAGTGTGTGTGACAAACTTCTAAGCTATGTATGTGTCACATTGCAAACATGCGGGCATTAGGGCCTGGGTTCTCTGGGATGCAAACCTGAGCCAGCTTCACCCTTAGGCTTTTCCAACAACCTCAGGAATGCAAGCAAACAAACAAGCTGCCAGTCAATGCTGTGTCCTTTCTGAGCTAAAGGGAACGAGCTCTTAGCCAATGACATGACATTCTTTGGCTGAAGGACCTAGCTGCTCATGCATACAGCAGAAGGTCACAGTGGAAGAGAGTTTTCTTTAGTAAATGAAGGTTGGCTCCTCCACCCCCCCCCCTGTTCTTTCTCTTTCCTCAACAGTTGGAGAAGAATGACACAGAAGCAAGAAAAGTGCTTTATGTTTTATCTGCTCTCATTCACAGCAGGGACTGTGACCAATAATTGGTCTCTCTAGTGCTTAGCATATTAAATATTAACCATGAAATAAGAACAGAAAGCTCATTTTCTGGCTTCTCTACTTTTCTGACATGGATAAGTGCTAGGCATTCACTAGCGGCTGACATGAGCATGCTCTCAGGCTGCTTACTGAGCCACATGCTTGTGCTGATATTGTTTGAGATATTTGTTGTTATTGTTTAATTTTCGCCCCAGCATTTGCACGTATCCACGTCATCATCATAATTATTTCCATTTTACAGATGGAGAAACTGAGGCTGGGAGAAGATTAAAAAGTTTACTTGACTTCTCACAGCTGGCAAAGCCATGAGCCCAGTTCAATGAAAATGATATTCTAAACTAGGCTTACATAGTACACTGAACTAAGGCATGTGCAGCTTACTTCAGGATTGACTCAATGTCACCAGTCACAAATGTGTACTTTGTTTAAGCATCTATGCTGTACAAAAAAGTGTGATATTCAGACACTGTACCATCTATGAACTTAGAAACTTCACAGTCCCTGGAAACCCTGCAGGCTCCACAGACCAGGTTCAGCTCCTTGTCCCACTTTCTAGACTTTTCCAGAAGTTGTAGTGTCCTCATGAACAGCTCCATCTATGTGTTAGGCTCTAAGTGAATATACTTTGGAAATTGAAGGTGAGTGAAGCAATCTCCACACATACTTTTACAGTGCATATAGGCTCGAGGCCCTCGTGGGCTCTGTTGATGGCACAGAAGAAATAGAAAAGATGATTTTTGATCTTTGCAATTGGACTCAATGTTTTATGACCAGTCCCTGAAGCCAGCTGGTCATCCCTGAGGTCACCCCCACTTGCTTCCTGCAGCAGTTAAAAAGAGAGAGTAGTATCTGGAATTGGTTTTTCACCAGTTTTGATCCTGGGGTCCCTTAGGTCTTAAAATATGTTTTTGTTAAAACTGTACTTGATAATATTTATGATATTAGAAGTTAAAAAGAATAACTTAAAAATGCTTACCAACTTTCAAGTAATAGTAATAGACTCGTTGCATACAGCATTTTATTTAAACTTGACTGTATTATTCCACCTGCTAGTGAGAAATAGCATTGTTTCACATTTCCAGATGTCTTTTACATTTATTTATTTGGTGTGTGTGTGTGTGTGTAAACAAGTTACATGTTTAAGTCACAGGCCAACTCATAGGATTTGACTTTCACCTTCTGCTCTGTGGGTTCCAGGAATTAAAGTCAGGACTTCAGGTTTGGTGAACCATCTTTCCAAGTCTCAAATGTTTTTTTTTAATAAATGACTTAATAAGATACAGCATTATCTCATATCTGCTGCTTCATGAATAATGCTGTGCTATGTCTTTGATTGAAGTTGGAGAAGAACACAGGCTTTGCACAGATACCCCTTTTGTAAAGGGGGACCTGAAGTGTTGTGGGAGCACCTCAATATTCTCATATACTTGGAGACTTAATTTAAAAAAAAAAAAACCGTTTGATTTAGCATACACAATACAGGTTTCTTCATGGTAGTTTTAAAGCAAAACTTTGGTTGCTGATGACTCTCATCCAAACCTTCTTGGAGTTCAGGTATCAGCAGCGGATATGGATTAACACCTGCCTAAGGCTTGTTTAGAAATACTTGTTTAGAAATACTTGTTTAGAAATACTCTGTTCAATCAAGCAGTTCCCTGAGCAACGGGCTTCAAGAAGTTGAAATATACCTGATGTTCCCTGTGGACTGCATCACTGATGTAATCTCAGGAGTCCCAGCAGAGGGATAAGGACAGCAACCCACCCACAAAACCGTCAGCCCAAAATGTGTTCTGCCTATGAGATGTGTAGGGATAGAGATAGAGCAGAGCTCTAAGCTCCCCGCACGTATGTAGCAGATGAGCAGCTTGGTCTTCATGCAGGTCTCCCAACAACTGGAGCAGGGGCTGTCCATGAGCCTGTTGCCTGTGTGCGTGCCTATGGATTTTGTGCACCTAAATGGGCTACCTTATCTGGCCTCAGTGGGAGAAAGTGTGTTTAGTCCTGCAGGGACTTGATATGCGGAGGGAGGGGGCAGGGGGTAGGGTGGGGTTACCATGGGGCAGTGACACCCAGAGAGGGGCTTCCCCTTCTTGAAAGAGAAAACGAAGGTGGAAGTGGGGAGGACTTAGGGGTACTGGGAGGAGAGGGAGGGCTGATATTGTCTTGTACAAATTGAATAAATAAATAAATTTTTAAAAGGAAATTGGCAGTTTCTATTAACCATCCTTTAAATAAACCTGTATTAAGAGACATAAATTCACAAGACTCAGAGACATGGAAGTAATTGTGAATAAAACAAAATAAAATTATGTATTAACCAGTGGTTCTCTATGAAGATGACAAACAACAGAGGCAATAGTTGATGTCTCAAACAGGCAGAGATATCTGTAGAGGAGATTATCAATGACCAATTCCCAGTGAAGTAGAGGTAGACCACGGGGCATAAACTTGAGAAATACCTGGACTTCTCATTTCAGGGGGTGGGGTGGGAAACATTTTCCTCTGTGTTACTTAATACTTATCTTTAAATGAAAACACCCATCCTTGAAACATGAGAGGACCAGTGACAAAATGACTGGACCTTCTTGTCCTTGGGGATTCTCACAGACAAGAAGCAGTGAGTTCTCGGGGCGTGCATACATATATATGTTACAGAAGGCTACTGCAAGGAGCTAACTTAACAGTTGTGGAGAAGCCAAATTCTTATTCCTGCTGGGTAAGCTGTCAGGAAGGACAACCGGGAAACTAAGGCAGCAAATGTTATCACAGTGTAAATGATTCCTCCCTCACTTAGCTTCAATTGATTGTTCCAGGCCACCACAGAATACCTGGATAATCTCCTTTCTATAAATGTAACTGCACATTTTAATGAAAAGTACAAAATGTTTCCAAGACCCTTAAATTAGTATAAAACTGACCTTTACCCACCATTTGACTTGAATACATTCTTTTCTAAGAACTTGTGTAAATAAAATTATCTTCAAATCTAGGGACTAACAAGAAAACCACAGAGCAAGGAGAAGATAAAAAGAAACCCCTGGCCATTTGCAAAGGAAATAGAGAAAACGCAGGATGCAATCAGAGAAATTGCCACAGGGAGACAAGCAAAATGAAAAGGGAGTTAGAAAGAGAGGTAGAGAAAAGATGATAGTCTCTGGGGTAAATCACCCTTAACATTGGCTTTATAGTAGGAATTAGAGAAATGAACATTATTTACAACTCTTTCTTTTCCTTATCTTTAGTGTGGGAAGGAGAAATTATCTGACTTTGTCAGGCAGGTTTAATTGACCTACATTATTAATTCCAAGAAGCTGGTCTCTGGACCAGAACTTCCTATACTGATGTTCTTTGTCGGGTAGCTTTGATTCTTTCAGAATTGTTACAGAGATGTATGATCCCTTCCATCTCTGGACCAAGTCCTCATCCTCAAAGTTACAGAGTGGAAGGTGACCTTTGTGATGGTCTCCAGTGATTGCTGCCTCCTGATATTCTTCACACCCTTTGTGTATCCCTTCCTTTAATGTGGGCTGTGCCTTATGATGAACTCCTAATGAATAGAACAGGGAAGACGATGAGCGTTCATTTTTAATGTAAGGCTGTGACTCTGTCTTGTTAGCACTCTTGACCTATCTGAACATTCTCAATTGTTAGTGTAACAAACTGCTAGGCTGTAAGTTGCTCTATGGGGAGGCCCACCTGGCACAGAATTGAAGGTAACAAGGGAATTTAATGCTATGTCTCAGATAGCTCATTTGTGGCCACAATAATGATGACAACACTGGGCTTCTGTATTATTAAATAGCTGATGGTTGTTCAAAACCAGGACAGTACCTAACACACAGTAAACACATATCCAATCCATACCACCGCTTACTGGCATCTTATCACAGCACTGAAGGTTCAGAGAAAGATCACAGAGGCTTTTTAGAGAAAGCACATTAGTGATGGATTGCTAGTAACAATGTTGCATCTTACATTGAAAACTTCAAATTTTCCCTCTCAACTACCCAAGCTTTAAATAGCCCTGATCAAGAAATGCCATGTCCTTGAGAGCCCAATGCTCTTTTGACCTTGGAACAATAAAAACGAATTCTCAACTATATGAGAAATAAATTCCACAGACATCTTCCATTTGGTTTTTTCTCCTCATGAAATGATTCTCCCCGAGGCTATTTAGTTCTTGGTTATAGAATTATTTGCTAAAAATGTGGAAAGGATTGTCTTGGAACACTGAGCAGGAGCTGCTTCTGCCCACCCTGTAGTTAGTTATACAGAACCACTACTTCTATGATATTTGTTGTTGTTGGCCTGGAGGTGAGGGGTGTGTGAGAAGCATGTTACATGCAAAGAGCAAGCCATTATCTCACATTATCTCACAATTATCTCACATTATCTCACAGGGTCATTATCTCACATCTCTCTTTTCTAAGCCACCCTATTTGGAAGGAATGAATACCTGCGTGATGATTTCTCCAACACATCTGTAATAGTAAAATAATTCTTCAGATAATAAGTATTTTGATTTTCAAAAACAATGCCAAGTGTAGGGTTATTGGGTCCCATTATCTGCTCTGCCATAGGGCCCGGCTGCTAAGTCGCCGGGTGGGCATTGGGCCATACAAAAGCCCCCTGGAAACCGCTCAGGGAGTGAGAAAGCACAATCTGAGGTGCAGGACAGCCGGAGCTGGTTTGTGGGTCCCCGGGTCTGTGAAGAGGCTGGGGTCATGGGGTTCCCAGGCTCTTGGACACCCAGGTACCTCTGGAAGTTGTGGAAAAGCTGAGAACAGAATTTGGGTTCATGAGGACTGGATGTGGCCCGGGGCCAGGGGTAGAAGGGGGAAAGAGGGGAGCTCCACCTGGTCCTTCAGGTTTAATGGCAGTGGGCTTGAGCTTGGTAGCGGCCCTGGCTGGGAGTGCAGAGCGGTCAGAAGGCTAGAGACCAGAGACTAGATGGCGGCTCTATAGGCGAAGGCCTTCTCCATGGCTCCCACAGTAGATCCCAGTGAAAAGAGGCAGTCCATGGTTTTAAGACATTTATTGTCATAGTAGAAAGTGGATGAGTAAAACCTTACCCCACTTCTCAGGGTGGGCCTGAGGTTAAATACCTTTTGCAGGGAGGAATGTCTGGGAAGGAATGCTTAATTGGCTAAGCCCTCCAGGCCTCTAGGTACCTCATTAAAATGGAGATCTCTGCCTTGAGACTACATGACCACAGGTCATGTCCTCTACATATGGAGTGGCTTGGGGCATTGCCCTTATGTGACTGATGGCCACAAATCTATGAGGGACTGTGGCTAGTGACAGGGGCCTGGTGCCCAGGAGCAGCAGGCAAAGCTCCTAAAAGACATCTGGAAAAAGAGGACTAGGCTTCCCAAGAAAAATCCTGGTTTATTGCCCCCATTTCTCCCCTACTTTCACCCAGAGCATCCTGCCCTCATGTCTTGTCTTTGCATGTCAGTGGTGATGAGGACCATGCCATTTTTATTCACACAGTTTCTGAGGACCTCACCATCATAAGGTACTTTCCAGCCCGGTTTCCAATTGCCCAATGGCTTTCTCTGTCAACTGAAGCAGCCTAGATGTGCTAGAGAATTAACACCCGTGGGGGAGCGTTCACCCACTGACTGACCAGAGATCCTTTATAAATAGTCCAGCTTCCTTGTTCTTCCCATGGTTGATTTTTGAGAAGCATGTTTGTCACTAGTTGCAAAAGATCAGGTTCTGTTTCTCACACCTGTAGCTGGTTTAATAGCTTAGTCACTTCCTTCCTTTCCTTCCTTTCAAAAGTCTTGGGATCATCTTGCAAATCCTTTCCTCGGGTCTGCTTTTGGCAAAACCAGACAGCAACCCAAGACATCTGCTCATCCCTAATCTCTTCTGAGGGCTTTACTCACACCGACTCTTTCAGTTCTTAAAGTGTCATCTTAACATTTTTGAAAATTTCATTTCCCCTTGCAAATAAGAAAACTGAAGAAAGGAAAAGTTATGCATCTAAGCAGAGTACAAAAAACTAATAACTGTTGGTGCTAAGACCCAAAATATAAGTATAATGTTCTAAAATAGAGGAATTTTGAAATTTGCCCAATCTAGAGAGTCATGCCCTTTGTGGAAAAAAAAAAATCACAATGTCTTCCAAATTCCTTAACAAAGCCCTCTTTCCCTCATTAACTCCCGATTCTTGCTTTTGTTGTCAATGTTTCAAATCCAGAGGATCTTGGTTTGCATTTGGAAGGTGACTCTCTATTAGAGGCAGTGGTTTTCTTTCTGTCACTCCAAGGCAGGAACCACAAAACAAGGGGAAGTGCTGGATCTTGCTGTTTTGCCTGGATAATGTTATTGCTTTTGCTTCCTGTGCAAACATCACTTGGGAGCTACAACCTTGGTTCCCATCATTGTTCTCCAAGGTTGGCAATGGCCATAGAGATGTTGGGAGTTGGAAAAAGGCTGGTTGTATACAGAAAAGGATGGTTTAAATTCTGTCTTAAACATTCTGTATTAGAAGAACCAATGATGCATATGGCTGGAGGGTATCTAGTGTGTGACTAGAAAAATACATTTGAAAATCTATTTGACAATAAACGTGAGCACAGAGGCAGTACCAGCTAATGGAAGGGACAAATTTCCAGTGTTCAGAGGATGGAGAGGATACAGGAGGGAATCCTGAGCTGCTCATTTCTCACTTGAGGAAATGAGGTCATCAAAAGGGACAGAGAAGGAACAGCCGTGGAAAGAGAGGAACTATGAGGGTGCCAGAGAAAGGCTCCAAGACAGGGAGTCCTTTCAGAAAATACAGATTAACAAGCACAGACGGAGCACGGGTAAGCTGGAGAAGGACAGGATACACTGTGCTTCTAACATCTAATATGAAACCATAGACTGTAGTGCTGAGCTGTAAACCAAAAAGAAGGGCCCAGAAAATGTGAAAAGAGGTGGGTATGTCATATAATCTAATAAATCTGTGCTTTGTTTCTGTGAGGACTACACAGTACCACGTCAAAATGTAGTCCCACCAGTCCCCAAAATTTGTGAGCATGCTGTAATGTATGTAGCAACTATTCATGTTAAGAGTTCTTGAGATTAAATTTGTTTCTTTCTTTCCTTTTGTCATTTGTATTAGTTTTAAAGAGTAGTAATACCTTCTTAGGTGACAGACTCTAGCCAACCACAGAGAGAAACTCAGCACTTCTAAAGAAGTTGAGCTTAGTAAATTCACTTAACACTACAACTTTACTTAGGATAAAATGATTTTTATTTGCAATTAAGTATGCACTCAACAATCTTATGCACATTTGTGATATTACCCTAAATTCAGTTACAAAGAAGTCAGGGAAAATAAATACTAAACAGAGAGCTTAGAGACTGGTGCCCCAGTTCCAACTTTTACCAATGCACTCTATTCTTTTATCAGGGCAGTTTACCTAGCAATGCTGGAATTGACTTTTCTTTTAGCTTATAATTATCTAATTTACTTTGTGTGGGCACACCCATGCCTTGGCCTGTGTGTTGGGCAGGATGGTCAGAGGACAACTTGTAGGAATCGGTTCTTCCTTCTTATGACACCAACTCTAGGGATTAAAATCAGGCAGTCCTGCTTGGGAGCAAGTACCTTCATCCACCTAGCCATCACTATAGCCAGGGAGTTGACTTTTTACCAGGCTTTCCAAAATGAGTCCTGATCTCTGATGATCTTAGGGTGTGTGTGTGTGTGTGTGTGTGTGTGTGTGTGTGTGTGTGTGTAGGAAAGAAAAAGAGGGAGAAAAGAATAAAATAAGTTATTGTAGGTCATATTTGTTTTTCTCCTGTTTTAGGTTAAAACAATCTACTTTATTTGCACAGTGATAATAACCATCATCAGTGCGATTTCAGTGTGCTTAATGGCAATAGAAACTGACAACCTCATGATAAGCCAATTTCTCTCCTCCCCTCCTCCTCCTCCTCTTCTTCCTCCTCTTTCTCCTCCTCTTTTTCCTCCTCTTTTTGCTCCTCTTCTTCCTCTTTCTCCTCCTCCTTCTTTTTCTTTGGCTGGTCTGTGGATGTACTGGACCAGAATAGTTTTGTCCTCCTAAATTCTAGGCTGTTACGCATGGCCTGCAGTGGTTAAGAGGTCAAGATATCTGACTCTTACTTTGAACTCAGAGGAGAGCAACAGGAGCCACTCAGCAGCCCTGCAAGGTTCTTGCACAGAGTCCAGCAGCAGTTTGCCATGCCTGCTGGCAGCATTGGTAACATATTGAGAAGGAAATTTCAAAGCATAGCATGTATCCCAAGACACTGGCACTTTGAATACCAACAGAAAATTATGCATCCTTGTCGTGCAGAGAGAAGGAAGATCTGCTTTGTTAAATTCTGTGAGTTATTTTAAAGGAAATTCTGCTGGCTCAAATAAGTTGGGAATGAGATCTGTTGAGAACAGGCTGGAGAGCCCAGAGGCTGGCATGGGGGGAAAAAAACCTACCCTAAGATCAGAATCAAAGTCATTTACCTACATTTTTGTCTACTGAAATGTGGGTCTTGCCCTGACACCTGAAATAGATGACATAAAACTATACTGGTCTCCTTTCCCACTGTGTATTCCTCTATTTCAGTGTAACTATTCAAGCTGCAGTGAGTCAGGGTGGATTGTTGACGGCAGCAGCTTTAATATATCTGTGCTACAGAGCTGCAGGAAGAATTAAAAGGCAGAAATTAAAATTCAAAGGTATCCAGGTTAGTGTAAGTGAGACTTAGCTGAAGACAGTTTCATGAGACACTGGATCTCAATCTTATCAAGCCCAAGGGGGAACCTGAATAGGGGAGATGGGTACTACAATTCCACCTCTTGGAGGAAGCCATACACTTCAATATGCCAAAGCAACAGTGCATGTTTTTCATTAAAGGTTAAAGCATAATGCAGCTCAGAAAAACTCCCCTAGAAACAAACATGGAAAAACGGTACTGATGTCCCCTATTGTGGCATATGAGCTCTGCTCAGGATACTTTGCTTATTGTGACTGGAAATTATTTTCAGAAGCTAGAATTTCCTTCTCTATGAGTAAAATCTCATTAAGATCAAATGCCAAGAGAACTTAAAGAGAGGCAGGAACGAAAACATACCTGGAAGGCAGGCGGTGGAAACAGCAGCCTCAGAGAAAGGTAGA